>NW_015505478.1:348215-538301 GCF_001515645.1 Sinocyclocheilus grahami | reverse complement strand
GGAGGGGAGGGGAGGGGGGGAGGGGGGGGGCAATGTTCTGGTTTATTTCATGTCACGACACAACTCCTTATTTTTACCTTAATAAATTCTGACATTTTATTGATGAATTTGCAATTTGGATGAAATCCATTTTTTTCCTCTTTATTTTGTAAGTACAGTCTATCCTGATTGTGTTTGAAACTAGACTAAACATGTTCATTTTGCACTGCTAACTGGCCATAACGTTACGTTGCGCTATAAACAATTTTTTGTGTGGATTCACGGACATATATGGGTGTGGTACATCACCCTGGTTACCCATTGTTTTCTATGTAAGCAGAGACTGGGCAGTTGAAATGGTCCGGTTTAAGCCTGTAATTATGCTAATCCTTCACTAAGCCACTTTTTTTTTGCTAGATGAGACCTGCTAAGTACCAGCAATGGCAACCCCCTTATCCCAGCACTGTTTAGTCTCCTCTTCTGGTATTAATCGCTGCTTGTGACATTGTTTTAAACATGGAGATCATATTTCTTTTGTAGGATAATGTCGGTTTGTTGTCAGTATGACTTTAGAGTAGTTGCGTTGCATTGATAATAACATGAATCAAAACACTTTTTTGAAAATCTCAGCTAGGCTAACATTTTAGGCTGTTATCTATAGGTGGTCAAAGGTTTGATCATGTCTACCATTTCTACAGCTGTATTTAGAGTCATAGTTGCGGCAAGATGTTTGCATCATAACTAAGTGCTTGTTAGTTTTGATTCGCAATGACTGTTTTTAACTGTAGGGTGCAAACATTGCAACATCATTGTGAGGCTGATCCAAAAAAAATACTTTATGCCATAATGTGGAATATAACAGATTCCACCATCTGCTGTGATGGGAAAATGCGTAAACTCAGGAGACGGCAACATGTGGTGCAAGACTCCATAATAGACAATCAGGTCTATTAATAACAAGAGAGATACAGGTGTTGGAAGAGTCAAGGCAACCAAATGCAGAGCACTGCATCAGTACAAAAATATGACAAGATGGAAGCCAGTTCATTTCAAGATTGGAATGACTACAGCTGCTTACAGGGTACATGCATCTAGTGTTTTGGGATTTTCTAAAAGGATGAGAAGAGTAAGTCTATCGACTTAGAAGATAAAGAACAAAAAACAGTATAAAATCCAAAAATCTCGTAAGCAGCTCATATGTACTTCAACCAAAGCATAGTTCATTTAAAAAACCTAAGTGTTCTGTGCAAAATATCAACATTAAAGACAGCTTTATACAATATACATACACTACCATTCAAAAGTTTGGGGTGGGTGTGTTTTTTTCCCCTCATACTCAACGAGACTGCATTTATTTAATCAAAAAATACAGTAATGTTGTAAAACATGATTACAATTCAATACATTTTCAAATGCATTAATTTCAGCATCATTACGCCAGTCCTCAGTGTCACATGATTTTTCAGATATCATTCTAATATGCTGATTTGCTGCTCAATAAATATTTCTTCCTATTATCAATACTGAAAACAGTTGTGCTGCTTTATAATTTTGTGGAAGCCATGATTAATTTTATTTCAGGATTCTCTGATAAATATATAGAAAGTTAAAAATAACAGCATATATTTGAAATAGAAATCGTTTGTAGCATTATAAAGGTCTTTAATATCACTTGATTAATGCATCCTTGCTGAATAAAAATATTCACTTCAAAAAATCTCATTGACCACACTTTTGAACAGTAGTGTGTATTTAAAAATATGTATAAATCATATATAAAATTACACAATGATTCAAACATGTCCTTTGTAATTGTTTTTATTATTTTTCATTGTTTTCATAAAAAAAATCATAAAACTTTGTCTATATAATATCAGTTTTAAAAAATGTTTTATACAATTCTTAAAATATTTTTATGTTCTTGTAGCAATACCATCCAAAAATAATCTATATTATTTATGAACATTAAAAAGTAGTATACATCTGTTTTTAAAAATGAACAAAACAAACAAGAATGGGGTCACTAATGTAACTTGCGTCTGTGCAATGAAACTAAGCAGTCTTGCGACTTCTCCACGATGAGAAGTGCAGGATGACGAAAGATGTCTTACTGGACAGAATCAAAACTCTGCTGTGGACCAGTTCATTTCACACCATAGTCTGCATTTCCCATTTGTGTGATGAGCCAAGCATGTTGTTCTTTTTTTGGACAGGGTGGTTCATTGGACACTATTGCTTATTGGACACTGAATGATGCTAATCTATGTGACATTACATATCACTACGGATACAACAACAGGCCAGCTACCAAATCTCATAATGAATCTCCAAAGTCATAAGGACGTTCTTCTGAAAAATCTGCTTTAACTGTAAAAACGTGTTTTTCATAGTTAAGAAGTAAAATTGAGCTTGGCGTCCTGATGATTGTAGGGTTATTGCTATTGAGTCTAAAATAGTGTACTTCCCAATCCAGAATGCTTTAAAGGTCCAACTGCGTTGTTAACCCCATGACTTGTGGACATTTCATGCAAACACAAATCCATCATAGATTTTCCATACTATTATCAGCTCTAAACTATCCACTGATGCCAAATAACAGTGGACAGACATAATATATAAACATACTTCACGTGACAGATGCTGACCTCTGCCTCGGATGACCCTGTAAAATCACACAGTGGATGAGGCTTGGTTTTTCTGGAGTGTGCTTATTCATTATCTTATGGTTAAATTATGGCCACTTTCAGGCCCGGAAAGCCTGCAAATTGACAGAACAATTCATCAAACCTGGAACGTTCAATTGCTCCATTGTGAGCACTCTTTCAGAGTAGTGACACAATTCAGTAACTGGAAGCGCCTGGACCGGAGCGTGAGCCAGACAGGCCTCCATCCTCTCTAATCTACTCTCTCCCTTGCTACGTCTCATCCTAAAGCACAGTACTGAGGCTGATGGGTCAGCCTGCGCTGCAGCTTCTCTGTCGTCTCGTGTGAGTCTCAGCGGTGGGATGTGATGTCCCACTATCTGCTGTGGACGTTGTTGAGTTGTGTGGGCAGCATCTGTCGGTCTTCAATCTCCTCCAGAGCGCTCTCCAGCTGCTGGATCAGCATACGCTTCTTAAACCTGAGAGAGAGAGACTATTATTTAGCTGGATTATATGACATTATCCCCCGGTTTCACAGACAAGGCTTAAGCTAGTCCCAGACTAAAATGTTTCTTTGAGCCGTCTGCTCTGACATATCTTAAAATATGTCAGTGCCATTGTTCTGTGTCAAGATGCACACCTGTAATGTTTTCTTCTAAGGCATTTTTGCAAAATGTAACTAAGGCCTAGTCCTGGCTTAAGCTAAGCCCTGTTTGTGAAACTGGGCCTATATTATTTTTAATAGCATAAATATACTTTACATACTAACAATTTACTTTAAGAAAGCTAAATTCCATATTGTTACCTGCTTTCAGAGAATTTCTTTAAAAAAAATTATTTCTGTATTGACTATTTGTCTTCTTTGAAGCATGATAAAGAACTTTTTCACTTATTGTATACTTAAAAATACTTATTATGCAAGTTTGCTTCTAAAGTGATTTTTTTTTAAAATTTTTTTGGTATTTTCCAGAGCGCTCTCCAGCTGCTGGATCAGCATACGCTTCTTAAACCTGAGAGAGAGAGACTATTATTTAGCTGGATTATATGACATTATCCCCCGGTTTCACAGACAAGGCTTAAGCTAGTCCCAGACTAAAATGTTTCTTTGAGCCGTCTGCTCTGACATATCTTAAAATATGTCAGTGCCATTGTTCTGTGTCAAGATGCACACCTGTAATGTTTTCTTCTAAGGCATTTTTGCAAAATGTAACTAAGGCCTAGTCCTGGCTTAAGCTAAGCCCTGTTTGTGAAACTGGGCCTATATTATTTTTAATAGCATAAATATACTTTACATACTAACAATTTACTTTAAGAAAGCTAAATTCCATATTGTTACCTGCTTTCAGAGAATTTCTTTAAAAAAAAATTATTTCTGTATTGACTATTTGTCTTCTTTGAAGCATGATAAAGAACTTTTTCACTTATTGTATACTTAAAAATACTTATGCAAGTTTGCTTCTAAAGTGAATTTATTTTTAAAATATTTTGGTACTTTTATAAGACAAAATTGTCTTAGTGAGATTCTGCATTAACTATGGAGAAAATCCTGTGCAATTTTATGATGCACATGAATCTTTCAAAATGTATTTAATTTTTTTGGGTAGATTTTTTTTTAAGCAAAAGTAGGGGAGAGAGGGGGAAAGTGACCTGATATGGGTCCAACCTGAGCCATCTGTTTCTCTACATGTTTCAAAATGATAATTATAAATTCTAATAATTATAACTGAACTATAGTAAAGATAGACAAATAAAAGAACATGCAAGAAATAGGTGACCAGTGTTGTTACTGTTAATTAAAACTAAAAAACTAAAACATTAGTTGAAATAAAGCTGAAATAAAATGAAATATAAATATTAGGTGCAAAACTTAAAGCGATAGTTCACCTAAAAATTCTGTCATTTACTCACTTTGAAGACTAAATTAAATTTGTTCATCATTTAAAGTGATCGTATCGTTGCACAAGGCTTGGATTAAACCACATGATTCATATGGATATGTTTTAAACACCTTTATTACCTTTTTGGATCTTCTACATTTTGGTTACCTGGTCTTTCAACGGAGGATCTTAACGAAAATATCTTAATTTGTGTTTCAATAATTAAGTCTTATGGGTTTGGAAGGACATGAGGGCGAGTAAACGATGACAGAGTTTTCATTTTGGTGAAATATCTCTTTAAACTTAAATGAAAATTAGAAATGCTACCTTGACGACTAACTTAAGTCAAATAAGTTAAAGTACTAAAATGACTGAAATAAAAAGTGAAATAAAACTAAATAGAAACTAAATAAAAATATGAAAAATGATTCAAAATATTATTAATTACTTTAATATTATATAAATAATACTAAAACAACAATGCAGGGGACATGTAGAAATATACAAATTAGTGGTATGTGGGGGAATTAACTGTTTGTCTGTTTGCTTGTCCAGTGGCTGGGGGAGTATTTAAGAAACCAGTTTATTTGTACAGTCAGTACATGCTGATATTTATTCTCTGTGGTGTTACTGGAGAGAGAAGCATGAAAGGCCTGTGAGTGTTTGAAGAGAGCTCTCACCTGGCTGCCTCTTTGATGGCATGATGAATAAAGTACCTCTGCACTGTCACTGGCCCCTTCACCTCCTCCAGTAACCTGAATATTGTCTCATAATCTGCACAAAAGAATTAGCCATTCAGTTTAGTTTTATTAATTCCTACAAATAATTCCAAGTGCACTCGATTTAAGCTAGAGAATAATTAAAAGAGAATACAGAAATGAATGGGCATGAATAATTTATTTGGTATTATATCTAGATACTCACTGCGGCCAGGCTTGCGGACTTCTTTGAGGACTCGAGTGCGCAGCTCCGCGTTACTCCCCTCAAGGGGAATCATAACAATTGTGCCCGGCGTCGGAGTGTCTCCTCCATTGCCCTCCTCCGCCCCCTCCTGGCTCAGGGGACTCAGGTCCTCACAGTTTTGTGTGAGATCAGAGGGTCTCTCATCCAGACAGTTCTCCAGTCCTATTCTCTCCTCCTCGCCGTCTGGTGTCCCCACCTCTCCTGTGTCCTCCACAGGTGCAGGTGCTCCTCCCTCTCCATCCACTCCTCCAGGCCACTCGTCTTCAGCCTCCCCGCCTGGCGCTCGCTCCCCATTGCTTTCTGTGCCTCCTACACTGTTTCCTTCAGATCCTGTAGGGGAAAATATATGACAGCATATTATTACTTATATTGATGGTAAGTTTTTTAATACACTCAATGTTTGCAATAGCATAGTAACTACTCATATGATTTCTGCAGTACATAGCTCATACGCTACCATTCAAAAGTTTGAGGTCAGGAAGATTTTTTTGGAAAGAAATGAATAATTTCATTCAGGAAGAATGCATTAAATTGATCAAAAGTGACAGTAAAGACATTTATAATGATACAAGGGATTTCTATTTCAAATAAATGCTGATCTTTTGAATTTTATATTCATCAAAGAAACCTAAGAATGTAATATGGTTCCCACAAAAATATTACACAGCACTGTTATTAAGGAGAAACTTTTCTGGAGCAGCAAATCAGCATATTAGACTGATTTCTGAAGGATCATGTGACACTGAAGACTGGAGTAATGATGCTGAAAATTCAGCTGTGTATCACAGGAATAAAAACTAATTATATATAATGTTCAGTGTATATTTATAATGTATATTCATATGATTTCTGCAGTACATAGCTCATACGCTACCATTCAAAAGTTTGAGGTCAGGAAGATTTTTTTGGAAAGAAATGAATAATTTCATTCAGGAAGAATGCATTAAATTGATCAAAAGTGACAGTAAAGACATTTATAATGATACAAGGGATTTCTATTTCAAATAAATGCTGATCTTTAGAATTTTATATTCATCAAAGAAACCTAAGAATGTAATATGGTTCCCACAAAAATATTACACAGCACTGATATTAAGGAGAAACTTTTCTGGAGCAGCAAATCAGCATATTAGACTGATTTCTGAAGGATCATGTGACACTGAAGACTGGAGTAATGATGCTGAAAATTCAGCTGTGTATCACAGGAATAAAAACTAATTATATATAATGTTCAGTGTATATTTATAATGTATATATAAATACACACATATAGTATATATTTAGAAAATATTTATATGTATTTACATGTCTATATTTATATTCTTAGAATTTATATTATTAATAAATATATTTATGTGAGTATTTATATATGCATAATAAATATTCACAGAACACACCTATATGTTCAAACATATGCAAAAAAAAACTTTTATTTTGGATGCGATTAATCGAGATTAATCGTTTGACAGCACTAATATATATATATAAAACAGTTATTTTAAATTGTAATATGACAATGTTTATAAACATTTAAACACAAACCGCAATGTACTTGGTTTTTTTTTGGCTAATTATTTAATGAGACTGAAAACAGTGCCATTTTTACACATGACATACTTATTATAGAAATAACAGTAAATTATGGTTACATGCAACTAACCCTAAACCAAATGCTAATCCTAACCCTATATTAAGTATATGTTGTTAATTAATATTACACTGAACTTTATTGCATAATTACACTGTAACAAGGACACCTTCAAATAAAGTATAACCTAACATTTTATTTGAAAGATGATAACTGGATGCTACGAACATGCAATCTGATGAGGTCCTGTGACAACAATGTAGCATACTACTGTTTGAAAGCATGGAATAGTGGCTACTGTTCCTCTTACAATTAAAAAAAAAAATAGGAGGTAGTATGCGGTGTGTAAGTATTTAGTACACAGCAAGTTTTGAATCAGTCAGCTGTGACTCAGAGGACTTTACCTTTGTGTAGTGGGATGGGTTTAATGATTCCTTGCTGGCCCTGAGTCCCAGTGGGGCCCTTGCTGAGGACATGATTGGTTATTATTGGAGGAGTCTGGGGCCGGCGCAGCAGAGGGGACATACTCCTCCTCCTCTTCAGGGCGGTGCCTGAGTTAAGATCCCCTGTGTTACCCCGCTTTTTATTTTGTGGGCCTGTCACAAACTCATCTGCTTCATCGATCATCATTCCCTGTTGTTGGGAGAAAAGGAAGAAAGAAAACAAAGCAACTTAGCATCTAAGGCACTTCAATTTTGACCTGTAAGGTTCTCAGAAGCAAAAGTCATCATAGTTGATGTTGATGAAAATCATTCCCATTTGCTCTTACATCAAAAGAAAACATTCATGATAGCATTTCTATGACTTTCCAAAATACAAAAAAAATCAAGAGCTTGATTACGGTGGTCAGAAGAGAAAAATGTGAAATTTGCCAACAATCCCTCAGCTGTTGTATTAGAAACACCCACTCAACAGCAACTAGCTTTCTGAAATGTAATGCCAAAATAATATAATACAAAGCACTGTCCATAGGTTTGACATGCAAGTACCTTCTTGTCCTGCTTGAATGGGTTGCCAAATGTGTGCAGTCGTTTGGGCTGGTCTGGATCAATCTCACGCAGAGGTGATGGCATCATCTTCAGATACTCCTGATAATTTCCCATCTGCCCCACTGGAATACTGTGCAAGGAGTCTACAGAATCATGGAAAAATATTCAATACTAAACAAATATCAGCTGTCTATTTTTGAACTTTTTTGGATTACATGTCAACATTAGAAATGTAAATCTAGGGAAAAGAAAACAGTTTCTCTTGTTGCTATGCTAAATGCATCTGATCATTGTTAATATGCACCACAGTAAACAAAACGAAAAGAAAAAACAACTACCATAGACAATATTGTGAAAACAAAGCGAAATGGAATGAAACAAAACAAAAAGAAAAACAAAACAAAACTACCATACACAATATTGTGAAAACAAAGCGAAATGGAATGAAACAAAACTAAATGAAAAACAAAACAACTACCAAACACAATGTGAAAACAAAGTTAAATGGAATGAAACAAAACAAAATGAAAAACAAAACAAAACTACCATATATAATATTGTGAAAACAAAGCAAAATGGAATGAAACAAAACTAAATGAAAAACAAAACAAAACTACCATACATAATATTGTGAAAACAAAGCGAAATGGAATGAAACAAAACTAAATGAAAAACAAAACAACTACCAAACACAATAATGTGAAAACAAAACGAAATGGAATGAAACAAAACCAAACAAAATGAAAAACAAAACAACTACCATACATAATATTGTGAAAACAAAATGAAAAAAAAAAAACAAGGTTGATTTCTGTTTCCTGCTGTGTTACAATAAAAAGTGAACCTATATATAGTGTAAAGATGCCATCACATTTACCATTTTCTCAGGTGAAATCCAGTCATTTTAATAGAAACTGACCATGAATTTCATGTGAGGGAAAAAGATTTCCCAATGTAAATTTTGCACAGGGCTCAAGTTAATCGTGTGGATTGGTCACATTGACCAAAAGAAAGCTATTTGGTTTGTCAGTGACTTCTGTGTGAGCTGTGCTACATACATTTATGCTACTAACAATAGACAACAGCTTTTTTTGGCTGTGAGAATTTGCCAAAGTTTCACTAATGTGGACGCACCTTAAGTCATGTTTGGCAGATTATGAAGGTTCACTTTGCAGAATGTAATTTTTGTCTTTGGTACAATTACCATCATCCTGGCCTCTGATTAGCTTCTGTGTTGTCCTTAAAAGATTGGAACGCATCCGAGTCACTTGATCTAGAAGGTTCCGTCGTGGAATATCATAAGCGTTCCTATAGGCCTGAGGCTTCAAATCCTTGAAGAGAAGGTGAGCAAATTATTATAGAAGCTACATTTTTACCTAACTTCAAGAAAATCACATATTTTTAAGTCAGTCAGACTTAGATGTCTAGTCAGAAGAATTCATCAGAATTAACCTGCATCAGCAAGAAAAAGATACAAATGTCTATATTAGCATAACTACATTCTGTCCCCCCAAACGTGAACTGAGACATGATTGATTTCAAATAGACCCTGTAATGTAAGCCCCACTTAAACTGTCTGTACCTTGTTGAGAAGTGCAATCTGGAAACCAGCGAACTCTTTGAAGTTCATGTCGATGAGTCGGAGGGGTACCTCGCCTGTGATGCCCTGCAGGAGCTGCTTGAAATCACGGCGGTGTGCCAGAGACAGGGCACTTGAGTGGTTCTTAACCTTGATGCCCATCTCTTGAGGAGGCTTCTTCCCGACAGACACAATCAGACGGTCTGACTCAATCTTTGCCTAGAAAATCAAGTACAACTTGATTTAAAAATCTGCATCACTCAGGCCTCAAACAGATAGGATTTAATACTGAATGAATACAATATGTTAATATGTAATATAGAGCATTTAAAGGAAAGTTATGAGTTTGAATACTATTTTAACTTGCAAAAACTGCGTAGGTTTAACTGTCAGCAGGAAAGAATGCTCACCTGCTGGCTGAGTTTTTTTAGGTAGGAAATTACACTGTAGCTCAAGCCACAATCCATGTTGTCAGAGATGAGATTTGGTGCTCCCATCATCCTCAGCGCCTTCTTGAGAGGCTGCAGTCAGAAAAAAGAGAGGAAGAGTGGAGAAGCAGAGACAAAGGAAGTGAAAATGAGGACACACTCAGGGTGAATCTGCACTCAGAGCACATATCCTTGACCTCATTACAGCTGTTAACAGACTATAGAACAAATACAGCTCATATTACAAGTGACCCTTGAGTGCATCTAACAGCCCATGAATTGTATATTGCATTCATTTATATGCACAAAGAAGTTGTCTTTTTTTGTAGGCAGGACACCTCTGTGCTCTATTGTGATGTCTTTTTTTTAAAGTAGGAACGAAGAGTGTCTTACCAAGAGAAAGTAAGGAGGCATGGACTTCATGTACATTTCAAAGGCCTGCCGCCACTTGAGGTTTGGCTTTAGCTTGTGCACTTTAAACAAATCATCTGTAAGGAGAATAAGAGATGGTAAGTGTGCTGAAGGACTAAATTAAGTCATTCTCCAGAAGAAGGAAATTAAAGATGTACAAAACATGTACACAATTTATGCAGTAATGTACAAAAAAGTATAAATGTACTGGATTATATAAAATTATTTTTTTACAAAATTAAGTTTTTTTATTCCAAATGTAATTCTTTATCATTATTATTCATTCTATTCTTTTGTGTTTGTGTGTGTATATGCCGTAGAAAATTAGGTATAAGTACGATTCTACTGTTTTTTAAGAGGTCTCTTCTGCTCATCAAGGCTGGATTTATTTGATCAAAAAATACAGAAAAAAATGCAATATTGTGAAATATTATTACAATTTAAAATACATTTAAAATACAATTTATTTCTCTGATGCAAACATGAATTTTCATCAGCCATTACGCCAGTCTTCAGTGTCACATGATCCTTCAGAAATCATTCTAATATGCTGATTATTATCAATGTATTATCATAGTTTTGCTGCTTAATATTTTTTTGGAACCTGTGATACATTTTTCAGGATTCTTTGATGAACAAAAGGTTTAAAAAAAAAACATTTATTCAAAATAGAAATCTTTTCTAACAAGCCTTTAATATCACCTTTTTTTATCAATTTAATACACCTTTGCTGAATAAAAGTATAACTTTTTTTTCCTAAGTTACATTATTTATTAATTATTATTTTTACTCCTTGTTCTTAAATTATTATTAAAATGAGTTTTACATATCTTTTATTTTTATTTATCATGGCTAAACAAAGCACCATTGTGTATGAAATGTGCTATAGAAAAAAAACTTGCAATTCAATAAATAAGGTAATTTATAGGATAAGGTTGGAAATGTGTTGTGAGGAAACACACGTACCGAGGAGTGGCAACAGGACGGGATAGTTGTAAGGCATGACGAAGAGGTTGACACAGGTGAGCGTAGTGCTAGCCTTCAGGTAGCCGAACGGGTGTGCTGAATCACTGTGTTTGCCGCTGCAGTTCACAAACACCTGGGCGACAGGGGAGAGGAGTTAGCATTGTCTGGTGTCTCCTGAGAGCTCAGCTCTCACATCCAACTCAGTTTCTCAGAGACAAAACCCATTCATTAACGGCTCATTAGGTGACAGGATTCCTCAGAGACTAGTGTGCTATAAATGCCTCTAAATATGCTTATAAATGGATGTGCTCTTTCTAATTTATCTATGATTACCTTCTTTTATAATGAGGCAAGTAAGCATGTAACAATGTAACATGGCAACAAAAAAAAAAAATGTTTTCACTTATATTGGTATTTTTAGAAGAGCTTAAATGTATGATGCGAGTAGGAAAAACAAATCAAAAGAATAGAGCTACAAAAACATTTCCTGGTACTGACTAAGGTATTTATAGCAAGTGTATATTTATATATATATATATATATCCAGTGACAACAAAATACAGCATGGAAAAATCCTTTCATCTTACTGCAGTACTGTCAACCCTCTTTCTTTCAAGAAACTAAATGGTCTGGGTAATAGCTCTTGAGAGACCATTTGTCATTATTTCAGAGAAGACTTAAATGAGCTCCAGCAAAAAATCCTGTGTATAAAATTATTTCCTTTCCAAAAGTATGAATCAAAACTCTCATGGCCCAGTATCAGTCATAGCAGCAAAAAACAAAAGAGTCACAATTCTTTTTTACACAAATTCATGTTAAAAAGCTTATAACCACTCAACTGTTTATAATTTAACCGCAGATACAGTCGGATTAATTTGAATAACAATCAAATTAACTTGTTTTTTGATTTTTTAAAGAAAATCTCAGTGGTGCTTGCGATCCTAGGATGCTGCTATTCAGTTGCTAAGGTGTTCGGAGCCAAACATTCAAACGAGGAAGGCCTCATTGCTGCAGGAACAATCTAAAACTGCTGGGTTGTTTCAACCCAACTTTGGGTCAAAATATGGACTAACCCAACTGTTGGGTTCAATTTTTACATTACATTTTTAACCCAAATGTTGGGTTAGTCCATATTTGACCCAAAGTTGGGTTGAAACAACCCAGCATTTTTTAGAGTGAACAGAAATAATAGTACTTTTTGTTAGTTATTGAAAACAAAAAGCAAGAACATGTTTCAGTATTTATAATTCCTTAAAATGGATTAATTCTATTTTTTTCTTATATTTTTGGAGATATAGAGTGACAAATGATAATTATATGCATTTTATGTTAGCATTTTATGCAGTCTGTTATACTATAAAGATGTCATTGATTTTGAATTATTTTTTGGTTAAGTAAATATCAGTGTCTGCACCAAATTGTGTAGTTTTTTCTTCTTATCACTGTAAAAAAAATTCCGTAAAATTTACGGTAAAAAAACGGCAAAAAAATACGGTAGCGCCGTTTTAGGTTTTACGGTTTTAACGTAAATTTACAGTTAAATACCGTAATTTCATTAACTGATATAATGTTAATATACCAACCTATTGAAGTACTGAAATCTGTTTTGTACCTTTGTAATACACTGATAACCACCAAATGTAGGTGGTGATGAGAAAGTCACATTATGAACCAAAGCCCATCACAAGCAGCTTTAAAATAATAACATATATAGAAGGTGCACAGTGTCATTCACACAAACACCAAACACCATCATGGTAACACACATGAAACTGAAATAATGCAATAGACATTCATTTAACAGCATTAGGTGTATCACACAACCCTAATATACAAAACTGATAAGAATAGTTATTTCAACAAAAAAACATCAAATTTGAAATGTAACGAAGGGAATTCTGGGAATGTCAATTTACGGTTATTCACTGTAAATTATACTGTCTGTTTCACTTCCAAAAACGGTATACTACCGTAAAATTACATGTAATGTCCAATACAGTTTTTCACCGTATACAGAAGGGGAATTTACCGTTAATCATTTAACAGGTTTTTACTGTAGCATTTTTACAGTCTTTTACCGTTAAATTCACTGCCATTTTTTACAATGATAAAGTGGGATTTTATGTATATATGAGCATTTTCAGTTTGGTTGCTATTAGGGGTGGGCGATATACCAATAGAAATTTGTCAACCGGTACAGATTTTGGACTATCGTCTCTATCGAGGCTTTCATAGGCACTGAACGGTTATTATGCTCACACTTCCATGTGTGCAAGTATCCTCGTAAACACAGTAATTTAGGTCTTAAGTGAATAGTTAAAGCAAAACAGCTGAGAAAGAAAACCCATGTGTAACAGTATTTTGGATCCGGGTAGTTCTTAAAGTGACAGCAGTCTGATATTCCTGCTGTCTTGTCATTCATGTTAATCAAACAACAAAAGAAAGAAAATCTCTCACTACTCTTGACTAAATCCCTTTTGTAACTTTAATTATATTTGTATATTTAATTTACACAGTGCATAATATGCAGTGTTTTTATACATTTAATTACTTTATATAATGTATGCAGCATTTCTTATTTATTTGTTCTACTGTAGTTTTTTTGTCCTATTGCTTGTAATTAGTTTCTTATTCTTATTTAATCGCTGACTGTTTACTTGTCTTCAGTGAGCTTGAGTTGTTTTGTTTATTTAGGCTAGTATTTTTTTTTTGTGAAATTGACACTGGTGACATGAATTATGAAATTTCTTTTTATATCATAAAGACTTTATTCAAACTCATAACTATGCATATTAGGACACTTGTTTAAAACCTGGTTTAATTTTACTCTATTGCACTTTACGCTGCTCTGTATTTTGGACTACTTCTGTGGCACTGATTATATCGTTTGTTCCTCTATAATCAAGTTTCCTCTAGTGTAAGTCAGTTTAGATAAGCATCTGCTGACTGTAATACTGTAAGAAAGCTTGCACAAACTCTGTATTAATGGATGGACATCAGGGAGGAAATTATTACATAACACATGCACCATTCTACGATTATTACAAAGGTTGGGAGACAAATAAACTACTACTCAAAAGTTTAGGGCCTGTAAGATTTTTTTAATGGATTATAAAGAAGTCTCTTCTGTTCACCAAGGCTGCATTTACTTGATCAAAAATAAAGTAATATTTTTGTGAAATATTGTTACAAATAACTGTTTTCTATATTATGATATTTTAAAATGTAATTTATTCCTGGGATGGCAAAGCTGAATTTTCAGCATCATTACGCCAGTCTTCAGTGTCACATGATCCTTCAGAAATCATTCTAATTAGCTGATTTGCTGCTTAAGAAACATTATTATTATCATCATCATCATCAATATTAAAAAAACACTTGTTGTGCTTAATATTTTTCTGAAAAACATATTTTTTCAGGATGCTTTGATGAATATAAAGCTCAAAAGAACAGTGTTTATTTAAAACAGAAATCTTTTGTAACACTATAATTGTCTTTACTGTCATTTTTTATCAAATTAATCCAGACAAATAAAAAAATAAAATCTTACTGACCCCAAACCTTTGAACGGTACTGTCCAACACTGTGTTTGAATAAAAAACTATACAACAAAATCTCATTCCAGCTGCTGTTTGACCAGTTACTAAATACAGGACTTTTACAACCGTTACTGTAAATGTGAAAGCCATTAAACTGACATTACATGTAATTTGTGTTGTGCTTTTTTACATTCCAGTAAATACAGAAAATCGAAACACCCACTGTTTCTTTCCGCTCTTTTAACACCATGATATATGTCATTGTGAAACTCGGCTCATGAAAGATGGGGCTGTGAAAGATGCCATGCTAAATACAGATCACATTAAATAGTTGTGTGAAAAGGTGTCCCACCTGCCAGCACATGTGAGGAGATTTCCTCTCCAAGATAAACTGGGTGAGCGGTGATGGCTCCAGCTCATATTTGTCAAAAGGCAGCTTGTCAATAACCATCGGCTCACAGTCGATACAGGAAAACCGCACCAGAGGATGGGCAGATCGTGGAGGCTAAAGAGAGAGAGAGAGAACAGAAATCCTCTGTAATACATTCTCACAATGGGTTTTTCAAAAGATATGCCTGTTAGATGGCCAATTCATCCTGTAATGACAGCAGCAGTGGGTAATGACCCATGTGTTATAGGCACATGACAACACAAGCTGTTTATTCCCTGAGCAGATAATCTCACCACACTCTGACTGAGCACTAAATAAACCAAAGGAGTGTTTTACAGCAAATAAAACACTGACTTTATTTTAGGAATATGAAAAAGAGCCTTTATGTGCTCAAGTTGACATTTTTGGAGACACCCAAGCCCATTGTGCTAATGATTCACAATATTGTAGACATGACAGCGAGGATGTAAGGAAGGAAATGACCTCATGTTAAGCTAGTGCTGAATGCTAAAGCTCTGGTGAGCTGCAGCAGTCTTATTCTGCTGGCAATGGCTCTCTCACAGTGCCCACAGGCTGAGCTGAGCTGTGGCACTTTGGCACGGCACCAGCTGCTGTCTCTACAGTGTACCGTTTAAGAGAGAATAGACAGTGAGGGGGTGGGAAACCTCAAGACAGTGAAGCCTTTCCTCATGTTACCGCTCTTTTCAGCTCCCTTATCTTCATCCGCATTCATTAGCACTGCTTGAGCAAGATGAAAGCTAACCTTTAGTTTGCAGAGGTCATTACCTTTGGCTAATAAATTGCTTCATCCACTCGGCTCGGATGAGCCAATGCTAATACACCTATCCAAACTCCTTTTGCAATCCTAGTACTTTTCCGTTTTATTAAGGATTCTGTGAAATTTCAGCGTGCAGAAAGAAACAGCTGAACGTCTGCCAGGTCCCAGAGCTCCGCAGAAAGTCCTTCTGTGCTCGCTCATTAAATATTTTAGCCAATTCCATAGTGTTTTCAGCTAGATTTCCCACAAATCAGTGCAAAAAATATGTGCTACATACAGTGGTATTTTAGTACTATTTATATACTATTACAGTTTTTATAGTTTTTTGGTCACACTTTATTTTAAGGTCAAATTCTCACCATTAACTACGTCTTTTGCCTCAATAAACTCCTAATTTGCTGCTTATTAATAGTTAGTATGGTAGTTGTTAAATTTAGGTACAGTATTGGATAGGATTAGGGATATAGATTATGGTCGTGCAGAATATGCGCTTTATAAGTACTAATAAACAGCCAATATGTTAATAATAGGCATGCTAATAAGCAACTAGTTAATAGTGAGAATTGTTACCGTTTTTTTTACTCTATTATAGTTTTTATATAATACTTTACAATAAGGTTCTATTTGTTAACATTAGTTAAATATATTAGTAAACATGAACTAAGAATGAAATATACTTCTGAAGCATTTAATGATTACTAATACATTATTAAAATCCAAAGATGTATTTTTTCATATTATTTGATAGACCTGAGTTAACATGAACTAACAATGAACAGCTGTATTTTTAGTGTTTTACTATGTTAATAAGGATTAATAAATGCTGTAACAATGTATTGCTCGTTGTTAGTTTATGAATTAACCGATGTTAACTAATGGAACCTAGTTAACAGTTAGTAACCTCAGTTAGTAATCTTAGTGCTTTTACTTAAAACTTTTTTCAGCAAGTTGCCTAAACAATATTTCTGGTTTTCATATCGTTTAAGTTTTTCATCAAATATTCATATTTTCTTTTATTTCAGTTTTATTTCAAGTAACAAAAATGTTTTTTTAATAGTTATAGTTGATTATAACAACACTGGTCTGGACCGACTAATATAGAAACAGAAAATCATTGCTTGACTCTACACTCAAACTCTATTTTGTAGGCTATTATTTACCAAAGTGGGGGAGTTCTGGTCAGGCCAGAAGGATTCTGGGATTGGCCAGTGGCCCACAGGAACGCCCGTCTTGGGGTTGGGCCGGACGTATATGAGCTTGTGGCAGCTGTGCCAGGGCTGCGGACTGAAGGACGACAAAGGACGAGCTGGATCCACAAGACCATCTGCACAAAGAGAAGACCATATTTGTGCATTAATTGTTTTCTCAATAAGCACAAACTAGTATGACATCACATAATCAGCACTGACCTTCGCCTATCACAGGTGGATCAGGACCACTCTTCTCAAAGTGTATTACAACTCCACTCAAAACCTTTTGGACGAGAGACTCGAGACACTGGTTAAGCATCCTTTGCGTCCTCACACAGTAAGAGCGGCCTTATAGAGAGAGGGTGAGAAAAAGAGAGTTAGCTGAGCTATGAGATTAACCAGCAAAACTGCATTATCAACTGAATAAACAACTGTGCTTACAGAACTTAAGTGCATGGGAGGAAATCTTCCAAAACACAATATAACACAAGAATAATTTTCCGAAGAAACTGAACCATACACGCAAATATGTGGGCGGCAACAGCTTACTTCCTTTCACAACCTAACCAGTTGATATCACTAATTATCTTAGAGTTTGGAAATCCTCATGTCGTTACAAACCTGTTTGACTTTATATCTTCTGTGGAACATAAAAGAAAATATACTGAAAAGAAAAACCAAGACTTGTTGCTTTTTGTCCATACAATGGAAGTCAAAGGTCATCAAAATGGTTTGGTTACCAACATTCTTCAAAATATATATATTTTTAATGTTCCACAAGGATGACAACATTTTCATTTTTGGGTGAACTATTTCTTTAAGAGTGAGAGATCACGAGTCTGACTTAAAATTGTTTAAACATAGCCATCAAAATTGCATTTTACTTCAAGACTTCGCTGGAACAAAGAGCATTCGTATGTGAAAGCTGTGCTGAAGAGTAATCACATAATCAAAGATTTGTTGATTTGATTGGTTGACAGATTAATTGCAGATTTTTAGAGGGGCTGAGATGAAGAACAGGACTGAAGCTCCCCTAAATAGGGTCTAGCAACACTTTGATCTAAAGGACAGTTTAGTGGAATCCAGGCCTCATAAATTGAACTTAAAACAAGGGAAGGTTCATTTGATAAATATTTTAACCTGCATTTTAAAATGCAATCGATTGGCTGTACCTCCAGTGACCTCACACATCTGGGTGATAGCAGACTCATCAGTGGGCACGCTGCCCAGGTGCTCGCCGTCAGGCACGGACACTCCTGGCAGCCGCAGGACCAGGGCGAAGAGTCGCTGGTCCCAGCGGAATGGCTCCTTAGTCAGCTCACTACCCGGCAACGGGGAATTCAGCGGCAGGTGTAGCTGAGGGAGGAAGAGAAAACAAGAAGTGAGATGCCACTGGGGTTTAGGAGAAAGACGCACTGCCTGCAGTGTGTAACATTATACGTCAGGACGTCAGGTTGATCAAAAAATGTTGGCATGTTGGTATAGAGTTTTTGTTCCTCACCTCCTCAGCCACCCCAGAGGTGTGTGTCAGTTTGTTTCCATCTGTGATCGTAATAATGACCGATGGCTCCAGAAAGAACGGGTTCCGACCCTAGAAGAGAGGAGAGCATTTATTAAAAAATACAAAGCTCAAAGAAATAGTTTTGATAAACCATAAACTGTTAAAATGCTTGTACTCTGATTTGAAACATCTATCTTTTTCATCCATTTTTCGAACTACTTGTCCTATGGTTGTGGAGACGCTGGAGCAAAAACAGTAACATTGTGAAATATTATTACAATTTAAAATAACTTTTTTCTATTTGAGTGTTATTCAGTGTAAATGTGTATTTCATTTCTGTGATGGCAAAACAAAATTTTCAGCAGCCATAACTTTAGTCTCAGAAACCAGAAACCTTCTGTTGTTCTGCTTAATATTTTTGTGGTTACGTGATACATTTCATTATACATTTCTTTTTCAAGATTCTTTGATGAATAAAGGCCCGTTCACACCAAGGACGATAACTATAAAGATAACGATAAAGATATAGTTCTAAAAATCGTTATCACTAATATCGTTATCTTTATAGTTATCGTTCTTGGTGTGAACGGGCCTTAACACTTCAAAATAACTATTTATTTGAAATAGAATTTCTTGTAACATTATAAATGTCACATTTGCTCAGTTTAATGCATCCTTGCTGAATAAAAGTATTAATTTATTTTATATATATATATATATATATATATATATATATATACAGTATACACTCCAAAATGTTGAACAGTGGTGTAAGTGAAACGCTGAAAAATATGATATGGAAAATATGTATCAGAACTTGAATCCTAAACCTTTCTTTTTGTTCCCATGTTTAAAAAAAAATCCCCCAGATTTTCAATGTTAACTGCAAGTACAAACATAAGTGCCAACCGAATTCCTACGCAGTTGAGAAAAAAATGACATAGCAACAATTAACCTGACAGATGTTGTTAATTGTAGTTTATACAGTAAACAGTGAGTGGACACCAGATGCATTCTCTCTGTCCATACTGCAGGGGTCAGCACTCAGTTACTCACCCTCACGCATGCAGACTGAGCATGTGGATTAGCACACTGCCTCAGGGTTATCTCATACTGCATGTCTCCTATTTTAGGTAATCCAGCATGGTCTTAATGTGTGCATGTAAAGTATCTGAATATTCTGAATTACAGATAATCCAATTACATGTTGCTCTGTTTGATGTTGCAGAAGAAACAACACAAAGCACAGTAAATTAAGTTGATACCCGTGTGCTCTTGTGAAATACTGTTTCATAAGATGAAAACCCCCACAAAATTGGCTCTGTAATGTCTGCATGCTGCTACATCCATTCCTCCTCCCGAGTTAAGAGGACCCCTGTCACTACTGATGAAAGCATCTCCACTACAAAGCCTCGCTGAACGGATGGTGCTGCTTGAAGCACTGGGCAGCATCAGGTTTAAAGCTTTGGACTACAGAATATTTTCCCATATGTTAGCTGGGTCACTCTCTTGCCTTCTGGTACACTTTAGATGTGCTGTGAAATTATTTTTGAGTAATGGCTTCTTTCCAGCTACTTTGCCATGAAGGAACATGTTGATACACACTGAGTTTTCTGCAAATATATATTTACGTTACATGACCCTGGACCACAAAACCAGTCTTAAGTCGCTGGGGTATATTTGTAGCAATAGACAAAAATACATTGTATGGGTCAAAATTATTGTTTTTACTTTTATGCCAAAAATCATTAGGATATTAAGTAAAGATCATGTTTCATGAAGATATTTTATACATTTCCTACTGTAAATATATTAAAACTTAATTTTTGATTAGTAATATGCATTGCTAAGAACTTCATTTGGACAACTTTAAAGGCGATTTTCTCAATATTTAGATTTTTTTGCACCCTCAGATTACAGATATTGTCCTATCCTAACAAACCATACATCAATGGAAAGCTTATTTATTCAGCTTTCAGATTATGTATAAATCTCAATTTCGAAAAATTGACCCATATGACTGGTTTTGTGGTCCAGGGTCACACATACATATATATATATATATATATATATATATATATATATATATATATATATATATATATATATATATAATGTATTTGTTTCCTTTAAGGACAAAATATTCAAGGCTGGATGGAAGGTAAATCTGGTAGATCTGAAAATCGGGCAGATGTGTTTATCTCAATGTCTACTCTTGTCTGTATCTATCTGTATTTATGTTCTACTGTTAGTGTTATCTGTATGCACCAAGGGTCTGAGAGTAACGCAATTTCAATTCTCTGTGTGTTTGTGCTGTACATGTGGAAGAATTGACAATAAAGCAGACTTGACTTGACTTGTTATGTGAGATGATTCTTATCATACTGCATAATACTGCTATTATATTGAATAAAGATTGTTTTGACTCTCTGAATGCTGAAGGGAGATATTATTACCTGACCATAGTTGTCGATGCCAGAGACGAGTCTGTTGAGATTGAGCAGGTCGAAGGCGGCGCGGAGAGCGTGACCTAGTGTAGTCATTCCAGATGCCTGCAGGTTCTTCAGCTCGCTCATGAATGTGGCATGATTCTCTTTCCAACCCGCCTACCATATACAGGAAATACAAACAGATGATGTGAAAACCAGCTCCATATAACCTCGGCAACACTAAACATTCAGACAGTGACATTTACACAGTGAACCCAAAATGTTCACTAACATTCAAAAGTCATGTAAGATTTTTTTTAATGTTTATGAAAAAAGTCTTGTATGTGCACAGAGCATTTATTTGAGCAAAAATACATGAAAAACATGTGATGTTCCAGCAGCCATTACTCCAGTCTTCAGTGTCACATGATCCTTCAGAAACCATTCTAATGTGCTAAACATTTATTATCATCAGTGCTGCAAATAGTTGTGCTGCTTAATATTTCTGTGGAAATCGTGGCGCATTTTTTCAGAATTGTTTTCAGCATTTATATAAAATAGCTTTTTTGTAACATTGTAAATATCTACATTGTCACTTTTAATCAATATAATGCATTCTTGCAAAATAAAATGATTGTTTTCTAAAAAAAACAAATCTTACTGACCCCAAACCTTTGAACGGTAGTGTATTTAGACACTTAAAGGCACAATATGTAATTTTCGCCGCTAGAGGGCGCGTATTCAAAATAAACAAAGAAACAATAATAATAATAATAATAATAATAGTTTTATCATACTAGATACGTTTGAAAGTTCTGTTATTATGCTACTCTGTGCGGTCATCACCGGTCTATTAAAACGCATAACATATTAAAGCGTCTTTGGTGTTTCCATGTTTTCTACAAAACAAAAAATAAATGGAAATCGAGGGGTTATGACGTCATTGGCAGGCAACACAATGACATATGGACACGCTTCGTGTCACTAGTTAAAATTGCTTATTTCTCTGGATTTAAACATTCTTCGAAACATTTGGGATAATGTAAGTACACAAGTCAGCAAAATATATAACACTGTTCTAGTGGTTTTTGGATATTTTAATAAAAAATTCTTACATATTGTGCCTTTAAGTCACACTTAAAAGTAACAAAATACCAAACAAGTTAGTACAAGCATACTTTCCTTTTAAATGATGAGAATAGAAGAATATGAGAACAGATCAAGACCAAATATTTCTGAACTCTTTCTGCTTGTCAAACGTAAATGAAACATCTGCATAGTAATTTCACACATATTTCACATATGTGTGAAATTACTATGCAGATGTATTTGCAAATACCACTTAGTTAGATTTTTATCTAATATGTAAAAGTGTCTCCAAACACCTTTAATTATTGTATTATTAGAAACATGATCAAATCTTATGCAAACTATTACATAACAAACAGAAGCTTCCCTCCTAGTATATGTCAATCACCTGTGGCTTTTAGCGAGATCAAGCACTTTACTATTACAGCATTTTGTGTAATTCACAACAGGCTTAAGCACATGTTAAGCACAACAACACTACCTAAATGTCAGGTGAGAGAGACAGCCAAGTAGGGTGAAAGTAAAGTCAGACAATAAAGACCCAAAACGACCACAGGACAAGCTTTGCAAAGCAACTGAATGAGCATGAATGATTGTGGACCACTTATACTTGCACATGTATATGTTAGGTTATGATAGGCAGCCTGGTAAGAAGCAACACAGATCCGCTACATAAGGCTTGACTCTTTTTACTATCTTTAAAAGACATGTGGTTAGTGTGTGTGTGTCTGTCCCTGACCCACATTACCCATCCCAGCAGAAGAATACAGTCATTACTTTACTGCTCACTCAAAACAAACAGTAGAAACACCAATATAATGAGTTCAGATGCTGAGAACAGAACCGAGGTTAATAGTTCACTAAATTTGCTTTTACAAAAGGATTCCTGCTCCACATGAAATGTACTCAGCATGAATAAATCAGCACATTACATAAACATGCATGCATTGTAAATCCCCACAAGGGAGAGAAGACTTAACAGGTCAGATCCCGAGGTAGTTGAGCTTCACATGTGTGAGTGTATTGGGAAGCATTAAAGAACAAAGCAGGCAGAGATTTGTCCTGACAGTGTACGTCTCTATCCATGTATGGAACAAAAAAAGAAACCATTCAAGCGGTAGCTCTTCTAACTGGCACTCAATAATTCAAGCAACAGCGTAATTCTATTTTTTTCCCCATCCGTCATTCTTTCCCTCCGCATTAACAATTTATTGGCTCTGAAGAAGTGTGACTGCAATCAGACTCTCCTTTAATCGCACCCTTGTCCAGTGAGGCAGAAGAAGATGGGAGAGAATAAGGAATGTGAACACTGAATAAGCCAGGAAAAAGGATAATACCCTAATTGTAGCTTTAACAGAGGAAATGTAAACTCAAACCCTTCTTTAAAGAATAAAAGCCTGACGGCGAGCCAAAAGAGGAAAGAACAAACATTGTAATCCACATACAGGTTAACGTCACGAAAGCATATCCAGACCATATTTTACTCCAAAAGTAAAAGAAAAAGTATTTTTACTTTGTGATATTATTTTTGATTTTCGCATTACTGTTATGTACTAGATATTTCACTTCTGAAATTTTTATATTTGGATGTTTATTTATTTTCAGTGTGATTCTCATTTTCATTACTGTAATACAGTATTTTTTGGGGGGATAGCACAAATTGAAGGCAGTACAGCAAACACTACAATGATGTATAAACACTTTACAATTTAAATAATATATTATTACATATCAACATCATATTTCACTCCAAAACCAAAAGGGAAAAACAGAATACAATTATATTTTATATAAAGAAAATTAAGACTAATTAGCCTATTATATATTTTTGTACCAGATGTTTTCCTTATAAGATTTTCATTTATTCCCAAAAGCGATTGTCATTAGATTTTCCTTACTGTAATACTGCAATTTACACATGCATAAATAAAGGCAGTTCAGCAAATACTACCCTGATGTATAAATGATTTCCAATATAGATAATACATTATTTTTATGCATTACAGTAATACAATGTGCTTAATTGTCATTAAAATAATGTCACAATGCAAAAGCAGTGGTCACAAAAATCTCAATGGTCTCTATTTTGCTTTAGGCGAATGTATAATTTCACATTTTTTTCGTTTGATTTTGAGGTGAAATATGAACCGGGTATCATCTTGACAGGTTTCATGAGATTCGACCATATACAGTGGGTACGGAAAGTATTCAGACCCTTTGCTCAGTATTTAGTAGAAGCACCCTTTTGATCTAATACAGCCATGAGTCTTTTTGGGAAAGATGCAACAAGTGTTTCACACCTGGATTTGGGGATCCTCTGCCATTCCTCCTTGCAGATCCTCTCCAGTTCTGTCAGGTTGGATGGTAAACGTTGGTGGACAGCCATTTTTAGGGCTCTCCAGAGATGCTCAATTGGGTTTAAGTCAGGGCTCTGGCTGGGCCATTCAAGAACAGTCACGGAGTTGTTGTGAAGCCACTCCTTCGTTATTTTAGCTGTGTGCTTAGGGTCATTGTCTTGATGGAAGGTAAACCTTCGGCCCTGTCTGAGGTCCTGAGCACTCTGGAGAAGGTTTTCGTCCAGGATATCCCTGTACTTGGCCGCATTCATCTTTCCCTCGATTGCAACCAGTCGTCCTGTCCCTGCAGCTGAAAAACCCCCCCACAGCATGATGCTGCCACCACCATGCTTCATTGTTGGGACTGTATTGGACAGGTGATGAGCAGTGCCTGGTTTTCTCCACACATACCGCTTAGAATTAAGGCCAAAAAGTTCTATCTTGGTCTCATCAGACCAGAGAATCTTATTTCTCACCATCTCACCAAACTCCATACGGGTTTTCATGTCTCTTGCACTGAGGAGAGGCTTCCGTCGGGCCACTCTGCCATAAAGCCCCGACTGGTGGCGGGCTGCAGTGATGGTTGACTTTCTACAACTTTCTCCCATCTCCCGACTGCATCTCTGGAGCTCAGCCACAGTGATCTTTGGGTTCTTCTTTACCTCTCTCACCAAGGCTCTTCTCCCCCGATAGCTCAGTTTGGCCGGACGGCCAGCTCTAGGAAGGGTTCTGGTCGTCCCAAACGTCTTCCATTTAAGGATTATGGAGGGCACTGTGCTCTTAGGAACCTTCAGTGCCGCAGAATTTTTTTTGTAACCTTGGCCAGATCTGTGCCTTGCCACAATTCTGTCTCTGAGCTCTTCAGGCAGTTCCTTTGACCTCATGATTCTCATTTGCTCTGACATGCACTGTGAGCTGTAAGGTCTTATATAGACAGGTGTGTGGTTTTCCGAATCAAGTCCAATCAGTATAATCAAACACAGCTGGACTCAAATGAAGGTGTAGAACCATCTCAAGGATGATCAGAAGAAATGGACAGCACCAGAGTTAAATATATGAGTGTCACAGCAAAGGGTCTGAGTACATAGGACCATGTGATATTTCAGTTTTTCTTTTTTAATAAATCTGCAAAAATGTCAACAATTCTGTATTTTTCTGTCAATATGGGGAGCTGTGTGTACATTAATGAGGAAAAAAAATAACTTAAATGATTTTAGCAAATGGCTGCAATATAACAAAGAGTGAAAAATTTAAGGGGGTCTGAATACTTTCCGTACCCACTGTATGTCCCCCCAGAGCAGAATGGAGAAAGCAATAACATTATGTTAGATAAACATAAAGCTGTTGTTTAGTTACAGAGAGCATATAATGCATTTTCTTTTTTCTGCTTTCAGAATTAGCGTACCATCAAACCTGGCTCTGTATTTCCTTGCTAAATGCAGGACAGGTGGCAAGACAAATTAGCAGTTTTACATAAACTGACAGATAAGGACTTATTCCCTGTTAAGCTCCTGTTCTGAGGAAAGCGGCAGTCATATAAACACAGCTCTTGTGATTGCAGGAGGAATCATCACAGCAGAAAGGGCACGTGACGACCCGGGGTGGATTCACACGGGTTAAGCGACTGCCCTTATTATTCCATGATCAGGTTGCCTTGTCCCAGGTTTTAATCTCTACTACCGCCTAAAGGTTGAGCTGATCACAGATAACCATTGAGCTCAGTTACATACATCCACCCAGTTTTGCAGGAGGGGCACGTCTGCGGTCTGCAGGGTGGTGCTTGTCATGTGTGATGATAAAGGCAGGGCAGGAACTAAAGTTGTCACTCTAATGGAATGAGAGCTGGTTAACCAGCCAAAGCACTGATCAGAGGGACCATCATGCTCATGACAAACAGATCTCCATTTTGACTCTGAGTGAATGAACTTTTTTTTTTTTTTTTTGGTGATCACCTGTTGTCAGCCACTTGTAGAGAGCCAATGCAAAGAAATGCAGACAGCATATGTTTAGTTATATGTTGCAAATGGGGTTTAAGGAGGAGGAGCAAAATTTTAGATTTCTGAAGGAATATTTGGCCTGTCTATCTGTCATGAAGAGAGGACCTCAGCCACTCCCATTTCATAAGATTCAGAGCAAGACAAAGCATGAGGCAGTCTACACGATAAACATAAGGCCACTGGATTTACAGATGAGATATTCCTGGGCTGCACCAAAATATTTTATGCATGCATCATGTATTATAATGCATGTAAATGTACAGTGACTCTAAAAGCTATTTGGACACTTCAGTCACACTTAAAATATATGAATTTCATTGCATTACCTAAAAAAGTGCGCTCTACAAACAAATGATGCCTTTTCGAAGTAACCTGATTTTTCTTACTCATTTTTGCATTTACTTTTAAGCAACTCCCTGTTGAAAAAAACAGCATATGCTGGTTATGTATGTTTTAACGCTGGGATGCTGGTTTAAGCTGGTCTTTTTGTTGGTTTATGCTGGTCATGTGCTGGTTTATGCTGGTCCTTTTGCTGGTTTATGCTGGTCATGTGCTGGCAAAGGACCAGCGTAAACCTGCAAAAACCAGCAAAAAGACCAGCATAAACCAGCAAAGGACCAGCTTAAACCAGCAAAGGACCAGTTTAAACCAGCAAAGGACCAGCTTAAACCAGCATCCCAGCATCAAAACATACCTAACCAGCATATGCTGGTTTTTTCAACAAAGCTGGTCCCAATGTCATTTTAATAGATTCATGAAGTCTGTTCTCCTCAAGTTCACACAGGTGTCATATCAGTGGAACCACAGGTAGTTTATCACATTAACTAAGAAACTGATCCACTAACATCTGATAGCTACAAAGTGTCTAAATACTCTTTGTCTTAAATCTAAAAATGAGAATTCTTTCATCATTCATTCACCCTCATGTCCTTCCAAATCCATAAGGTAACACTTTATTTTACAGTGTATTTGTTACATATGTTATATGTAGTTAATATAGTAACAGTAAATTATGCATAAATTACACTGTAACAAGGACACCGTAAAATAAAGTGATATTTTGTTATATAACGCAATGACATTCATAAAGTGTCCAAATGTTAGATGGGGTAATGTAAAAATGTAGAAGGTATAATGTAATATGGAGGTGTTTGCATTGTTTTCCAGAGCCTCATGGCGTAAACCACAAATGCAGTGACATGCATTTTTCTTTTCTCCTTCATTAACCAACGACAGAAACAACACAGTGTTTACGACAAAACAAATTCATTTCCATCTCTAACCTTCACTTCACTTCAATGATAAGTAATCTCAACATTAATTGATTAAGAAAATTGCAAAGGGCAAAAACTGTGTCAACTTCAGAAAATACTGTAGGCAAGACTAAGAATAATGTTCTGCTTGGCCGGGGCTCAGACAACAAGAGAGGCACACAAACAGGAAAAGAGAGCTTTGTGAGGACTGGAGGCTCACTGGAACTCTTCACTGTTTAGCTGCTGAAAATCTCATGAATAATTGACGGGAAATAAAAAAGACACTCTGTCAGATACAGAGGCCAGATTCTTGCTAGGCTGTATTCTAGTCGAGAACTGGGTTAGCCTGCTCGCTAATTCTGAAGAGACACTACTTGGCTGAGAAGTATTTTTTAAACAGGAGAAACAAGCTGGCCACGAATAGCTCAGAGAGGGCTAAGAGCTTATGTAAGAGGGCAGTTATAACATCTCATAACACTTTCTCAAACAAAGACATAGTAGGATAACAATGCCAAGCATTTGCCACTTGCACATTCAAAATTTCATCACGTAAGCGGCTAAAACATGCCATATGTCTACTACGAATCATTAGTGTATCGTATAAGCAGGAAAAGTAGTTATAGAGTTAAGTGTCACTTGGAAGTCAGCCTCAGATTATCTTGGATAAACTGGAACAGGGTGGAAAAACTGCATGACAAGCAGTGGAGTAAGAAAACCCCCCAAGAGAGTAACTGGCTACCTGCCAGATAGTCCATACTAATGAAGTGCTAAAGCACAGAGCTACTCTCATCGTCAATGTCAAACCACAAACAAAGAAGACAGGTACCACTACGTCACATGTACATGTCAGTAAGTGCAGGCCTTGATTCAACTCAAGGCTGGGAAAAAGATGGATGATACTTTGAAATTAGGCCATGCATAGTGACCACATAACCACAATTCCCAAATCCAATATAATGGCATGTCAAGAGAACTGGCACAGCAGTTTATAAACAGAAGATGATGCTGAACGTGGGGAGAGAAAGGTCTGAAAACTGATGAAGAATTGGGTTTATTTGCTTGTTGGATTATTTTTATATGCAATATTGTGTGATAGAGGTGTGGATTTTAAGCATGTTGGTAAACACTACAAACCCTATTGTCATAAAAAGCACAGCTCTGTTGAATGTACTCATGCCCATTCAAACTTTTGAGCATGATAAATGGATTTTAAACAGCTTTTAAATGTCAAAAAATAAATATTTCTACATTTCTACAATATTTCTACATTTGGTAATTACATTGCATGATTATTTAGGTGCAAAATGTATATTACCTTTTTGTAAATTTTTGCTCTTTTGAAGGCAAAATATATAATTTAACTTATGTGATTTGTGCAAAATGAAAGAGTTGGGGGGATCTTACAAAATCTGTTTTACTAGGGAGATAGTATTTAATTAGATATGTATAATAGATAATATAATATATGTATAATAGCTACAGAATATGTGTAAGACTGATGCATGACTTATATAATATTTGTAATATTCTGGAATAGCGACAGCAAGTGTTAATATGCTCTTGCTTTGGTTCATAAATCAGAAGTAGGCTATATAGTCATTGCAGTAATTAATAATAATTTATTTGGGTTTTTGGGGGGTTTTCAAGCAATGTTACCACAAGGTCAGCTCCGGTCAGAAAATGAAGGGCGATCGCTGAAGTTCAGCAGCAATATTGCTTAAAAAATGTATATTATATAAGGATGTTAACCTGGCCCTTTACAAAATTACAGCAATAGACTCATAAACATACACAGAAGAGCCAGAACTGTCACTGCCTCCTCCTCCTCAAAAAAAAAACTAGGTACATGATGCCCATTAATGTAATACATGCAAGTCTAGTCGTGCCCTTGTGTCTTAGAACGATCAAGTAATCCATTAAGCAAGTACTGACTGCCATTATATTCAGTTAGTACTCGGAGTAAAGAGATGTGTTTGAATACAGTTCACGCAGAAGCCCGACCACACCATCAACTCACAGACCTTGCTATCCCAAATGGTAAAATATGAATGGCTGTCACATATGAAAACAGCAAAACGCCTCCTAATTTCTGTACTGAGTTTATTGTACTAGTAGCACTTGTTTGTATTTGTACAGGAAGCACTTATGGGAGGCTATAGCATGAAGTCACTGTGGTTCATGCCTTATATGTAAAGTTGGCTTAATAGTTAGCAATTATGCTTGTATAGGTATATCTTATGTTTGAGTAAACTTCAAAGATTGAGTGACCTGATGTGACAGGCACCTTTCACCTGTTTGGTATTTGGACATTTTAAATATGAATGTGAGGGAGGTGAATGTACTAGGAGTGGAGAGGGAAGGAAGTTGATGCTTGTTTTCAAGGGCAACTCACAAGCGTCTCCCTCTCTCTCATAAAGAGCAACGCAACCCTGCAAAGCATCTCCTCATTTGCTTATTGATGGCTGCTGCACAAATCAAATCGTGTTGATCTGTTCAGGCTACAGTGGCCAATGAGAATGCGAGAGGAGGGCACGCGACAGAGGGCAGGCCGCTTGTCCAATCCGGACCGAGTTGGCCCGTGCACGCGTCACGAGCTACGTCACAGTGGATAATAAATCTCTCCGCCTCCATCTCAGCGCTCGAGAGCTTTCCCAACACAAAAGCAAAATGTCCGCCATGTTCAGAGGCTGCGCTGCTCCGGGTCTGCGGATATTTTAGCAAAAATTAGCCGTTTTCGTCACCGGGAGGCCGCCTGACCCGATGCTACGAACCAGAGGGACAGTAGAGTCTCACTGTCAGCAAAAGAAATCTACGCTTTAACCACATATAAGCACAATTTAGTAGTATTTATTTACCTTTACGCCGTATGGTGGATCATCGAATGTAACTAGCATGTACCTGTCGCCTCTACTAGCCGGGTCTCGGGCACGCAGCTGTTAAAGAAAACGAAACAATAAACATTAATTGAAACTGATCCTGTCATATGGATCCTTAACTCCAACAAGGTACAACAGCAAGCTGAAAAAGTCGGGGTAAAATTATGCTTTACCTTCATAAAGATCTCAACCGCGCCTTTAGCAATGTCCAGAAACGTCGTACCCAAATAAGTGCGCTGATTCATAGAAGCGGACGTGTCTATCAGAAAAAGTAAAATAGGCATTTTGAAATGTATAGATAGACCTCTAGATGTTTGCTAAAATACCTACAATCGGCATATGACCTATCTCGCGGCCCTGGGCATGCATATATGTGTGTATATATTTTGTTATAATCAGACCCCCCCCAAAAGAGGGTCGTACTGCCACCCTTTGCAGCCGCCTGATTCTCTATCTTGTCTTTTCTGAGCAGTGCTGGGCTCGCGCTGTTAGAGAACTTCTCTTCCGAACAAGACCGAAACGCCTTCGCCCCGCCGCTGCAACGCCATTGGCTTAGCCGAGCCGCGAAGCCACGCCCACTCAGGTATAAATAAGCAATGAGGTCGTGGTATTCCTCTTATTATACTCTCAGTTCTCCGCGAGCGGGTCGAGGGGTGGACGGGGATGTTCCGTGTCGCCTGTACGCGTTGGTTTATATTTGCTTTTAATGGGCGCTTTTGCTGTTGCATTGCGTGTTAGACAGTTTCGACACGTTCATTTGTAACATTTAGGTGACCCTGGGCCGCAAAACCAGTCGTACGAAAAGTAGCACGGGTATATCTGTAGCAGCCAACAAAATTATCGATTTTTATTTTATGCCAAAAATCATCAGGATATTGGATGTTGAGTATTTTTGTAAATTTCCTACCGTGAATATATCAAAACTTAATTTTTGGTTTGTAACATGCATTGCTAAGAACTTTTATTTAGACCATTTTAAAGGCTTTTTTTGCACCCGCAGATTCCACATTTTCAAAAAGTTGCATCTCGGCCAAATATTGTCTTATCCTATCAAACCATACATCAGTTGCATTTCAGATGATGTGTACATCTTTTAAATCAAATGAACCATTATGACTGGTTTATGGTTCAGGGTCACATATAGTTTCATTTTCATCTCACATAAAGGGCGACCCCCTCCTCGCCTGATCCTGGTCTAGCTGTCTTGGTGGGGGTGGGGAGTTGGGTGAGCTTGGGTTGTGTGTGATTTTTATAATAATTGTGCCTCCCTCTGACCATGGAGAAATCCGTCCTCGTCCGCTTCCCTCTCCTCTAGTGTATCTCCTTCGGGAGAGTATAGGCAAGCGCCATGTTAATACAACAATCCGCCTGAGACCATGACAGCAGGGGCACAGATGCGGGAGAAGAAGCGGCGTTGTCAGGCGCTGGCTCCTCCTAAATCGCTCGCTGCACATGCCCTCTGAGTTTGTGAATGTCAGAAAGGGCCGTAGCTGTTTGGCGGTCCTGTTCCCCATAATCCCACACACTGAACGCGCTGCGAGAAATGCACAGGCATTTGCGGTGATATATTTACCCTGCGCGAAAGCTAGCTCCTGTAGCTAGCACTACTAGGTGTTATTTAATATCCGTAGGGAATAGCCGGTCAGCAAGTGCCGATCATACAGCATCCTTTATTAGAATCGAATCAGCCGCATTTTAACATAACTACATCTCAATAGCCTGCTTAGGCAGCGTGAGAAACGTGTCTTATCCCAGACATAAGATCACCATATTGTAGAGCATATTCGACTGTCTTTTTTTTAACCACTTGGTTTCTGTTTATTATAGCCGTTGGCATACTGGTTTACAACGAAGGATACATTTTTAAAGTGAATCTGCCAGTGTTGTTTATTCCTGAACTGTATGTGTGTCCGTTGAGAGAGGGGTTTTTATAAAGGTCGTCATGTTCCTCCTGTTTTCATTTCTCTAGGCTTTTTTTTTTTGTCATGCAAAATGTTCTTTAAATTTGCTCATTGAGCAAATGTGTGCAAGCGGTCACAAATGTTATGATTATGGGTTGTGCCCTGAAAAGGCGGTGGTGGATGGCTTTCATTTTAAAGGGCGAGCAGGTTTCTTTAGGATGAGTTGTTTACTTAAACGTTATAGTCGCGTACTGCTGTATGTCGTGTTGTCAAATGTTAAGTTCGGTTCACTGGTTTAAAACATGTTATTTACTGGTTTCCTGTGCTTTCATTTGCTAACATCCATAGAAAAATGTTTTCGTTTTAACGAAATGCTTCCTTTGAGCTTTGCTTTTAAACCTTAAAGGGACAGTTTACCTAAATATAAACATTCCGTCAATAACCGCTTCAGTTTAAACAGAAAGTGAATGGTGAAGCCCCTGTAATATTCTGCCCAGCGACTCTTCCAGGGAAGAATTAAAGCCACACAGGTTTAGGAGCAACGTGGGCGAGTAATGCGAGAATTTTTATTTTAGGGGGAACTGTCCCTTTAAGATTTTTCATAATGGGAAAACGGTCACCCAAACTGTGTTTAAGATGTAGAGGTATAAAACGCAAGACGAACGTCATTTATCTTCTGAAAACATTTCCAGAGAAAAATATTATAAATAACAGAAAGTACATTTGCGAAACTCGGTGACGTCATAGAGGACTCCCTAAGTCCTCCAGTTTCCCAGCATTCAATGCGCCCTGGCAGCGTATTGTTGACAACGAAAAAGGAAACGGGGTTCCGTCAATAACCGCTTCAGTTTAAACAGAAAGTGAATGGTGAAGCCCCTGTAATATTCTGCCCAGCGTCTCTTTTACTCTTCCAGGGAAGAATGAAAGCCACACAGGTTTAGGAGCAACGTGGGCGAGTAATGCGAGAATTTTTATTTTAGGGGGAACTGTCCCTTTAAGATTTTTCATAATGGGAAAACGGTCACCCAAACTGTGTTTAAGATGTAGAGGTATAAAACGCAAGACGAACGTCATTTATCTTCTGAAAACATTTCCAGAGAAAAATATTATAAATAACAGAAAGTACATTTGCGAAACTCGGTGACGTCATAGAGGACTCCCTAAGTCCTCCAGTTTCCCAGCATTCAATGCGCCCTGGCAGCGTATTGTTGACAAAGAAAAAGGAAACGGGGTGGGATTTGAAATAAATATCGTTAAACGGGAGTGAGGTAAACATATATGTTTATTAATTGTTTTTGATATACCTTATTCTTGAAATAACGTCATTAAGTAACGTAATATTAAACGCTGTGTTATCTCGACTTGACCATATTGTTATGCTAGCATGAATATGTTAACCATACCAGCAATACCTCAACATCCAATACATCTATTGAACAATACTAAACATCACGTTTATTGAGTAATTTTATCTGCAAGCGGAACGTCTTATTAAATGTTAGTTACTGTGCAGAACTCAAATGTCAGCGATTGCTAATCATATTTCAGGCAGATACTGATATCGTTCTTGAATTCTGTTTAGCATTAGACATCCCAATGTATTGTATGTAAGGAATATTTGACATCACACGGTTTGCGGTCGCAAATGGACGCTTTAATGTGTTGGTTTATTAAAATACGAATGTCATATTACATATAGCGATCTCTCTGCTAATAGTCAGCGAAACACAATAGCCTTCAAGAGGACAAAAGGTCTGTCAGGACGTTATCCGATCTGCTCTAGCTAGACATCAATAATTCGACAGGGTTTTGTGTATTATACAGAGGACACTTACAGGGGGTTTTAATATTTAGTTGAGGAGTAGCGTTGTTTTTTACGTGCCTGTTGGGTGTATTTATCTGACATTTGTTAAAGCTAGTTAAATTCATCTCTGGACTGATATGTGAGAGCAGACACTGGTATCTGCCAGCTGTCATGCTGTGTCATTGACCTCAGTAGTATGATGTTAGAGACTGTTAGCTTTAACGTTATTTATTTATTGCTTTAGATCGTATTGCGAAATCCTTGAGTTTCAGACGAATTCAGTAAACACGGTCACATGACTAACGTTAGCCACGTGGAGACAGCAGCTTGTTTTTGTACAGATATCTTGGCCATCATCCGTTAGTCACTATTACATTGACACCATGATCAGATTATATTGACACGTGCCTTGCATTTTCCTTTGGCTTTCGTTTTGTTTACCTGCATATCTATATTAGCAGCTAAGTGATAACGTATTTTTATATAAACAAAAGTTTTTTTTAGTTCATGCTTGTGTTTATTTCGGTTTTCTGAAGCATCTGTTGATTATTCTAAGTCTGGGAGAAACTTTATTACTTAGAATTATTATTAATGTAATTTGACATTTATTTAAACATCGTGTTGCAGTAGTTCTCAGCTGCTTTTGTTTTATGACCGATTTTGTCAAGTTGCCCAGCACTGTACAAGTTGTTTATTGTACAAAATGTCCTTCAACTCAAACACTTAAGATTTATTAATGCTACAATGAACTTCATAGGCATGACAATATGATATAACAGTATGGTACAATAATTATCAACAAGACACTGAAGTAATGACACTATTGAAAATCGATCTCTAAATGGTTATGAATTCTGATCGTCTAAATAACATTTGCAGTAAAAATATTTACCCATTTTGCGAGAGCAACAGCTTTTCAATTCATGCATGTGTTTACTTCACTTTTCTGAAGCCTACTTTGATTATTTTCATGCCACAAATAAATCTGTTGTTACTTAGACTTATTCATGCTGTCAGATGTAATTTAAACCTCCGGTTGCATTAGTCCGCAGCTGGTTTTGTTTTAGGATTCAGATTTTATGTCAATTTGCCCAGCACGGTACCCAAAGTTGGTTATTGTACAAAAAATGTCTTTCAGATCAAATATTGACATATTACCACAAACTGCATAGGCCTAACAACATGATACATTAAATAGGATAATTTATCATTTTAGTTTTTAAATAGTTATAAAGTCGGATCATTTAAATAACAGCTGATAATTCACAGTAGAAAATGTTTTTTTTGCACTTTGAGTGCTTGCCAAACAGTCTGGGTTTTTTTGGTGTCTGTCTAGTTTGGCTGCTTATATCAAGTTGACATGAATCTGTGCAAAAAATAGATTTACACACAGTTTGACAGAATGTGCAGCCTTTGACATCAAGGCTGATATGGGAAGTGTTTTCTCCTCCTTTTTGTTATCTTAGTAATGCACAATTATATAGTTTCTTCATGTGAATTAATTTAGCCATCTGCATCAGAACAGACCTGGATCATTTTTTGGTCATGACCCACTATTTGAGTATCACTGTGTTTTTTTGAAAGAAGTCTCTTATGCTCACCAAGGTTGCATTTATTTCATTCAAATCCAATAAAAGCGGTAATATTGTGAAATATGATTACCATTTAAAAGAACTGGTTTGTCTTTAAATATATTTTATAATGTAATTTATTCCTATGATGGCAAAGCTGAATTTTCAGCATCATTACTACAGTCTTCAGCATCACATGATCCTTGGGAAATAATTTTTTGATATGCTGATTTGCTGCTCAGTGATATTTCTTTTTGTTACTATTAATGTTTGATGTTCTATTTTTATTATTATGACAAACTTTGCTATTTTTATGTAAACATATTATTTGTGTTTCTGCCTCCTATGGTCTGTCATGATGATGAAGTGGCCCCATTTCTGTCATTTCAGAGGTGAGCGTCATGCTGCCAAAGAGCTGAACTGGCTCCATTTAGAACTGGATCTCTGCACCGTTTCAGCCCAGAGACGGAGTGGGAATACGATAAAGGGAGGAGGACGTGAGCTCAGCTGAAGCCAATGCAGCAGCAGAGCCGGCAGCCTGACCTAGTGGAGGGAAGCCTTCCAGTGTTTGTGTTCCCCACTGAGCTGGTGTTCTACGCAGATGAGCAGGCTTCACATAAGCAGGTGCTCACCCTCTACAACCCTTATGAGTTTGCTCTTAAATTCAAAGGTAAGTCATATATTTTGTTTTAGTATCCATAGTGTGTTGCAGTGGTCCTTCCTTTTTTAACTGATTGTTGTTCCATCAGTTTTGTGCACAGCGCCAAACAAGTATGCCGTGGTGGATGCCACTGGTGCTGTTAAACCGCAATGTTGCGTGGATATGTAAGTTTCCAGGTCTTGCACAATATTTGAAACAGAAAAATGTCATTTCGATTTGTTTCAGTCTTTCACAACCTTCCATTTCTTGTGATTTTCGCCAAACAGTGTGATCCGCCATAGGGACGTGCGGGCCTGTCATTACGGGGTGATTGATAAGTTCCGGCTGCAGGTGTCTGAGCAGAGTCAGAGGAAGGCTTTGGGCAGGAAGGAAGTGATGGCCACTCTGCTGCCCTCGGCCGCTCAGGAGCAGCCCCAGGTCCGGCCCCAGGAAGAGGAGCGCAGGATGAAGGAGCAGCTTGCTGACAGAGTGTTCTTTGAGCAGACTGCATTCCAGACAGGTGCATTTTACAGTCAATGTGAATTTATGTTCTTAAAAAGCATTCTTGGTTCCTGCTGTGATTGATTCATAGGCGCTTGTATTTCCAAAGAAAAAAGCTTGTAATCTTTCATCAAAGAGTAATGGCTTTCTCCATCTTTTCAACACTCTTCATTTATTTTAAATATCCAATCCACCAGTCACTAAAAAACTTTTATAATCCAGGTAATTCACTAAGAATAAAATTGTCTCAGCATTTTGCTCGCTGTTGAATATCTTGTTTCAGTCAGAAATGCATCACGATATTAAAGTAAAATGGTAGTACAGTATAAATAATTCTATGTATATTTTATATACATACTGTATATGAATATTATTATCTATTTTTTAAATTCATAAATGCCCTGTATACAGTGTAAAATAAACCCGGATTGGTTGGTAGCTTTTCCATGCTAGCTTTAGGCCTTACTGAGCTCTCTATTAAAGCTGTTGCTGTTAACTCCTTTTCCCACTGGGTGGAGTCAGAGAGCTGTATTATTTTTATTGTTTGGTGGTGTGCTTTCATTTTAAAACCATCTGCTTCTTCCTTTTCTGTGTTTGCACAGAGAGCCGTACAGCATCTGGGGGCCCCAGCATCCTCACTGTCCTTTTAGGCCTGGTGTGTATGGCGGCCCTTATGCTCCCAACTCTGGGAGAGCAGGAATCCACAGTGCCTGTCTACCTCCACTTAAGTGTTAACAAGAAACTTGTAGCTGCTTATGTTTTAGGTGAGTCGCAAAAAAAGCATCATATTGCAAATATACATTGTGCACTTTATCATGATTTTTTTCCCATGTCGCACAGGCCTTCTTACAATGGTTATTCTGCGCACTTGAAGTGCTCTTGGAAACGATCTCGTTGAAAGGAACTAAAATAATGAAGAGGGGAGATATGGACATTAACACAGCCAGGAGGGTTGTGAGGATGGAGGGGAAGCACGTCTGAGAAACTCCCTAATAAACAGGAACTAACTTCTTAAATTATCATCACAAACTCACAGACACAATGAAGACACAAAGATCCATGGGCGAGGGGAAGGGAGCGTTCTGTGTTTACAGGCCGAACACTGACTGAGCTGCCATTGAATCCGGCTGACTATTATGTTAAGTGGGAGGGAGTGTAGAGGAACATGAATACATTAAATTAAATGTGTTGTTATACATCATATTCGGTGTCTGTGCCTTTTTGTTGCTTTTCTCAAGACTGAAAATGGCTTTTATGTTGTTTGTCCACTGCTTAAATCTTGTGCACAGTAATCTCTATAGATGCCACATCAAATAAAGAAATTGATTGTTAAAAGCATTTCCTAAACACACTTTCATGTTCAAAAGTATTGGTAGTAGCATTAGTTTCTGTATGATAGTTCAGTTGGTTAAGGAAGCAATATGTAACTTGAGTGTGATAAATGTTTTTTTTAGAACAGGATTAGATAGTGTTTTTACTTGGCTTGTTAACTTTTTTTTAAGATACAACAGACCGAAGAACAAGTTTGAATATTAATGGCTCTTTCCACACTCTCTCTCAGAAACGGTCTTAGAAACCCCTTTGTAACTGGTTTGTATATTACCCACGGTAATATAATACATGGTTTTGGGTTAGTTACATTTTATTATATTCAGCAAGGGTGCATTATCTTGATCAGAAGTGACAGAAAAGACATTTATGTTTAAAAGCTTTCCATTTCAAATAAATGCTGTTTGCATTTCTATTCATCAAAGAGCAGCACAACGGTTTTCAACATTGATACGAGATGTTTCTCGAGCAGGAAATCAGCATATTAGAATGATTTCTGAAGGATCATGTGACACTGAAGACTGGAGTAATGATGCTGGAAATGAAGCTTTGCATCACAGGAATACATGACATTCAAAATCTGTTCAAATAGTAAAGTGATGTTCAATTCAATTATCATTTTATTACTATTTTTGCTGATTTTGATCAAATAAATGCAGCCTTGGTGAACATAAGAGACTTTCAAAAACAGTTAACTGATACATTCACAAAGTTAATTGTAGAAATGCATCACAGTCTGTGAAAAGCAGGATTAATTATGACTGTAAATGAAGTGCACAGAGTACTTTTTAACAGCCGTTAAGACCATCGTGTATTTGAAGACAACCAGACTGTCAACAGCAAGTAAGTTTGATATCACAAGACAAGGCAACAAAATAGCTGGACAAATAATTTATTTCTGACATCTGGAAGTCTCTGATATGATGGGAACAAGATTTGTTCAGAGAGCACAACTACACGTCCTCATGACAGCACTCAAGTCCTCCTCGACAGAGTTCATGTGCACAGGCTTTAAAAGTACTGCATGAGGCAACAGGACAGAGTAAACTCATTAAATAAAGAATTCGACATCCACAGGTCAAAAAACAAACCAGCAGAGCAAACTACAAATACACTTCACCCATCACTACAGGACAGAACCTGGATCTACACGACCCACTTACTGTATTTTTGTTTGCAAAGACATTCAGAAAAAGATTTACACTGTGGTGTCACTTTTCTTACCCCCTCACTCTTTCAATTCACTTAAATGAAAAACATTATAATTTTACAATCACTTTCTTGCACAGAAAAATGAATTTATGATACATCATATCATGCTTGAGGAAATAAAGCAATTTCTTGTAATGAAATTTAGGAAACCATTTACAAAAGAAAACACTATTTCCTAAAGTAACTACACCCCCAAACAAAGAACTCCTATTACAGTTGTACATTTCTCTTATATACAAAATTAAATGGCACACCGTTTCGGTATCAGTAGATTACATTTAAAACTCCACAAATAAAATTTGATGAGAGGGTTTCATTTCTTTGCACTTCTGCTCCACATTTTAAACTGCTAAACGTATGACTGTTAACAGCCTCTGAAAATGCGTTTAACTGCACCTGTAGAGCGCATTGCATTCTCCTCCAAATACTTCCCGAATAACAAACGGGGCAAAGCCACTGTGTGAAAAGTTAAAACATACACTGGACATCATTCATCTCAGCCCCGGATGTTTTGCGCCATTCTCTGACAACATGGCTGTACGCAAGTCTTTAGGTTGACCAGCTTCAACAGGCAGTTTAGTTTCTCTGTAATGTTCAAATCGAGGGTTTAGTGGTTTCCAACAGCTGCAATATTAAATCCCATCTGCAGTAGTTGTGTATAGCAACCATGAATATCATTCTAACAGAGAATGAAGTGCCAAGATCTGGGAAAAATAAAAAAAATAAGTTTCCTCCACCTACTTGAAAATCAAAAAAAGGCCATTCCTGAAAAACAGCATACGCAGATTCAGACCAAAGCGCAAAATTAAATTATGCCCCTTTAAAGTGCAGTTGCACCGCTAATAAAACTGCAGAAGAGGCGGCTGTCAGTTTCCCGGTCGAGCTCTTTGCCTCGGCACATTTTGCCACGAATCTTATGTACATACTTACATACAAATAAAAGCCAAAAAAATAAGTTAAATTCTCACACACAATACTGGTTGGCAAGCTGAGATTGTAAATCAAAGAACGTGCCTGTAGTTGTTCTCCTGTTTACAGCGGTTTTCTTTTCGAAGCGGTATCAAAAAGAAAAACTAAATCCACGATCCTCCTCCGTGATGTCCTTCGCTTTGATACAGATCTATACACCATGTTTTACATCTATTTATAGCAGCTGATGCAAAAAACATCCACATTCTTTCCATCCATGCCCTTAGGGTCTGTCCCACACGGAAAACTCACGCCTCGCTTTAAATGTAACGTAACAGAACAATTCAGGAAAAGAACGAAAGCCATTTTGGAAAGGCATTGGGAACAAAAGTAAAATGAGTAGAAAAGGGCCCGAGAAGCGGCCCAGTCCTCCTGTGATGTCCGTGATGCTCAGCGGATCACTTAGGGGAGAGGTCCTGAAGCGAGTTACTGGAGGAGGGCGACACTCCTTCCATCTTGGCGGGAGAGTCGGAGGAGGAGCCGACGCTACTGAGACTCCCATCCAGAAGATCTGGAGACAGACTGCTGGAGAAACACAGAGAAAGCATGTTAAAGACAGGTCCTTTTTCACAGCTGGAATCCATTCACCACTAAAGTAAATGAGCTTACTGTTGTGTAAAGTCTTCTCAAATAATTAAGCCAGAATTATATTGCGAATGGACTCACATGACAAAATATCATCTCTAAAATTACTGCAAGTTACTTTAAAACCAATGGGGTTGATATCTATATTCCAGTAGAAGATACTTGATACAAACTTCAATTTCACAGCAATAGTCAACAGAAAGTAATATGCTACTACTACTACACAATAATTAAATGAGCAATATAAATAAATGACAACATGCAGCCATAACACTATTTTACAGTGTTAAGTAAATAAGGCTTCAAGTTTTCTCATGCAGCTTTTTTTTTTTACTTAACAGTCATTAATAAAATAATGAAACAAAATTAAAGAACTTTCTTTTTCTTGCCATTTAATAATAATTGACATAGTAGACATTAATGTTGCCACAAAACTGTAATTTCTAAATATCCATATTATGAGGAAACACTGCCACAAAATAAAGGGCATAAAAACTGAACAATATCTCATTTTTAGCATTTAAATTTACTTTATCAGACAAAATATTTTCTTAGCAACTGAAACTCTTATTAGTACTATTATTATAGAAATGTTAGTATTCTAAAGGTGACATCAAGAAAATCTGACTTATTCTGCGTTTAGGTGCTATAATCGGGTCCCCGGTGCATCTACCAACCCAGAAAACATGGGAAAAATTTTTTATCTTCAAGTTCGTGAAAAAACTAGCCGCTCCGATTTCGCCCCTAGTGACATTGTAAGGGGGATCTCATTATAATATTACCGCCCCATAATCTGTAAGTTTCCACCCACGGCGCCGCCATAGTTGTCACTTGCGAAAACAGTGTACCAGTACTAACGCCATTGCGAACGTTTGAGCTAGTGCACCTAACTGTTCTGTCTTTGGCTGCACAGTCGAGCACAGAACACTGTTTAGAGTCCCAGCCTCAGAGACAAGAGAGCAGTGGATTTATTGATTTATTTACTGTATATTACGCTGCTGCCTCACAGATCTAACATAAACATCCAGTTTCTTTCCCAGCGGTTTACCTTCACAGACATAACCGGCTGCTTTTATAATTCATGCGTTTAACAAACTTGTGTGTATTTGACAGTTACGCGCAGTAAGACATGAAAGAGAACTTCGTTTAGTACTCACATGCCGTGTGACAGCTGCTTTCTGTGCGTGTGCTTCAGATGTGAGCTCAGAAAACCGTATACAAGTAGTTCAAACTAATATAGTTTAAAATGTATTGTCTCCGCGCGATAGACATGATCATCAAAACCAAACAGATGTTTTTTGGCAGAGTATCTGAGGTACAAGCTGTAAAGTCACAGTCCGATTCTGGAAAAGGGGGCGGGGAGCAGCAGCTCATTTGCATTTAAAGAGACATGCATAAAAACGGTGTGTTTCTGCTTCCATTCAAAATGGGCATTTTCAAAATGATATAATAAATGATCTATGGGGTATTTAGAGCTGAAACTTCACAAAAATTGACCTGTACCCACACCTGCCCGATGACGACAAAAAATATATATAATTTCATACTTTCAGTGTGCGGACCATTGTGGAATTGCAGACAGAAGTATACTTCGGGCTTTATTGTGAACAGAGCCTCTGTGAGACGCTGAAAACACTGGATCATGTGCTGCAAGTGTGTTAGGAAAGCTGAGTGCATTTTGAAAGATGCTACTCATCCTTTGAATGATCAGCTTGTTTTATTGCCTTCTAGAAGACACTAATGCCCAGGACAGAGAGAAACCTCTATAAGAATTCATTTATACCTGCAGTAATTGGATATTTGAATCAAAACACTAAGGTGGAACGGTCTGTTTTTTTTTCTTTTTTATATCTGAGGGGTTTTAATGTTATACATGTTTGAGGTCAAATTTTCAACCATTGGTGTTGACGGTTGTATTGTATTGTAAATGAACAGAGTGCTGCGCTTCACTCTGAAATGGGCAATACAATGGACAATATACTTCTTAAACTACACACACCGCATGTGGTATGTCAACTCGCTGTCAGAGAGAAGGGAGTGTGAAAGTGTGCAGCTTGTATTGATACTGGATTTATACCTGCAGTAATTGGATATTTGAATCAAAACACTAAGGTGGAACGGTCTGTTTTTTTTTCTTTTTTATATCTGAGGGGTTTTAATGTTATACATGTTTGAGGTCAAATTTTCAACCACTGGTGTTGACAGTTGTATTGTATTGTAAATGAACAGAGTGCTGCGCTTCACTCTGAAATGGGCAATACAATGGACAATATAATTCTTAAACTACACACACCGCATGTGGTATGTCAACTCGCTGTCAGAGAGAAGGGAGTGTGAAAGTGTGCAGCTTGTATTGATACTGGAAAAAAAATAAGTAATGAAGGTATCAAATATTCAGATGAATTGATATATACCATTGTTGTTGTTTTTTTGGGCAACACTAGTTGACAGATTAAAGATAGATGGAGAGTTTATAACTCAAAAACGTCCAAATCTTCATACACTTCACATATGAAGTACTCAATTAAAATAAGTCCACTGTGAAAACTCACCAGGTGTTAAGTTCAGGCAAGTGGGACACCTCTGTGGACAGCATGTTGGTGGTTCCCTGAAAGAGTCTCTTGGGCTGGCTTTCGGTCTCCATTTCACCTGAGAATCCACCAAAAGATTTTACGGTTTTAAGGCATCCCAGATGTAACAACATTACAAAAAGCGTCATGTGTGCTTCCCTTACTTTTGCGTTTGAGAGGGCCCAGAATACCAGGCCTGATGCAGTTGATCGGGCTCTGACTCCTCCTGCTGGGCAAACGTTTGATGAGAGTGACATTAGCTACTCAACTTGATATCCTACACTATAGTAACCTATACTATTATGCCCAAAACTTTCCTACTGTGGCGGGATGCCTGAACAGAACTTACCTGAAGCGGCGTGTTGGGCTGGGAACAGGGCTGGGCGTCAATCCGTTACTGGTCACCAGGATTTGAAGAGATGGAGAGAAACACTGCTGCTCATTGAAGAGAGAGAATTCAGACAACGCATTAAACCTTAAATAGCAACAACAGTACAGCAAGTTATTAATGAAACAAAAGGTAGAGATACCTTCTTTCCGATCCCTCTGGTGGGCGAAGGAGCAGGAGACACAGGCACAAAATCAATCCGCTTCGGAGATGACGATGAAGACTTCTCAAGATCATTATCACTCTATAGAATCAAAGCATAACCATAGAAATCCCTTACCCAATATGGCAGTATCATTACAGCTAATTAACCACTTGATTATTAATGCAGTGTTGGAGTATTATACTACCAATCCAGTCTGTTCTTGAGAGACTGGTGGCCCTGTTGACTCCATGAGCTTTTTTCTAGCATGCTTCCATTTTCTCTTCCACAATCCCATCAATAAGGGAAAGAGGAAGTGTAGCAACATAGCTACCGCATGCATCATTATATTATGTCTCAGTTGTTGTTACAGTAGTGATGATTCAGGTTAAAAAGAAAACTAAATTATATTTTTACAATACTATTATTAATATACACGCGGTTTAGTAGTTTGGGTCAGTAAGTTTAATACTTTTATTCAGCAAGGACACACTAATTTTATCAAAAATTATAGCAGTAAAGACATTTTTAATGTTAAAAATATATATTCCTTAAAAGAACGCAAAAGTATTCTGGAAAAAAAAGTTCAACACTGATGATAAATGTTTCTTGAGTGCAAATCAGAACATTATAAATGATGTATTAAGGATCATGTGACACTGACAACTTGAGTAATGACTGCTGAAAATTCAGCTTTGCCATCATAGGAATAGATTACATTTTGAATTATTCAAATGGGAAAAAAAAAACTAATTTTATCAAAAATTATAGCAGTAAAGACATTTTTAATGTTAAAAATATATATTCCTTAAAAGAACGCAAAAGTATTCTGGAAAAAAAAGTTCAACACTGATGATAAATGTTTCTTGAGTGCAAATCAGAACATTATAAATGTATTAAGGATCATGTGACACTGACAACTTGAGTAATGACTGCTGAAAATTCAGCTTTGCCATCATAGGAATAGATTACATTTTGAATTATTCAAATGGGAAAAAAAATTTTAATATCACAATTTCAGGTTTTACTTCATTTTTTGATCAAATAAATACATATTTGGACTTGCTAAGTTTTAAAAACAAAAATCTTAAATGACCTCAAATGTTTGAACGGTAGTGTCATTTATTTATTTTTGTAAGCCAGGCACTTACCAGACTAAGACTCTCCTCCCAAGACTGGCTCATCTGCATGGCTGCCTGCACTTCCCTAGATTGATTGACATTATAAGGGGGAAAAAAATACACAGACAGGAAGAAATTAATAGATATGCCACTAAACACTGACATTATTCCATCCAACAAATGACCAAAGTCAAGCAGTCTAATAGAAGCCCTCATTTTAGTGTGTACAGTACACGCCGGGCTCTACCTGTCAATTATTGTTATGAACACTGCAAGCGGACAAAACCTGCTGTCAGCAACTGATAAATGAGAAACCAATGCCCTGGAGGTTCAGTAGATGTGAGCTCTTACCGTTCATGAGCAGTTTCACGGTTCATCACATCAACACCCTCTTCCTACAAATGAACAAGCATATAAAGAATCCCTATATGAGCAAACACATCAACACCAAGTAACTTATTGTACACATCTATAATGCCATGTTGGAGCGCGGTACTACCAATCAGTCTAAGTCTGAAAGACTGGTGGTTTGCGAGAACTCCAAAATGTAATTTTAGCATGTACTTTTAAGCACACTCTCCCATATGCACATATATAGGAGTAGCGAGTCTGACATGCTATGAAAATCACCTGTTTGATCCTCTGCAGTCTTGTGCTAGGAACACGTACTGGTGAAGACGGAACCTAAAAAGCATGAACATCCAAATAAGCAAAATGCATTAAACAAACCATACCAATCTGCACATTACGAGCGCATTCTGCTGCAACTCTTTACATACCACATTGGGTCGGACAACAGTAGTACTGTTTCTTCTGCTGCGGAGAACCTCTCTCTGGAACACCTGAGAAGCATCACTGGGGAAAGAGAAGACATTTTTAACATAACCATGTACTAAAAGCTACTCATTTAAACTTTAAAGCCATGATAAAACTGAGCAAGTAGTGACAGATCCTTATTGCAACATATCAAGGTGTGTGGGGAAAATGTAGGGCAGGGATTTGGTTCTGAGATGTTGGCGTTGCACTTTAAAATGCAGGCAGAGGGTGGGGTTTAAACATAAAATAACTGGAGAAGTCCTGCATGTGTCACCAGAGAGAAGTCTGGTGTTTCACCGGAAGGTCTAGTTTTGACATTTTAATTAAACATTACAAGGTCAAAACGTGTTTAAAAAAAAAAGTGTAAACCTGTACAAACTAAAGTACGCATTTAGAGTAAATATTGTATTTAACACCATTGCCGTACTGATGTGTGAGTTTCATACTAACCAACACAATCTGTTCTTGAGAGTGGCCCTGATAACTCAACACATGTTATTCTAGCATGGCTTCATATCTCTGCTCTCTATCAGTGAGATCATGTTATCTCTCAACACTTGTAAGTTATCCAGCTATATAGCATTTGAGACATCTAAAAGTGTGTAGGAACATGATGCCCCAAAATTATATGCACCCGTTTGCAAACCTATACCCGAAGTTCACCAAAAAAAATTTAAAAAGTGCTGAAAATTTACTCCAATTAAGATGTAGGCGAGTTTGTTTCTTCATCAGAACAAATTTGGAAAAATTGGCATCACTTGCTCACCAATGGATCCTCTGCCTCTTCCTACAAATGAACAAGCATATAAAGAATCCCTATATGAGCAAACACATCAACACCAAGTAACTTATTGTACACATCTATAATGCCATGTTGGAGCGCGGTACTACCAATCAGTCTAAGTCTGAAAGACTGGTGGTTTGCGAGAACTCCAAAATGTAATTTTAGCATGTACTTTTAAGCACACTCTCCCATATGCACATATATAGGAGTAGCGAGTCTGACATGCTATGAAAATCACCTGTTTGATCCTCTGCAGTCTTGTGCTAGGAACACGTACTGGTGAAGACGGAACCTAAAAAGCATGAACATCCAAATAAGCAAAATGCATTAAACAAACCATACCAATCTGCACATTACGAGCGCATTCTGCTGCAACTCTTTACATACCACATTGGGTCGGACAACAGTAGTACTGTTTCTTCTGCTGCGGAGAACCTCTCTCTGGAACACCTGAGAAGCATCACTGGGGAAAGAGAAGACATTTTTAACATAACCATGTACTAAAAGCTACTCATTTAAACTTTAAAGCCATGATAAAACTGAGCAAGTAGTGACAGATCCTTATTGCAACATATCAAGGTGTGTGGGGAAAATGTAGGGCAGGGATTTGGTTCTGAGATGTTGGCGTTGCACTTTAAAATGCAGGCAGAGGGTGGGGTTTAAACATAAAATAACTGGAGAAGTCCTGCATGTGTCACCAGAGAGAAGTCTGGTGTTTCACCGGAAGGTCTAGTTTTGACATTTTAATTAAACATTACAAGGTCAAAACGTGTTTAAAAAAAAAAAAGTGTAAACCTGTACAAACTAAAGTACGCATTTAGAGTAAATATTGTATTTAACACCATTGCCGTACTAATGTGTGAGTTTCATACTAACCAACACAATCTGTTCTTGAGAGTGGCCCTGATAACTCAACACATGTTATTCTAGCATGGCTTCATATCTCTGCTCTCTATCAGTGAGATCATGTTATCTCTCAACACTTGTAAGTTATCCAGCTATATAGCATTTGAGACATCTAAAAGTGTGTAGGAACATGATGCCCCAAAATTATATGCACCCGTTTGCAAACCTATACCCGAAGTTCACCAAAAAAAATTAAAATGTGCTGAAAATTTACTCCAATTAAGATGAGTGAGTTTGTTTCTTCATCAGAACAAATTTGGAAAAATTGGCATCACTTGCTCACCAATGGATCCTCTGCAGTGAATGGGTGCCGTCAGAAAGAGAGCTCAAATGAATGGTTTTATGTTAAAAACAACTTAATGATGGATTTATTAGAAAAATGCAGGTTTTTGCTTCACAAGTGGATTCATGTGCATTATTTTTTTGTTTTTTATCAGCTGTTTGAACTCATTCTGATGGCACCCATTCACTGCAGAGGATCCATTGGTGTTTAAATTATGTAATGGAACATTTCTTAAAATCTGTCCTGATTAACAAACACTCATTTACATCTTGGATGGCCTGAGAATGAATACATTTTCAGCAAATGTTCATTTTTGGGTGAACTAGCCCTTTAAGCTGTGTTTTCCAGATGGCAAAGCAGCTACCAGGTTCCAAAAACTAGTCTGACCACTTTAAAACTGGTTTAGCTAGTTTGGACCAATTAGAAACCAGTCAGCTACCAGCTTAAGCTGGATCTTTCAGCATGGTCAAGTAGGCAGCTCACCAGGTTGAATAATATACCAATAGAATACATTTACTAGTCTAAACATCACAAGATATGTACTCAGTCGTTACCTCAGGCCGTTTATCATGGGCTCGCTGTTAGATCGTCTCAAGTGCCCATCACTCTGAACAAGCGACGACGGGACGTCCACATCCAGCTCCATCTTCTCTTGTGACACGATTCCTTGATTGTTCATCTTTATTGTCCTTGTAACCTATGCCGCAAAAAAGCACGCAGGTTGCAAAGCTACATCGTTGAAAGGCACAAAGCAGATCAGTGTCACAGTTCACCATGTGCTCATTTTGCAGCCTATATAGTAAGGCTTGGGCTTCTGTCGTTGTTGTCGGCACGAAACGGAAGTTAGGGTTGTATTTTCCCCCCTATCGTGACGTATATCCGAGTGAAACGGCTTTTGAAATGAGAAAAAAAAGCAGGGCGGGACTTGAGTTCATCTACCGGGAACTGATTGGGTCGTTGTGAATTGGGCGTTGCCATTAAAATGGAGGCAGATCCGAATGCGTTTGCAGTCAGTTGTGGAGGATTACTCACCACCTGCAGCCTCCCGGGAAGGACATTTTATTGAGGAAGAGGAGGATCAGCTAGATTTAAGGAAGGGAGTCAGTCTGTATTTGTTTGAACCGCTGCCTCCCGCAAACCGAGAAAGTCATGGGTCAAGTTCACCCTCGGGAGCATCTGGCCTTGTCGTGATGCTTTTATACTTATTTTATAAATCTACTTATTGACCTTAACTGTCCTAACAATAAGCACCATTCATAGACTTTAAAGTTTACAGCCACCACAACATTGACGAATCTTATTTGTTAGCAACATTGTTGAATGGCAGCTTTGTCCTTTTATACCTGTTCTTCAGGTGTTCTCGCGTTTATTCCTCCTTCTTCAAAGTGTAAAAATTCGAGCCATCGGGCACGCCGAGACGGTTCTTTCGGGATAGCGAAGAGGACATGTGGAGAAGAACAACCAAAAATGCACCTCACCACCATGATGTCGATTGCTGCTGCGATCTTATCGATTACAGGAGAGAGGGGCAGAAACGAGTCCACGATAACCACGCCCTCTCGGCATAGCTCGTGACCGGAAGACAGGAGCGGTCGTTTCGAGGTGGATTGACGTTTTTGATTAAAGATTATGAGGGTATATGGATTTTAAAAAAAAAACATTACAGCCACCACAACATTGACGAATCTTATTTGTTAGCAACATTGTTGAATGGCAGCTTTGTCCTTTTATACCTGTTCAGGTGTTCCTGTGGCTTCTGCAGGAATATGGGCACTGGTCGAGAAAAACTTGGTTGTTGGGAGGTTAGGCAGCTTTGTTACAGAAGTGTAGGATCACATTCATTACACTTATGTGCTATGCATATACACATGTAAACTGGTATATGTTCTTTTTAAGTCTGGGTTTATGAGAACATGGGAAATCTGTAGGTTGTAATACGTCATTACACATGTGTGCTCATAAACTGTAATATGATCACTCACTCACACAAGCTGTAGAAAAAGTTGGGGGCTCTTCATTCAGGCTAAGCATAAGGACACAGCCATTAAGCTTTACTTATCGTTTCCACATGTCTCAGACCTTAACCTCCATCTATACATGTCCAACAATATTACACTCCGCCCTAAAACCTAATTTAGCATAAAATGGCTTTGCACAGAAGACACCAGCAATGAGCAACACCAGAGTCACATGTCTCTTTACAGCTCACTGCAAGGCCTCTTGTCTGGCACCAGACAATGTTTCTTTTCTCTTCTTCTAATGAGAGACACAAGATGTGGAGCCAGGCGACTGCAAGGTCATTACGCAGGTCAGGTGATGGTAACTCCGGCTGACTTTAGTAGACAGAAAATCCTCTCTATTAAAATAATAACAACAATACTACTATACAGAGAGAGCGTTGTTTGTTGAAAGATATAGATTGTGAAGAGCTTAATAAACAAATGAGCAGAAATGAGACAACAATGCTTGCATTACTAAAAAAAACATTTGCATTTAGTCATTTAGCAGATGCCTTTATCCAAAGCGACTTACAAATAATAAACAATCAAAACCAACGAAAGAGCAATAATATAATATGTATGGAAACATGTATGAGGTTGAATTATAAGGCGAATGTGGGTTTTATTCAAATATACCCAAATCGAATCAGAAACTTTGGTTGTTGAGAACAAGTTGGCTGCTTCAAAAGGCATGAGGACATGCTGAGGGGATGCAGTGCCACGACACTGCAGTTGCACTCCTCCTCCGTTACTTTACGGGGGATGTTGTACAGCTCGCGCTCCCACAAAGCTTTGCAGGAGACCATACAATGACATTTGCTGCGTTTTTTTACATTTCGGCGCCATTTTCGATTGGACCCGAGGTAAGTTTGGATTTTTGGGGGAATTCTTTTTCAGGATTTTTCCCTCCGTGTTCTCACGCTGTCAAGCTGTGTGCTGTTCATTAATTTCTGAAGCGTCTGACCTTCCGAGAGAGACGGAGGTGTTTAACGCGCCTCTTGGCGTTGAGTCTTTGTTTGAGAACGCTGCTGTAGTTGAGCGCGCGCAGAGAAAAGCATCACACTCTAATGTAACTTGGTCTACACGCTCAAGGCGCTTCATTTGGACGCGTGTCAATCAAAAGTTCACGTTTTATATCGGGCGTTTGTATTTAACTCGCATTTCTCAATATATCTTCTCAACCAACATCCTCTTTTATTATTAGCACGTAGTTGTCTATTTAGGGAAGCTGTATAAGGAAACACCCCACGGACTGTTGATATACACGGGTTTCGAAGGAGGCCGGTGGCAACTAACATTTACGTTGGGAATATGTATTTTGTACTCTTTAATGTTTGATTCCGCACACTTGAACTGCTGGCTATTTCTGTTGTTGTAGAGTTGTAAAAATGCTGAGTAGGCAGCAGTTAACTGCACCCTGTATGTGGCGTCCAGCTGAATGTGCGTCTCTATAGAGTTTTTCTTACCACCTCAGCATGGCATGTGCACAATATTTAATAAATCATTTCTATAATAATCTTTACATGTTATATTATTACTTTGACTTGCCTTAAATACGCTGATGTTTCAGTTGAACAAAAGTGTAAGTGTATTCAGCTTGTTTTTTTCCCAGCAAATTACATGAAGTCAAGTTTTCTATAAATTCCGTACATTTTGTTTTGTAAATGCCTATTTAAATTTTTAATCTACATATTTATTTATTTGAAGAACAAGTAAAACCTTCTGCACACCAGACCGTGACATGTATTGAGGATATGTCTGGTCATGTCTGCCTGGCCAGGGCTCTTATTTTTTTGTACTTCATTAGTTGCTAACCAACAGCTAGTGTACAAACAACATACCAGCGTTTGAAATAATAAATTATCATTATTTACGTGCAAATGTATCTTTATTTATACAAAATGAACGTAAGATTTTAAAGTTCTTTGTTATTATCTGGTTTACATTCATTTGCAGGTTGTATTTTCATATTTATTGTTTTATATAGATCTGTTTTTAATGATCTAATACGAAGGATACTGTTTGGGTTTTTTTTCCAGTTAGAGGACATTGGATATAAACTTGAGGCCTATCTTACCACCCTGTTATTCCCCCTCAGACCCATCAGGGGGCGCACGTCCTCTTAATGAACCTTGATATCCTCCTGACTACCCAGGAAAAAACAGTTTTGGGAATTTAGTATTTTGTCATGTCATTACATTGTTTAGAGCATAAGAAAATTTTTGAAAAATTATATTTTATTCATATGTTATACCATGTCCTCTGTAGAGGACATCAGCACTTTAAAAAGTCCTGTTTTTAAAAAAAACTAAAAAGACATGGAAAAGGCAAAAAGAGTGGGATTTTTGTTTTAATCAGAAATCAATTTTCATTTGTTTTATACCAACCTTTATATAAAGATGATTCTCAACTATGTTATGAAAGATATTTTTAAAAAACATTTTATTGGATATAAACTTGAGGCCTATCTTACCACCCTGTTATTCCCCCTCAGACCCATCAGGGGGCGCACGTCCTCTTAATGAACCTTGATATCCTCCTGACTACCCAGGAAAAAACAGTTTTGGGAATTTAGTATTTTGTCATGTCATTACATTGTTTAGAGCATAAGAAAATTTTTGAAAAATTATATTTTATTCATATGTTATACCATGTCCTCTGTAGAGGACATCAGCACTTTAAAAAGTCCTGTTTTTAAAAAAAACTAAAAAGACATGGAAAAGGCAAAAAGAGTGGGATTTTTGTTTTAATCAGAAATCAATTTTCATTTGTTTTATACCAACCTTTATATAAAGATGATTCTCAACTATGTTATGAAAGATATTTTTAAAAAACATTTTTCTTTATGCAAAATGTGTGTAAAATGGCCATAAACGAGTTTTTCCGTTATATACAATGTATCTATAAACTGTAACTCATTTGCATATTAATGTGTTTTTGGGGCAACATAGAATGAACAATTAGCAATAATGGGAGTAACAATTAGCAAGATTTTCATAATAATATCTAATATTTAATAGGAATATTGATATATAATTTTTTCTCTATTCATTTGTTGAATAGAATTCAAAATGTGTTATTTGAAGAACAAGTAAAACCTTCTGCACACCAGACCGTGACATGTATTGAGGATATGTCTGGTCATGTCTGCCTGGCCAGGGCTCTTATTTTTTTGTACTTCATTAGTTGCTAACCAACAGCTAGTGTACAAACAACATACCAGCGTTTGAAATAATAAATTATCATTATTTACGTGCAAATGTATCTTTATTTATACAAAATGAACGTAAGATTTTAAAGTTCTTTGTTATTATCTGGTTTACATTCATTTGCAGGTTGTATTTTCATATTTATTGTTTTATATAGATCTGTTTTTAATGATCTAATACGAAGGATACTGTTTGGGTTTTTTTTCCAGTTAGAGGACATTGGATATAAACTTGAGGCCTATCTTACCACCCTGTTATTCCCCCTCAGACCCATCAGGGGGCGCACGTCCTCTTAATGAACCTTGATATCCTCCTGACTACCCAGGAAAAAACAGTTTTGGGAATTTAGTATTTTGTCATGTCATTACATTGTTTAGAGCATAAGAAAATTTTTGAAAAATTATATTTTATTCATATGTTATACCATGTCCTCTGTAGAGGACATCAGCACTTTAAAAAGTCCTGTTTTTAAAAAAAACTAAAAAGACATGGAAAAGGCAAAAAGAGTGGGATTTTTGTTTTAATCAGAAATCAATTTTCATTTGTTTTATACCAACCTTTATATAAAGATGATTCTCAACTATGTTATGAAAGATATTTTTAAAAAACATTTTTCTTTATGCAAAATGTGTGTAAAATGGCCATAAACGAGTTTTTCCGTTATATACAATGTATCTATAAACTGTAACTCATTTGCATATTAATGTGTTTTTGGGGCAACATAGAATGAACAATTAGCAATAATGGGAGTAACAATTAGCAAGATTTTCATAATAATATCTAATATTTAATAGGAATATTGATATATAATTTTTTCTCTATTCATTTGTTGAATAGAATTCAAAATGTGTAATAAACATGCTTTAAGTCCTGGTGTCCTCTACAGTGGACATGTATGAAATTAATGTCCTGTTTCATAACAGAAGGTCATATTTTGATTTGAAACCCCATAACATTTTGTTGTTGAGATGTTGATTTATGATAAACGATATCAATTAGTCAGATTTAAATGATAATTACAAAATATTATCATATTTCCATTAGGGTGTTTCATTTGATCACTAAATGAATGTCAGCCATTTTTAAAGACCAAAGAGAGGGAGTGGTCATGGTGAAACATCCAATCATTTGGCATCTCTGAAAAGCCCTGAATGTGCTCTGTACAGGACATCCAGATTTAAAACTGTGACATGTAACGTCTCAGAGAAATCGCTTAAACATAATGTCCTCTACAGAGAACAAAACTCCATAGCTGGTAGTCAGGAGGATAACACAAAGAAATATTTAGCTGCATATAAACAGGTGGGTTTTGATAGCCGATATGTACATTTTTAAATTCTAAAATATATCTTAACACTAGTTTTATGGCATGCAAGAACGCCTTTAAAAATACTATGGTCATATCATAAGTTGAAGCCACTGAGAGAAAGAGACTGAACATGTCAAATGCTCTATGACAACACTAGCAGCTCCTCGTGCTTTTTTGGTGATGGATATGCTGCTAGAGTTTTTTTTCTCTCTGTTCCACCCGCAACATTTGCGTAACCCAGCAAAAGAAACCTGCAGATCTGAAGGGAATGTACTATAGCAGCACATAAATACTGGATGTGATGTAATGTGGTGTTATCCAGTATTGCTGTTCTGCTGTAGTAAGACCTGTCAGCACTTACAGACTCCAAAGAGCCACACCAGATCCTCGGCCGAGAGCTGACTGTACCCATCCATGTATGTGATGGAAAAACACTACCCCTCTGTACTGTAGATAAACAATGCTGTCAAATAAAATCAGCAGTGAGCTAAATGATCTTATTTCATTACGTGTTCCTGGTTCTTCATGTTGTTATTTCTGAAAATACTGTTAACTGCAAGAACAGTATTAGGTTTATTCCTAAATCACACTACCTGATAATGTGACCTGTTCAACAATGTTAGTCATGACTTTGAAAAGAGAAGTTAGGAGAACACTTAATTCTTTGAATAATTTAATCAAATTTAAGATTGACAGGTGACTGAACAATGGTGAGGTCACATGAACATTTCAGATCAGTTTTTCATTCATTTTCATAACATACAGTGGTGTGGCAAAGTGTTGGCCCCCTTCCGGGTTTTTACATTTTTTGCATTTGTCACACTTAAAAGATTCAGATCATCAAACAAATTTTAATATTACACAAAGATAATCATTTAAAAACTGCATTTTGTATTTACTTGCATTATTTATTTTATTAAGGGAAAAATGCTGTCCAAACCTGCCTGGCCCTATGTGAAAAAGTAATTGCCCCCTAAATCTAATAACTGGTTGTGCCACGCTTTGCAGCAACAACTGCAATCAAGCGTTTGCGATAACTGGCAATGAGTCTTTCACATCGCTGTGGAGGAATTTTGGCCCACTCTTCTTTGCAGAATTGTTTTAATTCAGCCACATTGGAGGGTTTTCGAGCATGAATGGACTGTTTAAGCATCTCAATCGGATTTAAGTCCGGACTTTGATTTGGCCACTCCAAAACCTTAATTTAGTTTTTCTTGAGCCATTCAGAGGTGGACTTGCTGGTGTGTTTGGGATCATTGTCCTGCTACATAACCCAAGTGCGCTTGCAAATGAGTTGCACTGGCAAATGAAAGACGAGCCTTTGTGTTCTTTTTGGTCAGCAGTGGCTTTTGCCTTGGAACACTTCTCAGGAGGGGGCAATTAATTTTTCACGTAGGGCCACGTAGGTTTGGACAGCTTTTTTCCCTTAATAAATGAAATCATCATTTAAAAACTGCATTTTGTATTTACTTGCATTATCTTTGTGTAATATTTAAATTTGTTTGATGATCTGAAACATTAAAGTGTGACAAACATGCAAAAAAATAAGAAATCAGGAAGGGGGCCAACACTTTTTCACACCACTGTACATTATATGGTAGCGTACAAATTACCATACAAGGCACCATACGATTTTTTCCCCATTTCATTTCAATCTCATTAATATAATTAGTAACCAAAACTACAGTAAGTGGACACAAATAAATATCTTGACAGGAGAATTAAACTTTGTTTAAAATTACTAATAAAAACAAGGAAGTGCTATTTGGCTTTAAAATGTCAATAAATTTGACTGGAAAACCAGGTTTCCCTGATGCTAAAGTACATTCACATGAAAAAGCATTCAACATATTTTATATAATCAATACTCACTGATTTTAATCAGGGTTTAAATTACAATTGCAAATAGTCTTTGGGAAACATGAATGCTCTTCTTTTGCTACCTTGAGCAAGTCAAATTGGCAAAGCAAGACAACCTAAAATCAATATTCTGTTTAATCTATCTTAAAACACCTATCCATAATGTCTTGCAGGTTAAAATAAATTAAAGGGAATCTGGCCCTTACATAAATGGTTGTTTGAAACACCCACTGTAATGAAGAGCAGCAGTCTAACCCTGAGATCTCTGTTCTCAGAGACTGAACTGCAAAGCGTCTGTGGTTACTAGTGTGTGTGTGTGTGTGTGGAGGTATAAGCTAATGTAAATGTAAGGTGCATTGATTGACAGCACACACCTCACCAGAGACCCTGAGCGGAGGACCTGCTAACCTGCGGTGAGCTGTGCAACTGAAAAAATACAAAATGGATATCAAATAAAAAATCATCTATTAAAAACAAATGATACACAGCTAGAGGGGGAAGTTCAGGGCTTCTCATGCTTTGTACTTCTCCTTTCCTGTTTCACTGATGACGCAGATGTGCTGCAAGTCAAAATGAGAAGTTGTTAGCAGAAATCGCAGCACAATCAAACAAATGTGTGTGTGTGATAATGGGCAACTATTTGTTTTTAAATTATAAAAATATTCAAAATGATTAAATGTTGCTACTTACATTTAAATCCCTAAAGTACTCATTGTAGTCAAGTGCATATCCAACCACAAATTTGTCAGGAACCTCAAATCCTACAACTAGAGGAGAAAGGGAGGAAAAGTGGAAGTTAATGGAACATTTTTTTTTGATCAGGCAATTTCTTGGTTAGTAAGATTTTTTTTTTATGTTTTGGAAAGACTTTTCTTATGCTCGCCAATGTTAAAATAGTAATAATGTGAAATATTATTGCAATTTAAAGTAACTGCTTTTCTATTTGATTATATAAAATAAAAAAATAAGTAATTATAGAGTTGAATTTTCAGCAGTCATTACTCCAGAAATATTTCTCATTATTATCAACCTTGAAAAAAGTTCTTCTGCTTAATATTTTTGTGGTATCTGTGAAAATGATTTTCCTTCAGTGCAGAAAAGTGTTAGTCTGCTTTCTTGTGGTCAATACATAGCATTGCACGATAATAGCCTAGACTGATCAATAGGAGTGGTCAAAATAATTGACTTGATTCTCTTTAAAAAAATCAATAAGCTTTAGTCTTTTGAGGCGGTTTGTGCAACACTGAGAAATCATCAGCATGCATCCATTTATAAACATGACTTGTGAGAAGTCGATTGAATCCTAACTATATCAAAGTTGCATGCCAAAAAAGGCTGGAAAGTGTTTTCAGTAACCCACTCACAGTCTGGTCTGTAGCCAACACTCCTCGGTGTCCTCTTCACCAGCAAACTGCAAAGAAAACAAATGACAGAAATATGTCAACTATACAGGGCCATACAGCTTATAAACCCAAAAATAGGTAGGAGTTTCTGGCATTTGTTGCACTAGTGATCAATAATAGACAAGGGAGTTACTGTACAGAGCTTAGCAATATTTAAATACAGCTTACAAAGACCGACGCAATACCTACAAGACAAGACCAATCTGAGACACACTGGTTACCTCCATTTTTATTCATTATATTCATCTGTACCTGGCCACTTTGACCATTTTTGGATTATATTGCTTGAGAAGTTCTAGCAGGGTCTTCATTGTCTTTCCAGTATCAATGATGTCCTAAAAAACAAAGTAAAGGTTACAGAAATACATTTAACATTTGCTGTATAATGAGCTGTATTAAATATAAATGTAAAAATATATGTACAAATACCTCAACAATCAAGACGTTCTTTGGTGTAGAAAGAAAAAATGTCAAGAGAAAAAGAGAAAGAGTTTTAACACATTTTGATATGTTTAAGAGACTGGAACAAGTCATTTTTACTCTATGCCTAGGACATGCATTTTTTAAATTTATTGATCATACACTAGTGTTCAAAAGTTTGAGGTTGATAAAAATGTCTACTCTTTTTAAATTAAGTCTCTTATGTTCACCAACACTGGATTTATTTGATCAAAATACAGTAAAATTAATACTACTGTGAAATGTTTTCTATTTTAATATATTTAAAAATGTAATTTATTCCTGTGATGCAAAGCTGAATTATCAGCATAATTACTCCAGTCTTCAGTGTCACGTGATCCTTCAGAAATCATTCTAATGTGCTGATTTGCTGCTCAAGAAACATTTCTTATCAATGTTGAAAACAGTTGTGCCTTTTAATATTTTTTATGGAAATCATGCTACATTTTTTCAAACGTAACTGTGTCGACAGTGATGGATTTTTTATTTATTTTTTTTCAAATTGAGAGCATCTCACAGATAGTCACTGAATGTGATTTTAGACATTTGCATAAAAGATTACAGTGATATAGTGGGGATTGTTTTTATACACAGTAACATGCTTACCTTTCCTGTGAGTGTGGACAGATCATCTCCGCCAATCACTTTGATGTCACCTGTAGATTGGTCATTCTGCAGTGTTTAAAGGCAGAGATTCAGACATTTACACAAGTCAGTCCAGACATTCATGTGTTCTAGTTACTGAAGTAACATCAACACTTAACTTTAAAACGAGTTTGTATCGCAAAGCATCAAATTTGATTCATGTTGTCATAGTAATTAAATATACACACTGACAATAAACAGAAGGGAGTAAGTACCACAGACAGGCCTGACTGAATTTAACATTCATTAAATAGGATGAATGTTTAATAGCCGTACTTGGTAACTCTTGAGGCGGATGAAGTCCACTGTCATGGGAATGGAGCGATCGCTGTTGCGATTAAGGGCTTTGATGTAATCTAGCAGGTCAGCAAAAAACTTGTAGCCCCCTTTGAGCACACACAGAGCCACGATATGATGCCCGCCCATGTCTTTCATGATATCTCTGGCCAGACGTTCAGTTCTGGAGGAGTCAGGAGAAGCCAAAACGCAATGTCAACAGTCTTCAGGTTGCATGTTATTTGTAATTTGAGGGTCCATTAGGCAAGACCTCTTGGCTAAGATAATTTGATGTGACTCGTACCTGTCCATGATGAGTCCATGTGGAATATACACCCGCTCCAGGTCAGCCGCATAATGTTTTGGTATACAGAAGAGGTCCAGGTCATAACCTTGCTCCTCATCACTAATCTAAAATACACAAATGACATCATATCATACCCGATAGGGCAAAGAACAGAGAGCAGTCTGTTTGACAGATAACATTTTATCTAGCAGACAGAAGGACAAACCTGAAATAGGGCAGTAGGGGAAAGGTGATCTTTACTTCAAGAACCTTATATCCTATTGCCTAAGCAGCTCTCAAATCCACTGGTGACGGCATTTGTCTCTAACGTTTGCAACAGTGTTCTCGGCAGAAACGTCCTTTACCAAAGTGACTTTTAAAAAGGGCATAGATTATCTATCTGACAGTTTCTTAAGCATATACCCTAGAAGTTTATAGACTAATTAGTGCTGTCAAATGATTAATCGCGATTAATCACATCCCCCAAATTTTTTTACATAATATATGTGTGTATACTGTGTATATTTATTATGTATATATTCATGAAAAAAAATTTAGTTTATATGTTAAATATATTTATATATAAGAATATAAATATATACATGTAAATATTTTCAAAATATTTACTGTATGCGTGTGTATTTATATATACATAATAAATATACACAGTACACATACATATATTATGTAAACTAAAACTTTTATTTTGAATGCGATTAATCGCGTTTGACAGCACTAAGACTAATGTAAAAATACAAGCACAAATACTGTTGCAGTACTGAGTGAGAAAGACGAGTTGTGCAAGTGAACAAGGATGATCAGGGGTGATGAACATTTTCGCACCATTTCATGAGTGCATATGTTAAGGTAGGTGAAGAGTCTTCCCTTGGGAAAAATAAGTGTGCTTAATTGTACTGAATGTGCACAAATCTGTACTGGCCGATAATGAAATAATGAAATAAAAAGCCACTTAAAGGAATACACTCTTATGTCAATCACAAAAGAAGATATTTTGAAGAATGTTGGTAACCAAACAGTTGACGGTAGCCATAGAATTGTTCAAATACCAGCTACCAGCAACTATTTGGTTTTCAACATCTTCTGTGTTTAACAGAAAAAGGGGTAACACTTTACTTGAAGGGGTGTGCATAAGACTGACATGACACCTTCATAATCATAACATGACACGTCATGAATATGAAGGAGGTTTTATGCATGTTTATGACAACTGTCATTAAGTGTCATTCGCTCAGTTATGTCATTTTTAATGCAAATATGACATTATTTGACTTAACCTTAACCTAACCCTACCCCTACCCTTACCCCTAACCATAGCCCATAACAAAGACATCTCAAACAATGTCATCTTGCATTAAAAATTACATAACTGAGCGAATGACACTTAATGACAGTTGTCATAAACATGCATAAAAACCCTTCATATTCATGACATGTGTCATGTTATGATTATGTAGGTGTCATGTCATGATTATTAAGGTGTCATGTCAGTCTTATGCACACCCCTTCAAGTAAAGTGTAACCGAAAAAGGAAACTCGTACAATTTTGGAACAAATTGAGGGTAAATTATGACAGAATTTCCATTTCTGGGTGAACTATCTCAGAAAAGTTACTATGTTTCTAGAATCCCATTTCATTCGAATAGACAAGCTCATACATCTAAACTCCTTACCACTGCTTTTCAGGCATTTGTTTATGTAAAAGACAACAGCATAAAAGAAAGCCTTGTGTTCATAAACGCACTGAAGTCCACTTTAAATTATACAATGATCATGCATAATAGTATTTTTGACTCCAAAGGCCCCCTTTGTCCAAGACAATGTTCGAAGGACCTCTTGTCTAGGCTGAAATGTACCTCTGGTACTTTTGCATTGTCTGTTTTATGTTTTGCATGCTTTTAAGCATTTTAATTAAGACTGTTAATATAACTAAATTTAATAATGTTTAGACTTGCCCTTGGGTTGAAAACAACTGTTATAAATGAAGAATGTAATATAGTGTCTACAATCTAATTAAAGTGTATAACTTGTCCTATTGGTGGAGCTGTGAAGAAACTTGACTGAAAATCTTTCAAAACAACAGATGGTAATTTAAAATGTGCAATATACATATATTTAAAAATGACATATCTAACCGTTCCTCACAATGGAAGTCAAGCAAAAGCAGATACATTTCAGGTAAACGGAAGTAGACTAGCTTGTTTTTCCCATAAGTGTTATCACACTGTCCTTGAAGGCGTTTCAGACAAATAACGTGCAGCTGTCAGGAGAGGTTCGTCTGGGAGCTTCCCCGCTCTGCTTACTGCTGGTATCTTGAGATTCAAACCCCAAAGCACAATCCACATCAATAGACATGGCTGTGATAAGACATGCATTTTAAATCCTATGCAATGGCTGCATGCCAAAGTTTAGTTTCTCATATTGCTGCCGGAGCATGCATTACGTAAGTCTGTGTGCTGTCAGGTCTAGTGAGCAGCGTTTCACACCAATAAAATTCCTGCTTTAGATTCACATGCATGTCACATGTCTTCTCTCAGCTGTATCAGAATATTGAGCCTTTTTTGTGCATTAAAAAAATGTTGCCTGAGGCAAATAAATTGGTGTTTATTATTGTACCTCTTCAGGTAACAGAATTCCCAGAGACTTAAGTCAACAGTATGGTTGATTGCTTTCTATTGAAGATCCTGAAATCCACCCTAGCTCACCTTGCCGTTCATCATAGTATGTGAGAAAAGCAATGTCCTTTTCATAAACAAACAGTATGTTGGAATTGGATCTTTTCAGTAAATAATTGCTCCAGTTTACAAAACTGATTTCCCAAAAGCATTGGAAGCATAATGGTAGAGACCACTGATGCCAATAGTTTCTATTATCTTAGGCATAAAGGGATAGTTCACCAAATTCAGTCTTTATTTACTCACCCTCAAGATGTTCAAAATCTGTATGAGTTTCTTATTGTACGAGTATTTTGAAGAATGTTGGTAACCAAAGAGTTGCTTGTCCCCATTGACTTCCCATAAAAAAATGCTGGAAGTCAACAGAAGATACTCATACAGGTTTTAAACAAGTGGCGGGTGAGTAAACAATGACAGAATTGTTCATTTTTGGGTGAATTAACCCTTTACAATGCTTTAAAGGGGTCATATGATGCGATTTAAATTTTTCCTTTCTCTTTGGAGTGTTACAAGCTCTTGGTGCATAAAGAAGATCTGTAAAGTTGCAAAGACTAAAGTCTCAAAACCAAAGAGATATTCTTTATAAAAGTTAAGAGTCAGCCACACCTACCTAAAATGGCTCGTTCTAACATGCCCCCACATATCTACCTCCCCGTGGGAAGATTTGCATAACGCCACCCAAATGTTCACGCAAAGAAAGAAGGCGTGACTTTTATTCTCACTGTAGTATTGTTGTTGCCGCTGCCGCCATGTCCTGAAGACACTGTGTGCTTCGTTGTGAAAGCGAAACTACTTTGTTTGGTCTTCCAAAAGAGGACAATATCCGCTTCGTCATGCCTAGAGCTGATCCGTGCTGGTCGCTGAGGGAATACATCAACTTAGTGCTGTGGATCGCCGGAACGCTTTCACCATTTTCACCACTCCTTTGCCGCCATTCTCGACCCCGCCGCCTCAGATCACTCTTGCCCGGCTTCAGCTCACGCTAGGCCGCTGTGTTTTTCGTTGTGAAAGCGAAACTACTTTGTTTGGCCTTCCAAAAGAGGACGATATCCGCTTCGTCATGCCTAGAGCTGATCCGTGCTGGTCGCTGAGGAAATACTTCAACTTGGATCGCCGGCACATTTTATGGAGGACTGTTTACTGATCCAGGGAGGGTAACGTTAGGCTAAAATGCCGGCAGTTCTGACTCACGTAAGTACGTTTTCTTTTATCATTTGCCACTGATGATTCAAACGCGAGTTTTGGGCAGTGTGGAGTAACGTTAGCACTTGTTGTTTGTCATTTCTCTGATCACAAACGCAGACAGGGTTTTATGTTTACGCGGCGCGATGCAATGCAACGGAACGTGTAACAAGACAGTATAAGTCATTATAATCAGTAATTATGTCCCCACTGGATGCAACAAATGCCTCGGTTATAATGGGTTTTCATGTTTTTGTCTTGTCGCTCCGGTCGGACAGGGCATCACAGTATGGTGAGGGGCGTAACATTTCCGTCTCATGCTTGAGGTATTCGGCCAATCACAACGCACCGGATAGCTGGCCAATCAGAGCACACCTCGCTTTTTTAGAATGATGAGCTTTGTAAAAATCAACTTGTTTCAAAAAGGCGGGGCATAGAGGAGAAACAATAATGTACAGTATGTGGAAAATAATGTGTTTTTTTTACTTTAAACCGCATAAACACATTTCATTACACCAAATACACAAAATAATGTTCTTTTTAGCAGCATCATATGACCCCTTTAAGAAAAAAACTGTCCTGAATGATTCATTCAAAAATCAGACTGGGGTATGGTTCCCAAAAGCATTGTTTGCTAACTATGGTGGTAAGTTCTATTGAACTCTATTTGTAACGACGGAACTTGTCACCATACTGTAGTTGCTTTTGGGAAAAGCACTCCTGGTTGGGTTCTTCTTATGTTCAACTCAGGGACTCAATGATCTGTTTGCACCAGTTAACAGCGAACCAGAGGTACATATTTTCAGTGAATACTTAGAGTAGGATGTGTTCCTCAAGTTGTTATTGTGTGGTTTCAGAAGACTTGGACACAGAACACGAGTATTTGCAACTTTTAGGTGATTCTGCAGCCTTCTGAGACTTGATATCTTCACTCACCATTCATTGTCCCATGGAAAATGCTGACCAGGACACGCTTAAAAACTGCTTTTTGAGTTTTGCAGGAAAAAAGAAAGGTATACTGGATCGTAGCAACATGAGGCTGAGGTCAGAACTGACCGATTGAATAGTTTTGTTGTGTGTGTGAACTGTCCCTTTAAGAGTGTAGCGCACCTTTGGATTCAGTAATAAATCCAATCACGCATTACAAAGCGCTGGATGGGTCGGTCTAAAATGATACCCTCAAGATAATATCTTAATTTAGGGCGGAGGAAGACGATTGACTCCCCGGAGTCTCTTTGAACAAAGCTGAGTCATTTCATTAGCTCCCTACAGCATCCTGCCCACAAAGCCCGTTACATTTATTATCACTTTACAACAAACGGAAACGAACAGCGCTTTTTTACCTGAACCAAAGAGAGGATTTTTGCCTGAACGCGCTAACTTAAGCGTCCATTTTCACCCATTCATCAGGGCATCTGATAAATCATAAAACCAAAATACAACCGAGCATGTGCAGCGTTTCTCGCGCAAAGGTCTGTTGCTCATTTTCCACTGGTCTCGTGCAGAAATGAATGGGCTGCATCACATGTGCCATGCGTGAAACGCGTGCTTTCCCTCCAGGCCCCTACACTTCACGGTAATATTTATTATGTGCTAAATACACTTCTGTATGCAAACGGGACTATTTCTATGGATAAAAGGCATAACTTACAGCAACAATTTAGCTTTTTATTAAAACACACTTCCTAATTATTCGTTTGGGTAACGTACAGTGACTAAGTATTGAAGTGTCGCGCTCCGGTGTAAATGATTGGAGTGTGTACAGTAACACCTACCACGACACAGGGGCTGGCAGACGCCATGTCCGTCCCGACTCAGCTGCTGCAAACGTCCTCGATTCTGAGGAGAAATGTAGGGCGTAGTTGTAGTCCTTTCTAGTCTCAATTTCACCTTTAAAGGACTGAGCGAGCACTATCCTGCAATCTTCCGCACACTACAATGTGGGTGTTTTAGCATTGCTTGAGGACTGAGCCTGTCGACCAATCAGTGTTTAGCAGTGACAACGCACACGAACACGTTCTACTTTTAAAGTGATAGAGCCACCTAATTCCTGTGCGTTAATACGAGTAAGGGCATAGTAAATGTATTAATACATTAAAATATTAACAGTGATATATCCGTCAAGCCCCAGTTAAACAATACAAATAAGAAAAAAATATAATAGTCAGCTACACATAACTAAATTATTAATTATTATAATTACATAACACATGGATGAAAGCCTTTTTTTGTGTGTGTTAAATTTGTTCGCCAAACAATCATTTCTTTATCATATTTACACTTTAGCTTTTGACCAGAATGCAATAAACCCAGTGGGATACATAAAAAAAAAACTTAAAAATGAAAACTAATTATGATCTTTTTCACAAGCAGGTTAGGATTGCCACATTTTGATTTTAAACACGAATTGAAATATTTGTTAGCCAAAGTATTGGTTTGAAATTTCTGTTACCCATTTAATCTATATTTGATTCTCATTGTTTTACAACCTAAATGGTCATTAAAAAGTCAGCAACACTTTATTTTAGTGTCCTTGTTACTGTAGTACATTATGCATAATTACATGTGGCTAACCGTAAACTAAACATTATAGTAAGTACATGTTAATTACTATTACTCAGTATGAGTAATTATACTGCAACATGGACACCTTAAAATGAAGTGTATTCTTCTGATTAATGGCAGGTCGCAATAAACGACAAATTACCAATAAACTGTTTTCTTCCTGAGCAGTAACCGTGGAAATGTCCAATAAATTAATTTAGTCAAGACTTAAAAATATGCATCAAGAAGTTGACTTTAAATTACCCTGACTGACATGAGCGACAAGTGCATTCCGATGTGAAACCCTGACTCGTTAAAGCCACTTAAATCTAATCATTATCATAAAACCAAGAATATGATATTTTGTATTAAGCTTTTTCCTCAATGTCTTTAACCATGTTTAAAAGCATCTGCCTTCTAGAAGGACTCTTATTTTGAATTTCTGCCACCAAATGGACAACTGAAAACACAAAGCACATAATGCCTATGTGGAACATCTGCATATAGAGCAAAGAAAAAAGAAAGACCACCATGTGAGACGAAGTAAAGAAAAGTGCATGCTAGCCAATATTCTTTAATCCTGACCTGTACTATAAAGAAAACCACAGATATCCAATAGTACTCATGAGTATAATACAGTAATAAAATATAATACATGTTGCAAGAAAAAAAATAAAAATAGACTTAAAAATATGCATCAAGAAGTTGACTTTAAATTACCCTGACTGACATGAGCGACAAGTGCATTCCGATGTGAAACCCTGACTCGTTAAAGCCACTTAAATCTAATCATTATCATAAAACCAAGAATATGATATTTTGTATTAAGCTTTTTCCTCAATGTCTTTAACCATGTTTAAAAGCATCTGCCTTCTAGAAGGACTCTTATTTTGAATTTCTGCCACCAAATGGACAACTGAAAACACAAAGCACATAATGCCTATGTGGAACATCTGCATATAGAGCAAAGAAAAAAGAAAGACCACCATGTGAGACAAAGTAAAGAAAAGTGCATGCTAGCCAATATTCTTTAATCCTGACCTGTACTATAAAGAAAACCACAGATATCCAATAGTACTCATGAGTATAATACAGTAATAAAATATAATACATGTTGCGAGAAAAAAAACAAAAAACAAAGGTAAAAGACAGTTTCATGAAGGAGAAGGCTTATTAAACGTCATAGTTTGGAGATGCACTATGAACAGTCGGAGGGCAGTCTTTTTCAGAGTGGGTCCAGTCAAAGAGCAGTTTACCAAAGAGGAAACTGGAGGTACAAGCACAAACAGATGACGCTGTTCCAGCCGTCCAATCGTATGGTTTGAGTATTGATATACCATACGTTTAAATAAAACCTATCCAGCTATGTTATGGTTTACGCTGCAGTAACATATTGATAATGAACTTACATTCTCATTCACAATGTCCATGAAATACTGTCAAAGAGAGGAAAACTGAAATTATCAGATATTGTGAACCGGGCCCCTAGTTTCTAATTGAGGATTATACAAAAATATTTCTTTTATTCGCATCATATCATGTCTTCCATCTTCATGCACCATCTGAAAAAAAAGAGAGTACTTTAATATCTTCCTCATGTCCACCGATCAAAATATAACATATGCCTGACCCTGAATAATTATCAAATTTTGTCATGACAGACCCAGAAAATCACTCTGTAACAAGAACATCCAAATGAATCACTGTATCATGTACAATAACTAGTGTTGACATGAATTTCCTTTCCAAGGACACATACTGTATGCAGAATCTCACCTAGTTGCCATTTAGCTGCGGTGGAGGATCTGCTCTGTTGTCAATAGCAGCTTTCTCTTTACTGCGACTCTCTCTTTCCTCATCTTCCTCATCCCTTTCCTCATTTCCACTGTGATTCTTACAATAAAGCCTGGTTAGAACAACATAATGTTCATGTTATGCTGTAAAACTAAAGCACAAGTGATAGCTGACCTGTTCAATATGTATATAGAATATGAAAACATTTGGAAAAAGCTGGCCAAAACGATCTTGCCAGACTAATCATTTGAATAAATAATGAAAACAAACATACTTGTAAATGCCTCTAGCCATATTCTCTATGTATTTGGCCTTGTCTTGCAAGCCACAGTGATAATGGTAGGTCTTTACGCAGGCTTTTATCTCGCATCCAATGGTTGCTCCAAGCTGGGCACACAGTGTGCATTTCTGAAATTAACAAATTATCCAAACACATTAGGTGACTGTATGAATTAATATACCCAAATCATTCTGAAAACAAAGAATAATATTTAAAAAAAAATTGATATATTTTGGTGTAAACCTATAGCAATATAGTTTAGAAATTCTATATTAAATTAAACTAATACAGAATTATATTAGTTATATATTATGGAGCCGGCACATGACATGCAGGAGAAAACCCCCCCCAGTAAATCGTGCACACAATTTGCTAATTTGTTTCCTAGATTTTAAGGAAATGGTGCAAACTATTTGTTCCACTTCGTTTCTGCATTCTCATAAACCTGTTGCTGCTGTTACAGTATGTTATGGACAGAGACACTGGGTTTTATTTTGAGTTGGAAATGAGTTATACACATTCTCAAAAGCCTCGCATGGAATCATTTTAAGTGAGACACATCTATATCAGTTTATAAGAATGCAGTCAGTAAGTAGAAAAAAATATTTTGTGCACACAATTTACTTAAAACGGGGTGCAAGCGATTTACATTTTTTGTCCCTGCATGTCATGTGCGGGGCACCGTAATATTTATTTCAATTAAATTTTTTTTTAAAAATTCACCATTCTTTTTCCTCTCTTGATTTCCTGGATAACCGTTTTAATGTCAAAATTTCCAAATTCGGCACGAGAGGTGGTGGTTAGCTGGACGGTACCCGAAGAAAAAAGCTGTGACAAAACGGAAATAGAATAGAAAAGAAGAATAGAATAGTTTTTAGAATAGATGTTTTAACAGATGTTAACAGCAGAATCAAATGTTTTCAAACCTAGAATACGAAAATAACAAAGGGGAAAAAAATTGTGTTTTCAATACTAAATATCTTGTATATTTGAGATATTGGTTTACAAATATAAAGTTTCAATGGGATTTATCAAAACAGTTAAAGAGTTCAATAGAGCACACAAAAAGGATCTGTTTTAACAGATGTTAACAGCAGAATCAAATGTTTTCAAACCTAGAATACGAAAATAACAAAGGGAAAAAAAATTGTGTTTTCAATACTAAATATCTTGTATATTTGAGATATTGGTTTACAAATATAAAGTTTCAATGGGATTTATCAAAACAGTTAAAGAGTTCAATAGAGCACACAAAAAGGATAATTTGCTGAAAATGTACTCACCCTCAGGCCATTCAAGAAGTAGATGAGTTTCTTTATTGGAATAGATTTGGAAATATTTATCATCACATCACTTGGTCACCAATGGATCCTCTGCAGTGAATGGGTGCCATCAGAATGAGACCGTGTCTACAGCAGACGCGAACATTGTCACTCTGTTTTTGCTTGATCTGTACATATTTCTCACCTGATTCAGAGATGACGACTTTTTTTTTACTAGAGAAAGCAATATTATGGATAGAAGACTTGTATTTTAGCCAGAAGCAACAGTTTGAAGTTAAAAACATCTCAATGATGGCTTTAATTTTTTTTTTCTTTTTTTTTTTTTACAAACATGCAGCTTTTCGCTTGACAGGATCTTAGTAATTGATAGACTGGAGTTGTGTGGATTATTGTGATGTTTTTACCAACATTTTGAAATTATTCTGGTGGCATTCATCCATCCATTGGTGAGCAAGTGATGTGATGCCACATTTCCGATGAAGAAACAAACTCATCTACATCTTGGATGGCCTGAAGGGGAGTACATTTTCATTTTTGGGTGAACTATTCCTTTAAGAAATAAAACTCCTAATTTGACGTTTAAATGACTCATTGTTTTTCAGTACTGAAGAAGCCTTACCATGCATTTGTAGTGGGCAGCAACCTTCTTGGCATTGTCAGAGTGGAGCACACCGCGTGTTTCATTCTCTTCTTCACCGGCATGACAGAAGCCACAGCGAAGGCCTGAATCACTGGGGCTGCCTCTCAGAGGAGACCGGTCCCGCTGCGGCACACACAAGCACACGATAATTAGCATTAATCGATTTTCACCAACCACTGATACTCTGAAGCTTGTGTCGAATCACTTGTAATCCCTCATTTGGATTAAATATGGGTTATATCAGAAAAAGTAGATAAAGTGGCCTACATGCGAGGAGCTCTCGGTGTCATCATTGCCTTGCGATGAGGTGGATCGAGTGTCATCTGACTGTCCGCGTGACACTCCTCTGATTCTGCTTTTCTCAAAACGCCCTCTGCCCCTGCTCCTCGGTGGAGATGAATCAGAGTCATTGGCCGCAACTCCCTGTTCATCTGGGAATAAGAGCAAATCATTAAAAAACGCAATGATTCACAAGCAGGTGTCCAACATCCAAGTAGAGACAGCTAGTTACCATCACTGCCATCTTGAGAGGAATCTCTGTGTTTGCGACAGTAAACACTAATTTGCAAAAATAAAGAAGATTAAAGTCAAATAGTTATAAAACAGATGCAGTTTTGCGATAAGTGGCATTCTCATATTGCTTACAGGTAGATGCCTTGGGAGGAATTCTCCTTTGTCTGGGCCTTGTCCCATAGAGCGCAGTAGTAGTGGTATGTCCGCCTACACGTCTTTACATCACAGCCGATGGTTGCCCCAGGCCGGTGACAGGAAGTGCACATCTGAACAGGAAATCAGCACATGAGATAAAAAAGCTGTATGTTCATTCTCTATTTTCAGCCTAAAGGAAGAACTGAATTGTATGAGAGCTGCTGGTCTGGATGCTTACTAGTTTATTTCCTCTTTTTATCTCCTTCTTTACGTCTTCAATAGAAAAGCCTCCAATGTTTTCACTGTCTGAGTGAGATGTGACCAAGGCTGATGAAAAAAGCTGAGTAAAACAATCAAGTGTCAAATGTTAGATATACAAGCTGTCAAATACATACGTTGTATACTTATTTTTTATATATACTATACCAATATTTTATAACATCTTGTCAATGCACTATTCATATTCCCTAAGATTATTTTTGTGAAACTAGGAAAATAAATACATGTATGAATCAGAGCTTTATTCACCCATTTTAGCACTTATAAAAGAAGGCAAGCTAATGGCCAGCTGATGTACCATGCACTTGTGATGGGCTGCCACCCTGTGGTTCTCAGACACCAGTAATTGTCCACACTCTTTGTCCCGGTTGGTTCTACAGAAGGCACATTTTCGAAGACGTGTTGAAGCTCCTTTTCTCTGACCTGACATGACCAGTTTTCACACACTCCACCTCTCCTCTGTTTTGAAGACAAGAACATTGTAACTGAACTGCAGTGTACTTGAAGGAAGAGGGAAGATTATTTTTGTGGTTCAGACCTGTGAAAAAATAAGCTTCTAAGCTTTGTGTGAGCGTACAGAGCAACAGATGGCTAAAATGCATGTTAGTATTTTTTTTTAAAGGGGTCATATGATGTCGCTAAAAAGTACATTATTTTGTGTATTTGGTGTAATGAAATGTGTTTATGCGGTTTAAGGTTCAAAAACACATTATTTTCTACATACTGTACATTATTGTTTCTCCTCTATGCTCCGCCTTTCTGAAACGCGTCGATTTTTACAAGGCTTGCGGCAACCACATGTGACGACCCCGGGCTGGAATCTGCTTCATCCACGGTGAAAGCCGATTCGGCGATCCACAGCGCAAAGTTGATGTATTGCCTCAGCGACCAGCACGGATCAGCTGTAGGCATGACGAAGCGGATATCGTCCTCTTTTGGAAGGCCAAACAAAGTAGTATCGCTTTCACAATGAATCACACAGTGCCTTCACTACATGGTGGCGGCAGCAAAAATACTACAGCGAGAATAAAAGTTACGCCTTCTTTCTTTGCATGAACATTTGGGCGGCGTTATGCAAATCTTCCCACATAGGGACGTAGACATGTGGGGCCAGGTTAGAACGAGCCGTTTTAGGTAGGCGTGGTTGACTCTTAACTTTTATAAAGAATATCTCTTTGGATTTGAGACTTTAGTCTTTTCAACAGTACAGATCTTCTTTATGCACCAAGAGCTTGTAACACTCCAAAGAGAAAGGAAAAACTGAAATCGCATCATATGACCCATTTAAAGATTTTTTAAAGACTCCTACATCTGTCATTGAATCACTCTATATGGTAGAAATATAGATTAGACAGATGGTTGTGGTTAGTTTGCTTATGCAATTCTGTTCCATTGAGGTATTTGTTTGGTTTAAAAATTTCCCCAAAAAACAAATACGTCACCAGCATGACATATACTTCCAGATGTCTTTATTACAAAAGAGTCTATAACTATACAATTAATTTATATTTACATTATTTATAAATAAAATAATTTTATTTATTTATATTTACATTATTATTTATAGAAAAATATTTCTAATGAATACTTATTTAAATTATGCATCTACATATAAACACTTATTGGAAAAACAGCGGGTTATAGAATCACACTTTTCCAAATTTTTCAATTTAGAACTATTGAGATACAACCAATTTGAGATTTTAAGCAGCAAGTACAAAAAAATAAAATTAAACTGAGGTCCAGAGCACCCCCAGGGGCCAAAAAGGGTTAAAAGGTGGTCAGATTTTGTTTTACACACAATATTTAAAAAAAAAAAAAAGTAGTTTATTTAAGATACCACTTAAATGTTTAAGACAATTTAACACATTTACCAAAATTTATATAATTATGGTTTCATGCTGCCTTTTAAAGACTTTGAAATCACTACAAAACATTCACTACTAAACACAAGAAAATAAAAAACAAATCTGCATACAGTTTTAAAAGTGATTCTAACAGATAACAATACATTAACATATATCAACATGTCTGTATAACAGCAGGCTTACAAAACATGAGGATATATGGCCGCCTTCATATTGTAGGAGTGGGTCCCTTGGTAAGGGGCTAATCCTGTTTTGGGGTCCATAAGAGTGTGAAAACCCCTTATTTAAACAATTTAAAACTAGATTATATGAAATAAGACCTTACTATAAACAAGCAGTACTAAATAAACTATATAGTTGAACTAAATATTTTCAACAAGTTTATCCCTGGTTGACAGAGAAATCTCTCCTTAAAGGGGTCATATACCACGCCTTCTTTCTTTGCGTGAACATTTGGGCGGCATTATGCTAATATTTCCACATAGTGAGGTAGATATGTGGGGGCGTGTTAGAACGAGCCGTTTTAGGGGGGCGTGGCAGAGTCTTAACTTTGATAAAGAATATCTCTTTGGTTTTGAGACTTTAGTCTTTGCAACTTCAGGGATCTTATCTATGCACAATCAGCTTGTAACACTCCAAAGAGAAAGGAAAACTTGAAATCGCATCATATGACCCCTTTAATGTTCTAGGAATCTAGTAAGATGGATAGCGTGTCGTTTAGAAACGCGATGGCTTTACCCGCCTTCGCTCGACAGAGGCGCTCCGCTGCCATGATAGCAGAGAAGCGTCGCGGTGCAACACAAACAGCAACGCGCGAGCGAGAGACAGACACTCTGTATCCAACAGAACAGCTGATACAACCTGCTCTTTAGTCTCAACGAACCCCTCTAAAACGCACAAGGAAAAACACAGCATCCCTCGCAACGTTTTCATAAATAAGGGAGGAGGAGGATATACAGGCCCGCGACAAAGGTCTTGTTTCGCTCATAACAAAAACTCTTTCACTTTCCAGTGTATATGAACTACTATAAGACTGTCAAATCTGGTGCCCCCCTTAAGATGAAATAAAGATGTGTATATCTATATAAGTGTACCGCATTAAGGCCCACATTATATGGTGGCTACAACAATACTGACGAGCACAAATGTGCGTAAAAAACAATCTGAACTTCTGGGGATAACCGTAAAGCATTATTTGGTTTTTATAACATTGTTCGCCGCGGGATTATTTCCCCTGCTTCACATGTGGAGACCCCCGCCATACGAAATGTATTTACATATCGCAGCAAAAAGACCTAGCTAGTCCCGACAACTGTTCCACTCATCCCGTCCCTTTTCTAGCTCTAAAGCTGTACATTGCAGTGTCTGTGTGACATATTGGAAGCTCTTACCGCTGCTGTGCTGAATGGGGGATAGATTTAGAGCGCGTGCTCTCGCTCTTCCTCTCGCTAAGCATTGAGTGCGCTCGCGTGACGTCGCTCACTGCAAAAAGCATGTTTGTCCGACATTGAAGCAAACGGGCACGCCCCTTACGTACTGTGGTCACAGTCAAGATAGCTTGAGGAATAGGCCTAGACGAGCAAATATAGAGAGGGGTAGAATTTTAACGATTATTTAAACTTCATAGTTATTATCAGTGTTGGGGGTAACGCATTACAAGTAAAGCGAGTTACGTAATCAGATTACTTTTTTCAAGTAACTAGTAAAGTAACGCATTACTTTTTAATTGACAAGAGAATATATGAGTTACTTTTTCAAGTAATCAGATTACTTTTTTCAAGTAACTAGTAAAGTAACGCATTACTTTTTAATTGTAATTGACAAGAGAATATATGAGCTACTTTTTCATATAACGCAAGTTACCTTTTTATCCAATTTATTGATTGACAGCTCTCCTGTCCCCATGTTGAGAGAAATCAGAAGATGTCACAGTAGTTCTAAAATAAATATGAATATGCATTAATTCATCTCACTCACTCACAAAAAAAAAAACACAGATTCAGTATTCCTCAAAATGAATAAAAATAATGCAACTCAGAATATGACGCAAACCTGCAATAATTAAATGTTAAACAACACAAATATCCTTTATGTATTTAATCCCATTCTACTTGCTTCTGACCTTCGATGATCCAGTTCAACCGTACTAATAAACACAAATTACTCTAGACAAACATTTGTGTGTTGAAATGTCTTCTTCTGCATTCTACTGAACGGACGTAATTTTACTTTCCCTTCAGCTTGAGGCTTATTCTTTTTTTATGGAGTAACGCAATATTGTAATGCATTACTTTTAAAAGTAACTTTCCCCAACACTGGTTATTATGGTTATCCTATTTGGGGTGAACAAGCCTTAAAACATGAAAATAACTTTTGAGATTAAAATGATATGCACTTACATGAAGTGAACATAGTAGTAGTCTTCTAGAAAAAGATGCATTATTTTACATGGAGCGGGTCAGTCCTTCATGGGTGCAGCCATGTTGATCACATGACCAACTGACTACTATTACTACTGATGTTTACTTTATATAACACTTTTAGAAAGTGCTCAAGGTGGCTTTAAAGTACACCGGAACAAGCTAACACAACAATATAAATCCAATATGAGTCCAAACAGAATGGGCACGAGTGGAAAAAAACAAGTGACTTAAAAATTACGAACCGTGTGTTTTGGGATGCTAATATTAATTAATTAAAAAATAGTAGTCAGGGGCCCTATGGTGGTCAGCTTGTGCTGTATGCAACAAGGGCCCCGGTGTTTAGCTTACTTTAGGCTTCGGAGGCCTCTGAGTTCTGGCCTGGTCCATAATACAGCTTTGCTGTCAGTGGTTTTGTTGCCTCAATTCATCGTCATTTAATTCGATTTCTGTTCAGGGTGTACGCCGCAGCGAGTGTTCTGATTGGTCAGCGTTTACGTCAATTAAAAAAAGGGGCGTTCAAAAACTCTCTTCAACTTCCCTGATAAAGTAAAGCGGCAGACGCTTGAAGTGTACGAGCGACAAACTACTCCTAAATTAATCGCAGTTACTAACACAAGAATTATCTCCTTTTGGGGGAGATAAATAGTATGTTCGACATAGTTGAACTGGATTAATAACTCCATATTTAGCTGCTCACAAGTCGCTCTAGCTTACTTTTCTCCTCATCGCGTGTGTGGACGTTTTGAGTCTGGTGAGTGCGGTGAGTGTCTCTGCCTTCCTTCCACCTCCAGCTAACACACATCCACTTAGCCTGACATGTTGCCTGTCATTTTTTCACTCTAGATAGCACTTCAAATATACATTTCAACTGGGTTTTATGTTAATTTATTGTTTTTTTAAATAGGTTATCTATTATTTGTTTTTCTGTTAAGGTTAAAAGATCAGTTTAAAATGCTAGCAGCTTGATCAACTGTTAAAAATGTCATTGAAATGTTGAAAGGTTCAGCTCTAACTGCGTGTCAAACAGAAACTTTACACGGGTTTAGGAAGACCCATATGATTCAAATCCACTGACAGATTACATGGATAGAAACAAGTTACTAAGTAAGTTATCTAAGTGGTTAGTTTCCTGGTTTGAGTTATTCTTCTAGCTCGTTTGGCCATGATGATCATGCCTGACAGAAGTCAGTTAGCCAACGTGCTAACTTGCATGGCTACATGTCCAGCCAGCTGGAAGATTTAAAAACTGGATTTTATTTCTTCCCGTGAACAGTTGTGTTTGTTCTTATGGGTTCATGTTAAGACCGTATAGGGTGACAAACTACCCAGTAATAAAGTGTCTGTGATGAGTAATATCGAGTTCCTGAGAAGTGTTGATCGATAAGTGCTGGGCGGAGATTAGCTTAGCTCATCAGGATATTAAAGTTAGCTGTTTTTCAAGTTGAATAAAACTGCCTAGTTGCTCATCGAAGTGACTCGTTTAGTACCTTAACCTATTTTGTGTCATGTTTTCACACGTGTTGAACTATCTCTACTATCTCTATCTGTACTTGTCAGTGTTGAGCAAGTTTAGAAGGTGTTTCATAACATGCTTGGGTTATTACTTGTACAGTAATAATACAAACAAACAGTCATAAGGAATGAAGTCTGTAAATATTGTTAATTTAGTGCAATTAAACCAAAAAGCAATGTTGTTTTCAGTATGTCAGAGTACTCTTGACAGAGACCTTTCTCTTAACAAGTGTTTTTGTTCTTTTACAATTGTATTGTTAGCAGTAATAACGGTACAAGGCCTTTTCATTGTATTTAGTGTCTCTGAAGTGAATAAAATGTGTTATGAATAATTTTGTCAATAACTATGACTTCTTCACTCGCTGGTATAATGTTGTACGCTATTTGTTTTTCACCTTTTAAAGGTGAATCATTTCTTGTTCTCCGACGTCCAACGCACATCCCAGCTAAAACCATGCCATTCCCTTTTGGGAAGTCTCAGAAGAGCCCTGCAGAGATTGTGAAGAGTCTGAAGGAGAATGTGGCATACTTGGAGAAGCTGGAGTCCTCTGAAAGCAAGAAATGTGAAAAGGTTGGTCTTTTTTTATGTCAACATCTCGATGCAAATGTTTCAGCAAATTGTGGACTGTGACGGAGTCAGAAAAACTCACTGTTTTTCCTGTAGGTTGCAGAGGAAGTATCAAAAAATCTTGCGTCGTTGAAGGAGGTGCTGTGTGGCACTGGAGACAAGGAGCCTCAGACTGAGGCAGTGGCCCAACTGGCTCAGGAGCTCTACAACACCAACCTCCTCATTTCCCTCATAGCAAACCTACAGAGGATTGATTTCGAGGTGCATATCCTTGCTTTTGAAATGTTTGAAATACAACTACTTCCATCTTGCTGTAATATATATATATTGCTCTGTGCACTAACCACACGTTTGTTTGCTCTCTTTGATTTATAACACATTGTTCACCAAAGGGAAAGAAGGATGTGGTGCATCTGTTTAGCAACATAGTGCGTCGCCAGATTGGCGCTCGCACCCCAACTGTGGAGTACATCTCTTCCCACTCACAGATCCTCTTTATGCTGCTGAAAGGGTGAGTTTCCAGACCCCAGGGCATTGTCATAGATCAACACTTTCAGAAGCCATTGATTAGCCTGGCTTTTCCAGTTGATGTTATGGGAGACTGTGGTTGTATGGTTATTTTAGGACCATCATTTTCCCATTTCCTGTCCACGTGGCTGAGCTGCCAATGGCATTTCACTTTTACAGCACAAACATATCTAGTTATTGACAGTTTGGTGTGATATTATGTTTGAATGATAACTTCTGTGGTTTTATATATATGTATATACAAACAAATGTGGTTCTCTCACGTTAGAGAAATAACAGGGCTTATTTATTTATTTATCTCTTGAACGCAGCTATGAAAGCCCAGAAGTGGCCCTTAACTGTGGCATGATGTTGAGGGAATGTCTGCGTCATGAACCTCTGGCCCGAATCGTTCTGTTCTCTGAGGAGTTCTACTGCTTCTTTCGCTATGTGGAGCTATCTACTTTTGACATTGCCTCTGATGCCTTCTCCTCTTTTAAGGTATGAAATTTACACAAAATATCATCCATTTTGACTTGTAAACTTTGCCTTAGGAACAGTGCACTAATAAATTTATAGCAAAATATTTAATCACATGAGATCTTTATGCAGTAATGCCATAAGACTGTTTAAGGTCATTTTATTTATATTCAATTTAAATGAAACGGTAAAAAATACACTGGTAGGTGTGTACAACAAACTATTATGAAGAGAAAGAAAGGAACAATCCCACACTCTGTCATACTTCGCAAAAACAAACTTTCTTTATTACAATGTTTTGGTTATGTGGCAGAAGCCACAATAGTTTTTTTTTTTTTTTAGTGTGTTAGTGTTAGTTGACGACCCATTTCCAATGGTGTCCATCAATTTGAGCATCTATGGGGTCAACATTTTCAAGCCTCAAAAATTACATAAAGAGATAATAAAAGTAATCCATATGAATCAAACCTTTAATCCAAGTCTTCTGAAGAGACACAATTCAAACATTGATCAACATGCATACATAGAGCACATCAAATACGATAAAGGGAAGATCAAAGGTGTATGCTTGATGCACGAGAACAAATGAGGCAGAATTTGCATAAGAGAATGACAGAATTTAAATTTTTGGTTGACTGCCGCTTCAAATCGAAATTCGAAAACCTTTCAAAAGAGAAAATGACAAAAGTGCATTTACCTTAAGACTTTGTTTTTAGGATCTGCTGACAAGACACAAGATCATGTGTGCAGATTTCTTGGAGACAAATTACGACAGAGTGAGTTACTCTAGTTTCCCAATATTTCATTTGCAAGTGCTTTTGTGTACAAGTGCTTTAGTGGCTGTTCTACTTTATGGACAAATGTATGATGATTGATCATTTCATAAATGTTTTTAGGTGTTCACAGAGTATGAAAAGCTGCTGCATTCTGATAATTATGTCACCAAGCGGCAGTCTCTGAAGGTGAGCATAAACCGCTGTTTTCACAGGGTTGTTTTCAATAATTCAAAGCTGTAATGGTATTCTAACCCTTGAGGTGGAGAATAAGCTACTAGGATCTATACATGAAAGATAGCTGAAGAAAAGAGAGTTCTCAAAAAGATGCTTCTTTGTAACTTGAACAGCCACATTTTAATAGGAAAGCCACATTTTGTCTTCACATAGGAATGTTTTATGACAAACCTTGCTTGGTTTAATAAAAGCAGCAATATGTTGAGTGGTTTGGCTTCATTCTTACCACATAATTTTGTTATTGTTCTTAAGTGAGTTATAAGTGACTATCAAATGATATCCAGCTCTTAGGAGAACTATTACTGGACAGACACAACTTCACAGTCATGACCAAATACATCAGTCGAGCTGAGAACCTAAAGCTGATGATGAACATGTTGAGAGACAACAGCCGTAACACCCAGTTTGAAGCCTTCCATGTCTTTAAGGTATGTGTTTATATGCGCAGCGTTTCATGTAGCATAATATATTTGGATTTGGCACTTCGCTTGTCTACCTTTCCCTCGGTCTACTCCAATTACTTTCCACACTTGGCAGCTGACTGGTTTTCTGTCCCAGTTCTGGCCTCACTTATTGAATGTAAACAGGTCAGGGTCAGTCACTAGTGTGTGAGCTGTAGTTCAGACCGCATGAAGGTGGATTCAGTGACTTGAACTGCACTTTTAACGGGTTTCTTGTGTCCTCTCAGGTGTTTGTGGCTAATCCCAATAAGACACAGCCTGTTCTGGACATCCTCCTCAAGAATCAGTCCAAGCTGGTGGACTTCCTGAACCATTTTCAAACGGACCGCTCTGAAGATGAGCAGTTCTGCGATGAGAAGAACTATCTCACTAAGCAGATCCGGGACCTCAAACGGCCTGCACCTGCAGAGGAGTCTTAATTGGTAGAACCGGGGAACTCGGCTAGTGATGTGGTTTGATTATGTGGGTGAGAATTGGATGGGAGGAACAAAATAAGTCAAAGACAGAAAGAAAGGCTGGCATCACTTGGAATAAATCTCTTTACATCCAACTTCTGAAACAGGTAGAGAAATGCTGTCAGGATGTGCAAACATATGTCTGTCCCTTTACTGCAGGAGGAGCAAGTGGACCCCAAGCACTCCATTTAAACCTATATTTTTAGCACTGCCCTTAAAAAGGAAGTACAGTTGATTTACCTTTTAGATGGTATATATTCGATTTTTAAAAAAAAATATTCAAATTGCTTAGAATGAAAAGTATATTGAAAGCCTGCTCAGGCCTTTTTAAAATTTTTAAAAGTAAGAACATGTATATTGGTACAGGTATGGCTTTGCATATTTGCACTGAATCTGGTAGCTTTGCTCCAGGTATGCCATTAGTGCCACTTCATAAACCAAATATTAACGATAGGTCATACATACAGGACATTATGGGGCCTTCTTTCAGCACACAAATTAATCTGGACATTCTCGCATTTAAACTAGTCAAGGGACATTAAAGCGTTTTATAGCCTGAAAATGTCATGTGGTCAAGTGAAATCTTAGGGGGGGGAAAATAGCCTGTAGAGTTTAGTGGTCATGTTGGATGCTGCACTCAATTTCCATTTTAACTGGGTGCCTTATTTAAGTATGCGGCCCCCCCCCCCCCCCATAGTAAATGCATTTATTAATTTTGGTTAATTTCTATATATACATTTTAAGTTGCATACATGAACATTAGTTGATTTGAATTAATAATAATAATAATTAATAATGAACAATAGCATATTTATTATTAATTAACATTAACTTCATGTTCATGGTACTGAATGCATTAACTAATGTTAACAAATCAAACCTTAGTGTAAAGTGTTTCTGGTATTATTTTGGATGTGGGGCGGTAGTTTGAATTATGCAAGCTCATATAAGACCTTACAACATCCCAAAGTGGTCTTGTAATCCTGAATAAGACGTACAAGGGACACGATTACATTTGTTCAGTTTGCTAATGAGTACACAGAATGTCAGGAGTGTGAGGAAAGCACTTGCCGTGCTTGTGTAAATGAGCCAGTTTGACTAAAAGGTTTTTAATGGATTCATCCAAATGTCAATGTGTGCTTGTGCTTTGATATCGTTTCAGCCCGCTCATCACCAGAAGCAAATGTTTTTGTGAAAGTATGACTTGTGCATGTGGAACTTTATTGTAAGTATTTAGGATGTGAAAAACTTTCTGAGCTGCCTTTATTTGCTTTTATAAACGGCATCATGTGTGAATTCACAAAGCCTTTGTGTTGAACGGTGGCCCAGACTGATTCATTCACCTTTTCCCAAAAGATCTACAGCTATCGATAACCAAATATTTCCGCCGTTTCATTAAATGTCACTTGATACCACATGTAGGAGAATGGGTATTTGGCCAAATGTGATTATTCCGCTAACAGGGTTTTTGTCCTTAAGTTCATAGAAGCTTTGAGGCTTTAGATTGTCCATGCAGTGATAGTGATCTCTGACAAAGAGATTCAAAATAATATGTTAGATCTTTGGTAAATTATTATGGTGGATTGTATAGCCTACACCTTTTATTATTTGCAGTTTGACTGATAATGTTTGCTATGCTTTTCACTGTTTTCACTCATTTTCCTATGAGATTTCCGTTTTATTTTCCACTGTGGGAGAGGATTATATATGTACATAAAGTTTTATTTTGAAAAAAGAGAAAGCGTGGAGGCATATTGAAAATAAAATAAACAGTGGCACTTCTTGTGTGCGATAACATCAATTTTGTCTTTATTGAAAAAAAAGATTTAAATGGCTGCATTTTAAGTCACATTTTTATTATTGCAATAAATTATTGGCTGCTAAAGTGTCTGCGTAAGAGCTCGAGGGCTGTACGGCTCCGTGCGTGACTCTCTCTCTCTGCGCACAGGTCAGCTCGGGTCTGCTTCACCTCTCTCTGAAGCTTCAGGACCACAGCCTCATTTTCTATCCGAGCTGCTTTTCCCAGTCTGTCTCCTTCAGATTTGCATTGCGCTTGTGCTCTTTCCAGTTCCCACGCGAGGTTGGAGCGCTCCTGCACTATCTGCTGCACGTCCTCTTTTGCTTTGCTCAGACTTGTCTTCCACCTGTCTGCCTCTTCTTCCGTTTCCCTGACCTGTATAGTCAGCTTCTGTAACTGAGCGTTCATTTTTTGGCTCTCTGACTTCAGATCATTTATCATGAGGGCCTGACGCGCAGCCCTTTTTTTGGAAAGGCTTAACTGTTCCTCCAGCTTCTCCACCAGGCCTTGCAGCTTCATCCTTTCCTCATGTTCTGCCTTAAGCTGCTCCTCTGAACAACTGAGCTGTCGCTTTAGTCGCCATCTGTCCCTCTCCACTTCTTCTAAACCAGCCCGCAGTTTGGTGATGTCCCTCTCATTCCAAATGCACCTCTGTCCCGCAGTCTCGCTCTGGTCGGTAGGATTTTCAGAGGTCTCCCCTTCATCGACAGGCCTAATAATTCTCTTCGCTAGGGCCTCCTTCTTGCGCAGTCGCTCAGTTTGCTGAACCTCTTTCAAAGCTTTCAGGTACATCTCCCTTCTGTGGCTCCTCTGGGGTTCAGCTATGTCTGTGGAGAGGGCTGATGGTGGGTTCATTGAGCTACTGCATTGTTTGTTTGTGTTGGTCTGGCTTTCTAGCAGGTTTTGGAAAGTGAAACGAGGAGGGAAGATTTCCTCCACCCAATGATGGTCATCTCTGGAGCTGGACTCGTGTGCAGTGTTTTGATCATTCATTTCCACGGTCCTCGTAACTAAACTGTTTGAACTTCATTAAAACGTGAAGAACAGCGTACTATTTAAGGGCACTTAATTTGCAAGCCCCTCTTCTTTCACCAGCTACAAGCAACCGCAGGTCGTTTAAAGCCGTTAGAGCTTTTTTTTTAATGTCCGGCATTGATGAAACGTGCAAAATTGTAGGTATGAGGCGATTGTATATACATTTTATATTAGCGGTTCATACTTACAACAACATCGTTGACTACGGTCTCTGTCGGCGCAACTTCCTGTTTTCATGCAGGAGAGCGCGACGAACACTTTGCGCCCCCTGCTGGTTGAGTTTAAACGCTTGTTGCATTCAATTACCTATGCAAGTGTGTTTTCCATTTGTGACCCTGGACCCCAAAACCAATCAAAAGAGTCAGTTTTGTTTTTTAGATTTATACATAATCTGAACGCTGAATAAATAGGCTTTCCACTGATGTATAGTTTGTTAGGATAGGACCATATTTGGCTGAGGTACAATGGTTTGAAAATCTGGAATCTGAGGGTGCAAAAAAAAAATCTAAATATTGAGAAAAATATACATACTTTCCAGAAGGCCAACAATTCACTAAAAATGTTTTTTTTATTGGTCTTATGAAGTATTCTAATTTGTTGAGATAGTTAATTGGTGTTTTTTTGTTAAATGTGAGCCACAATCACCACAATTAAAAGAACCAAAGACTTAAACTACTTCTGTCTGTGTGCATTGAATTGATTTAATACACGAGTTTCACAATTTCAGTTGAATTACTGAAATAAATGAACTTTTCCACGACATTCTAATTTATTGAGCTGCACCTGTATACAAAATATCTTCATGGAACATGATCTTTACTTGATATCCTAATGATTTTTGGCATAAAAGAAAAATCAATCATTTTAAGGCTATTGCTACAAATATACCCGTGCTACTTATGACTGGTTTTGTGCTCCAGGGTCACATTTGCGTTGCCTTCAGCTTGCCTTGGAATTTATTTTAAATTTGTACAATTCTTTGCATATAAAATACCGAGAAACTTGAGGGCTTATATTTGTATTTGCTTAAGTTTAAAGCTAACAACAATAAATGAGAATTTAAATTAATTTAAATATGAATTTTGATGAAATGTAATATAACACCTGCTCAAAACGCATTAAGCTCAGAGTGATTAGGTAGATGTCTAAAACGTTTTGAATATTATCTGGGAATTGTAGCTGTTTTAAATTAAGTGGAAAGCTGAAAGTGGGATTAATATTAAGACAAAATACATTTTAGAGATTAATTTTAATTTTCAGGACTAATTCAGAAGATCATCTTCATTCATAAACATACAATTGTTTCTTAAAAATACATGCAAATTTTTGTATTAAATTGTATCAGAGTTTAATTACATGTACTTCAGTGTACTGTCATTTAGTTAAAAAATATCGAAAAAAAGATTTAGTTTACAAACAAGTAACATCATTTTCAAGCCAATGTTTCTAGTTTAATCTGTTAGTCAGCAACTGTCTTAGCATAAGTAAATGCATACACCCTGACTACATACATATTTTCACGCTGATCATTTTCTTTGTGCCTTGGAGAGAGAAAAGTAGGTTAAAGTTCAAAAGCTCAGAGATTTCCTCCTATTTAAAGAAGAGAGTGGTAACTTGCAGATCTTTATTCAAAACGGTGTTAGAAACATGTTAAAGTTTCTAAACAGTGTTTAGTATATATAAAAAAAGGTTTGATAATTGGAGTGCATCCACTTTTTAATAAGCATTCTTGAAAATAAACACAAGATGAACCCGTGAATAAAATGACACGGGAATGCTGGGAGAAATGCTCTTTGAAGCCTAATACAATAGTGCACATACATACCACTTTGGAATAGTGGGGGATGAGTGAACCGGGGTCAGAGGTCACCAAAGCCTTCTGTCTCTCACTGACCATAGGATTTATTCCCATGAAGCCAGAGTGTCTTACATTCAAACTATTTTTAGCAGATTTTTTGATGACATGCAATGTCTTGAGGTTTGCATTCCCAGGATTCCCACCGGTTTTGATGAGCAGTTATTTCAAGAGCTAAGACAGATAATCAGAGGGATTTTGTGCAGATTTTCCATCACCCCCACCCCCAACAAGAAGAAAGGGATGCTCTACAATTACATGCATGACATAACATTTTGTTGTCTGTCTTGATTGGCGACATGGGTTGAACATGAAACATCTGCACAGTAAGGTATTGAAACCTTAAGGATAAAACGCCTTCACCTCATACTTCACTTCTGCCATGATCAGGTATGTGGACTATTAAATTTAATGCACAAATGTGACCCTGGACCACAAAACCAGTCATAAGTAGCACGGGTCTATTTGAAGCAATAGCCAACAGTACATTGTATGGGTCAAAATGATCGATTTTTCTTTTATGCCAAAAATCATTAGGATATCAAATAAAGATCATGTTCAATGAAGATATTTAGTCAATTTCCTACCGTAAATATATCAAAACCTAATTTTTGATTAGTAATACGCATTGCTAAGAACTTAATTTGGACAACTTTAAAGGTGCTTTTCTCAATATTTAGATTTTTTTGCACCATCATATTCCATTTTGTTTTAAAATATTTGTATCTCAGCCAAATATTGTCCTATCCTAACAAACCATACATCAATGGAAAGCTTATTTATTCAATTATTTAAAATAAATGTGACCCTTAATGACTATTTTTGTGGTCCGGGGTCACAAATGTCTGTGTTAAATAAATGCACTATGCATTATGACCAATTGCATTTGTTCATATTAAATTAATTATGGGTTATTTTGACATTTTATTCGCATTGCAGGGAAAACTACAACCTTGTTAAAATTTCTTTCCTCCCCAAAGTGTCCTATAGGCAGAGGCGGACAAAGTACTCAACTTCATTACTTGAGTGAAAGTACAGATACTGCTGGTCAAATATTACTCCATTACAAGTAAAAGTTGTAAAGACAGATTTTTACTTAAGTAAAAGTACAGAAGTACTTGCTTTTAAAAGTACACTAAATTTCCTTTTTTATGTCAATGCACTGTTTTATTATTGTTGTATGTAATACTTGCAATACCTCTGAAACAACTTACAATACAATACACCTATTGAATACACTGACTCGCTTGTAGTATCTTTGGAATAAAGTGCTTTTAGAATGTTAAAAACCTATGGGGGAAAAAAAAATGAACACCCCTACCCACACAAAAGCAGGATGGTAGTGATCTCACACAGCTCTGACAGTGTGCACACATCTATGTGTAGCCATTCATCCACATTTGAACAGAGTGGACAGTGAAATCCTGTAAATACAGAGTGATAAGGAAAAAAAAAATCAAACCTGCTTTAAAACCCAGCAACACAACTGTAGCTGTATAGCTTTACAACAGCAACACTGCTTTAACAGCAAGACTTATTTAACATCAAAATAAAAATTTAAAAAATACTGTCTAATCGCTCTTGCTGTACTTTGATGTCACACACAGAATGGTCTGTGCACCTTTTGTGTTTTATCAGGAGATGCAAAACAGTTCTTCTGTGGCTTTATAGGTAATATTTTCACTTACACAATTGAGCAAAATCAGACAATATTGTGTCTAATATATACCACAATATTAACTTCTTATTATTGAATTGTTGTAAATAAATATCACATTTGCAACTGGTCAGTGTTCAAAAAATGCTGGGAAATCTCTTCTTGTTGCCCCAAGAGGGATTACTGATAAACTGTCTGAAAAAAAAAGGAAGTCACGTTTTAGAGAAGAAAAAAAATCACCCACTGACTTTCAAAGCTGCTGCATAGTAACAACTTTCTACTTTGAGGACCCTGATAGAAATCTAGTGAAAAGTACAATATTTGTCTTTCAAATGTAGTGAAGTTAAAGTCATAAGTTCCCAGAAAAAATAATACTCAAGTAAATGTACTTAGTTACTGTCCACCTCTGCCTATAGCCCTGTAGTTTTTTTGATTCTATATAAATTTGCTTGCTTACGCTAGTCCCAAGTAAAGCTTCGCCAAGAAGAACATTAATATAACAAATCGTAAACACTTTCTTATTTAAATCAGTGCCGTAATTGCTTTATAAATCCTCAATGCCAAAAAATACAAATGATCGGTCAGACCAAATACTGTGAAAGTGGTAAATGGATTCTAGGATATAGGAGAGCGGATGGGATGTGAGTCGTGGGGGGATTGAGTGAGTGGAGTTGGGGAGGAGGAGGCTCGCGAGGCCCATCATCACATGACGAGACGTTCGCGCCTCTTTCGTAAACCTTCTCCAACCTGATGATCCTAAACAACTCGGAGGTTACGCGCAAGTTTAACTTCGGCGGAGGCCTAAAACGCGTCCTAAAGCGTCAACTTACTGGCGTCGTGACCAGCGTTCAGGCGTGGGGCTGTGCTGTGGCGAGAAATGATTGTGGAAACTTTGAAATTGTGACAGTGTTTGTCGGTGGGACAGGCTTTGTGTGTGAGGAGCAGCTGGGGAGCTAACAGACCATGTTGGAGATGGATCAATTAATGGACTCTTGAGCGCTTAGATATTATATTTGGAGGTGTTTGGTTGTCTTGGCTAAGCACATGTAAGTGAAATTCGTTTGTAAAATAATGATACTAGCAACCTCTGACGACTGTATCAGGGAAATGTAATGTGTGACTATTAAAGTCATTCGTTCTGATTATTTTTGGAAAGGAAATGAACAATTACGCCCGAGTTTACACGATTTGCTGATTAATATTTAACCCGTGTTACTAAAAGTTTGTGTACAGGCGAGTTATAACTTAACGTTACCCTGCTGAGTAAATCGGGACCCTGTTTTAAACTTCTCTCTACTTTTATCATTTTATAAAGACTGCAAAACCTGCGTTTGACGCTTAAAAATGTCTTTATTCTGTCTTTTGCGTTTATTATCTAAATACAGTGTTATTTAACGTTACATACGCAAACTCATACTTGAAAGTATTGGTGTATTTCACGTGGCTCCGCAGTTCTCCATAGCAAGGGTCAGTCTATCAAAACACAAACTTAAATTGAATTAAAGACGCATTGTAACTCAAACATAGCCAAAAAAAATAGCCACTGGCGACCGTCGTTTAAAACCTCCTCAAATGTCCTCACACTTAACCCAGTTTTGTTGTTGTTTTCAGCTCGTATAGATACTAGGAGTTCATTTCCTGCTGAAAACACCCACTCTCATGTAAACAAGCTTTTCATCTGCTTTGCTTAAATTGTAGCGTAATAAACACGTTCTATCACTGAAGGGTCGATTAAACTTCAGCATGTCGCCTTCTCGAAAGGAGAACTTGTGGGCCACACAAGCAGAAGATCGGGCACCGACCTCAAGGCCTAACGTTAGTTAACGTTTGCGATAACTTATTAATCTTCTGCGTTTTTCTGTCAGTCCTGGACGCCTGAGATTTGAAATAATGCGTAATAAAGCCTAATGCGCTTCTCCGACTTTGAAACGCATTAAAATGCATCTAACTAAAAATTAATATTTAGACAACATGGCGTGAAGGGAATTACATTTTAAAGGTGCTTAAGTTGACGCCTTTGGCAGTAGACCTTGTATTTAGGCTATTTAATTAGCCTATATATATAACAGCAGTGATAAAGAGCTTGCAACAAGTATCTTTGAGTTGAAGATCCTCCATTTTGAGAGACCCAATGAGACCCGAGCAAAGCGCGCCAATGACGCTCAGCCAGCCTCGAAACATACTGTGCAGAATTTCTACTTTCTAAAAAAATGCGAACTTAATTAACTTAACCTCCAAAGTGACGTGTAGTAACACTTTTAATAAGCCGTTTAGAATTGAAATGCATGTGTAGAAAACGAGAAATCAAGTAGAAAGGACAGAAATGATTTTAGCTTGCTAAATGGGTGTAAACATTTTACAGTGATTTGTAAACCTGCGTATTTTGTTGCTGTGTATTTTAATGAATTGATTCTTTAGATAAGCCAAATGTTTTAATTGAGGAATGAAAGCATACTTTGTTAATAGCATAAAGCATAAGATTGTTAATTGTTTGTCTTTTTCCCCCCTCCTAGGCGTGTTGAAGGTTATTCCCTGAAACTAAGGACCAGAACGCCATCCAAATGTAATATTATTTTAATATGGCCTTCCTGCTAAGGTGCATCTTGTGTAGTTAGTGAAGTAGTATAGTATCTACTGCGCTAGATGCTCCTTTTGGCAGGAGGAGCTGTATATTAGCACATGGAAGCAAAACCCAAGTTAGCACTACTCTGACATTATTATTCTATTAATCAAATTGCACAATTTCAATTTTTTCTATGATCAATGTGAGTTTGTCTTGGCAGTTCCAAAGTGCTCACAGTGCAGGTAGTGCCAGTGAATCTACTGCAGTGTTTGCACTTCAAGTATTGCCAGTCGCCTTCTGTCTGTCTCTCTGGAGCTGTGCTAGATGCCTATGGAAAAGCCCTGTTATGCGTGGTGAGTTTTGCAGGATTGCATCCAGCTTTATTACAACATGCTGTGCAAATCCATGCAAAACTCGCTGCACCAGGGACAAACTTCTTCTACATTGAAGATGATTTCCAACTGTTACAAATACATGCAGTTTGTAAGCAAGAACTTTATTTTTCTTTAAGTGCTTCCTTTCTTTCTTTCACTGACATAATTTTAAGACACAAGATATCAAAAGAGCAAAAATTTAAGATGCATGGATTTCTGTTTTGATAAAAGGCAGCACTTTAATAATGTGAGATAAGAAAAGTATGAATAAAACATAGTTGCATATTTGTTTATGCTTTTCATACAAATTATATATATATATATATATATCTTGCTGTTTTCAGGTGGATGACTCTGCAATTTTAATAGTGGCAAAAATCTTCCAACGAAAATTGCACAGTATCCATATGTAATCCGCTAGATTACATTACCTGCGTTTTTTTTTTTCTTTTTTCGTTTTGAATATGTATACTGCTTATTTAAATTGTTTTAATTCTCAATAAAATGTGGATATTTGTTATTCTACCTCGCCCCTCTTAGAATGAAATTGATTTCAGATATTTATTAGTGACTGTACGTTGCAATAACCCTTACCAGCACCAGATGGCAGCAGATAGCTGGAAATGTGACAAATTGTGTTTGTTGTTTGCTCTTCATATTCAAATGAATATGAAAATGTAAATTTGTTAGACACGTAACATACACATTGCCGGGAATCCCATCCCCTGTTGGTATTACCACGTTTCACTTTTTTAACCAATTAAATTGCCATAGGACGTGATTGAGATCCGGTAGGGAAAAAAGTCAATTGGGATTTTGTGTTTTTAGTAGCCCAGACATGATCTTGGTCTCTTTGTGCGCATGACCGCAGCAGTGCAAGGGATTCATTACGCGCCTCCTGTCTTCATAATCATAACTTTAATATCAACGAAAGAGTTCAATACCAAACGGGATTCTTCCGTAACCGGTTCATTTAAATAATGCAAGAGTCATGTGTAAATCGCGCAGTCCCGCCTTAAGCAGGGAAATGTGACCTTGATTTGTGGGCATGAAGTTTGGCTCTGTTAATGATCTGGAGATGAAGAGCTCCACAGGACTCTCCTCACACTCACTCCAGTGATGCCGCCGCTGAGTCCAGCACATCGCTTTCTGCTCACTTCAAGCAACGCAGATCGTTCCCGCTCTCTTCATTTGCGCGTTTAATCAACTCTATCACCAGGGAGCCTTTTTGCGCCATATATCTCTTTACTTCAGCGCATTTGGACTCATAATGCCTGGACTGAAGTTGCGCGGTGCACTGATCCTGTGCGTCCTGATGCTGCCGGTCTCTCGGCCGAACAGTCAGGTGCTGGACTGTCGCGAAGTGCGCTCGTCTTTTCAGTTTTTGTACCCGGGGATGAAATGGACCCCAGAAACGCCCGTCTCAGGTAAACCGAGCCATTCAGATCTTAGATTAAGTATCTATGAAAAATCTCTGTCCAAAAAGCTTTCAAAACACTGTCCAAAAGTTTTACCTGCCGTTTAATAAGACTTGCACTAATATTTTTAAACCTGATATAATACTGACATAATGTGTGATACTGTATTTGTGTGTGGTTTTTCTATTTCGATATGAGTGGATTTATGTATCCTATTAAAATACAGTGCGCTATTTATAGTATAATTATAATCTAAATGATTTTGTTATTGATATTTTCCACGTAACAGCGTTTCGCATAGTTTAAAGTAGCCTAAGAATCCTTTAAAATGTACATTAATATACGACTGAGCCATATTCCAGCTGTACAGAATTGCAATGCTGTAGTAAAAGGATACAATTTATAAACCTTCGGTATTAAAGTAAAACTGCTGTCATAACTAAATAAAAAACGTATGGCGTGCCGTTTTAACTTTTATTTAGTAGGCTAGCTAGTTTTGTTACTAGCATGTATTTTTAAAATAAGTAGTCTAATCCAACTGTGATTAACATATTCTCCCAAGTTTTCACTTGTATTTATTCATTAGCTAGTGTTTATACTTTTGCTGCTAGATGTTATTGTTATAGTAACTTCTACTGGTAACAAATTGCACATTTTTGTTAACGAATTCAATAGGGATCTATTTTCCAATACCAAAATTTCACCTTGGAATAGTAGCCTATATATTCCAGCTTTAATAGTAGGCTACATACTGGATTGCTGTCTGTGAGACCATGTTATATATGCCAGTTGTTACTTTTAACAGTAGTATGGTTACTAGTGTCTATTCATTTCGTTAAAGTTGAGATAGACACTAGGAATAGGTGCCAGCAACAACCAGAATACATATACTTAAAAGTGAGTAGTTCATGTCTGAACCACAAATCCCAATAGAATTCACTTAACATTTGCTACCAGTAAAAACAAGTATTTACTTATCAGTATTGGAAAAGTGATTATAGTAGTAGCCTAAATGAATAGGCTAATTAGTGGCTTGTACTAAACCGAAGTATTACTGTAGTGAAACTGAAAATGATACTAGTCACTATTGGCTTACCCATTAAAAAATACTAGTAACAAAAATACATACTAGTTATTTTTAAAGACCAAATGTTAAAATTACTTGCCATACAATTCCTTTTTTTTATGTTTGCATTTCCTGTTGCTCATTTCTTGGGATATTATTTTCACCCTCTGCGTGATGTGAAGCTCTATCAGTAGGCTGAAGATGAAATAAGTGTCCTGACTGGATTGTCATCTTCAGCTCTGAGCGGTGGCTGCAGAAGTAGCCCGAGGAGAGCTGTAAATGTATTTCTCTTAGCCATAACTAGTGTGAATGACCTGTCATGCAGGAGAAGGCGAATTGTGTTAGTCTGTTTATTGAGGTTGCTACATTTCCCAGCGGAGAGCTGAGGAGATAGATGAGTTGAGATGAATGACAGGATGGATGGCTGGCTCTCCTTAGCTGCTTGAAGCTTTAATTCTGTCTCAACTGGAGGCTGGAGAGACGTGGGGTAGAAACATGGAGAGTTTGTTTGGCCCTCACAACAAAAATACTGCTGAAAAGGATCTTGCTTTTCCCCAGTGACTGCATTTTGTTGTTAGGCTGCTTTATGTACAAGTATCTTAATTTTTCCCCCTAGTGGTAGCAATTGCTTCAAAAAGAACTCTAGATAAACTTCCAGTCATTGGTGTTTACACTTAAGATAATTAACATTACAAGTTTTGCATTTTAAAATGGAAAAAAAGTTTTCTGTTAAAAACATTTCTATGTATGTATATACTGTATATATATATATATATATATATATGTGTGTATGTATGTATGTATGTATGTTTTTTTTTTTTTTTTTTACTTAATTTGAATAATTTGAACCATTATGAGTCTTTCAAACACCATGTGATTCGACTTGTAGGTGAATGATTGTAAAACCCGAGCAATCCCTTATGGTTCAGCTGCTTTCAGGAGATATAAAGTGACCTTCCCAATTCCATTTAATCAGAGGTACTGTTCGTTTTTGCAGAGTTCGCATTTGCAATTTAAATGGATTGCAATTGGGTTAAGGACAAGGAACAGAGTGATATTCTCAGTCATTTGCCTTCTCAGAGGAATTTGAATACATTTTAACCTTTATCAGAGTTCAAGAAAAGTAACAGAGTGATTGCATTGCATATCTTACTGGACTGCAAGAACCTGCATCCACTATCTGGTTTACTTTTAAATTAAATGTGCTACTGTCATTTACTGCGAAAACTTACTGGATTGCATGCATAAGATTTGAAACTCGTATATGTTGCAGTTTTCATATGAATTTCTTTGAAAGCATTTTGGGTTGGTTGTGCTCCTCTTCAGTAGCTGGTATGAGACTTCATGTCCTGATGGGTACAATCATGCAATAAAAGCCTTTTTGAAGCCCTAGATTTTTGAAACCTAAACATTGCTCTTCAGAGAAAGGACTAACTGGGTTTTTTTTTTTTTTTTCGGAAGTGTGCCGCAGGCGGTGTAGAGTCCTGATAATCCCAGCGGCACAGGGCTCTGGACTTTACGCCTGGTGCAGTAATTAGTGGTGCGGTTAAGCCTTTGGCTTTATTCATTTTGATTCATTATATGAACCGATACCACGCGGCTCCAGCATATGTAGCCAGAAACCTTAATTGGGTGTCCTTGTATTATGTCAGACTATGAAAGAATGTGAGGTTAATTGTTTGCCCCCCTTATTTGGTATTGATTTATGTGTTGGCCAAATGCATCTTAAAAGGCATACTTGTTTAGAAAAATTTCATAACAGATGCGTGAAGGAAAGAAGTGAACTTAATAACTTTTCTCTTTTAAAGACGTATAATGTCCCTGTTTATATGAGTCCAATAAGTACATAACATCATAATTTAAAAAAATCTAATGACAGTTTGAGATGATTTTGTTAAGCCTCGTTTGCACACAAAGAGCATTGTGCAAAAAGAGCCATCCAGTTTCCTTCAAATGGAGCACCTATTCCAAACCCAGTGCACGTCGCTGGCCTTGAAGTAGCAAATGAATGTAGACAACCTTAATGTTAATTGGAAATGGGAACGACTTCGGGCCGTATAGTGTTGCTGTCACCTTCTAGTGATTTTATTTATTCCACTGAGAGTTTTACTCTCTCTCCCGGCCTGCTTGCAGATTTAATGCTTTGCTTGATTTGTATCGCATCTCATGTTCTGAGTTTGGTTCCAAAAGTTCGCACTTGCTGTGCTACAGAAACCTGTATTACTCTTAGTCTGTTTCTCGTATTAGATGCGGCGTTCACCTTCAGAGACCCCTTTTTCTGAACCACGCAACAGGCAGCTGCATCCGCTGCCCTGTGACCCCAGTAAACCCGGTGGTGGGCTTTAAACTCGTGGTGATATTTGGGTTGACAACCGCTGTGTTTCTGTTCAGCTGCCAAATGTGATCTCTACTGGCTTCTGTGAGTGGGATGGTGAGATGGAGAGAGAGAGAAGAGAGAATGTGATGACTGATGTATCTACAATGGAATACAAGCAGGCCAAGCCGAGACATGCAGCCCGCAGGAAGATTGAACTGAATTCTAATCATTCCGCATGTAATGCCAGGGGGCCACAAGACCAAAAAAGCCAATGAGAGGTTCTCCCTTTTTCTACTGGCACATCTTTTCAATTTTTTTTGTTGATGTCTCTGTTGCTCATCCCGGCCTTCTCGTCCCGAGAGGAAGAGCTGAATGTCAAAGCACAATAGACAGCTGACTGTCTTTGTAGTCTCAAAGGCACCTTTACTCTGGATCGCACGTACAGCCGTTACATCAATCTGACGTTTTGATGTGGCGTCCCCTGCAAATATTTTATTAGATAATGAGTGCTCAAATATGGATGACCGTTGTTAAACTCATAGTTCGGTGTCGTTGCTTTGGTTTCGTCTGAGTAATGAGGGGTTCGGAGGGTTGAGTACAAAGTGAAGTCAGGGTCCATCTCTCAGCAGTCTCTCTGATCAACATGAGATGAGAGGGAGCCGTATTCCCGTCCGTTGGTACTCACGAATGAGATCCAGCTAATGAAGTGTCACTGACCTCCCTCAAGAGCTCGTGTTAGAGGCTGTTAAGGGGCTTCTGTGCCGCTTGTTTTAATGTCAGTAATGGCAGAATGCATTTCAGAGACACTTGATCACCCCTTCAAAGGCTAGATCCTCTTGTGCAGACAGTATTGTTATTCCAATTATAAAAAGCAAGTCCTCGTAGAAATGATAAACTACCTCGCTAAGCATGCTGTCTTATTTCAACAAACAGAATTGTAAATAGGGAAACAACATCTGCCATTGGTTGGTCAAGTGGATAGTCCTGTTTCAATCTCATCGGTTGAGCCTGTGTCTGGATGCTCAAATGTTTTGACGTTACCACTGTATTTACATTTTTTGGGGGAAATCAATATACAAATGGATTACTTGTAGTTGTCTTTGAGATCTGAGGAAGTATTTTATCATAGAAAAATTGTGCACAATGCACATCACCGTTAATTGGTGTTCAGTTAATTTATAGCTGCATTTTTAAACATGAGAGTTAAAAACATTACTCAAGATATATGTATGAATATTCAATCAAATTGCTTATCATCATTATTTATTATTATTATTTATTCATATATTAGTACCTTAAAGGTACATATTACTACTTTAAAAGTACATATTTTATTTCCTATACTAAATGTATTTATTTTTAAATGAATTATTTATTTAAATTATATTTTACAATAATTTACCATTTCATTACAAGAATATTTTTCTATATTATTTAAAATATTATTTTAGTATTTTATTTTTAGTATATTTCATTTTATTCTTTATTATTTTTATGTAGAATAATTGAAGCATTATTATTATTATTATTATTATTATTATTATTATATAACAACAATGTGTTTTTAATGTACATATTAATTTTCACATGCAGTGATCACTTCATATACAATTTATATATTCACATATTTAATGCTCGGAAGGTTCTAACATTTTTCGTAGCAATATGTGAAGTCCTTAAGAGATTTAGTATAGTGTCAAGGGGCAGTAGACAGTGCCTTGGGCAGTGAAGTACCTTCATATTTTGATAAATGCCCACACAGTTTCTGTAATTATGAGATAATGGCTTAGGTCAATGTCTCTGGTAGTCCATTTAAAGTTGAAGGTGAGGGATCACATGCCCACAAGCCATGAAAGTTTCTACTAATGACTGTGGTCAGCCTTTCTATTAAAGCACATATCTTGGATTTTCCTGGGCTGATTGAAACAGAGCAACACAGCGTGTTTGTGCGGGCTGTGGGCTTTTATTGTGCTGTTATTTACTTTATCTCTCCCTAACTGAATCTCACCCTTGTGTGCTCCATGCTGTGGAAGTCTGATGTACTTTCTTTCATTAAATAATTCCAATGGCACTGTAAGACGACAGAAGGCTTTGCTTTAGTCCATTAACTCTCCTGCCTCCCTGGCAGAGGAGCCCGATTCATAATCATATACTTCGTATACTTTCATCAGCCCGTTGACTTTCCACTTCTTTTAATTGTGCACACATATTGATGTCTTTGAAGCGTGTCTAGAAAGAAAAGTCATAATTCCTGTGTCGTTGCTCTATGATTCATGCTTCTAATAACATCCTTTTAACATTTTCTGTATTTTAACACAGCATGTTTTCCCCACAGCCTCCATTAAACTTGCATGCTGATAGCTTTATAAATGGTTCTTAAGATCACGCTTATGCATGCATCTGGCTGCACTCTGTGTCTTCAGGCTTGTTAAGGAGGAGCGTGAGGCTGAAATGTGTACACAGCGCTCACCACGTCTCCGTCAGAGCCGTCTTTTTCATCTGGGCTCCGACAGGGATACTCACACGCCTGAGGCCTTTGGGCGAGGCTGCAGGAGGGAAGGGGAATTTAGGAGTTTTTTCTAGAAATTTTAGGCGATAAGGAAGGAAGTGAGTGTGTCATGACTCAGTGGACAATGAATATGGAAGAGGTCGTATCTACAGTATCTCACAGAAGTGAGTACACTCCTCACATTTTTGTAAATATTTTATTATATCTTTTCATGTGGCAACACTGAAGAAATGACACTTTGCTACAATGTAAAGTAGTGAGTGTACAGCTTGTATAACAGTGTAAATTTGCTGTCCCCTCAAAATAACTCAACACACAGCCATTAATGTCTAAACCGCTGGCCACAAAAGTGAGTACACCCCTAAGTGAAAATGTCCAAATTGGGCCCAAAGTGTCAATATTTTGTGTGGCCACCATTATTTTCCAGCACTGCCTTAACCCTCTTGGGCATGGAGTTCACCAAAGCTTCACAGGTTGCCACTGGAGTCCTCTTCCACTCCTCCATGACAACATCACAGAGCTGGTTGATGTTAGAGACCTACAGATGTTCAATAGGGTTTAGGTCTGGAGACATGCTTGGCCAATCCATCACCTAGTGCTCCTGGTTGCCGCCACACACGCTTGACACCATCTGAACCTAATAAGTTTATCTTGGTCTCATCAGACCACAGGACATGGTTCCAGTAATCCATGTCCTTAGTCTGCTTGTCTTCAGCAAACTGTTTGCGGGCTTTCTTGTGCATCATCTTTAGAAGTGGCTTCCTTCTGGGACGACAGCCATGCAGACCAATTTGATGCATTGTGCGGTGTATGGTCTGAGCACTGACAGATTGACCCCCCACCCCTTCAACCTCTGCAGCAATGCTGGCAGCACTCATACGTCTATTTCCCAAACACAACCGCTGGGTATGACGCTGAGCACGTGCACTCAACTTCTTTGGTCGACCATGGCGAGGCCTGTTCTGAGTGGAACCTGTCCTGTTAAACCTCTGTATGGTCTTGGCCACCGTGCTGTAGCTCAGTTTCAGGGTCTTGGCAATCTTCTTATAGCCTACGCCATCTTTATGTAGAGCAACAATTCTCTTTTTCAGATCCTCAGAGAGTTCTTTGCCATGAGGTGCCATGTTGAACTTCCAGTGACCAGTATGAGAGAGTGAGAGTGATAACACCAAATTTAACACACCTGCTCCCCATTCACACCTGAGACCTTGTAACATTAATGAGTCACATGACACTGGGGAGAGAAAATGGCTAATTGGGCCCAATTTGGACATTTTCACTTAGGGGTGTACTCACTTTTGTGGCCAGCGGTTTAGACATTAAACATTAGACATGTGTTGAGTTATTTTGAGGGGACAGCAAATTTACACTGTTATACAAGCTGTACACTCACTACTTTACATTGTAGCAAAGTGTCATTTCTTCAGTGTTGTCACATGAAAAGGTATAATAAAATATTTACAAAAATGTGAGGGGTGTACTCACTTCTGTGAGATACTGTATATAGAGGCTCAACCTATGTTTTTCAGCCAGAGTCCTTGAAGGTACACTAGGGGGGTCTGAGGAAAAGTAGCACGATACACACTTTGACATTTCTAACTACTAGTTAACTAAATAGCTGTTAAGCATTTTATAATCAATGTTAATGTTCTTATGGTCAATGACATGATTCTACTTTTTAAATTTAATTCACAGTATATAAATGCTATGAACTTTTAATTGAAAATTAATTTGTATATTTTTTGGGAGGATATAATTTCAAATATCAGGGCAATACAACTGCCCTGATATCATGATGATTAAAAATCTTCATAGAAAATTGAAATAAAGTAGCTTGATTGTATCTCTCACTGAACCTTTGTAAGTATTAGTCTTTTATGTCTTAGAAAAAGGTGAATACATCTTATAAAATATCATAGAATTTGACCTGGTTAGTTCAGGTTTTAAAAGGTCTTATGATGCAACCTCCCAAAAACTTGCTGATATTTATGAATTGATCATTTATGGTATTTGTGAAAGATACTTATTTAAAAACATGATTAAGATGTGTACATTCATACTTTGGAAAATATGTTATTACATTTGCTTTGAACTAGATTTTTTTTATGTATCTTGGACACACTTATTTGTCATTGACCCCTTAATAAAAGCTATTACAAAATGTTATATGTAAGTATAAAATGGGTAAATCTAGCTTTTTTATACTGGCAGTATGAGTTGAAAACTGCTGCTAGAACAAGACAAACAAATTACGTTTGTGTGGTCACATTCTCAGTGCACGATATTTCTTCTACAGACTGAGGCATCTACGTTTTCATTTCGAACAAATGTTTTCTGTTCCATTTTCAGAAGACAAACAATCTAATCCGTTGTATTTATGAGCAGTCTTTAGTTAGAGACTGTGATGTAATATTTGTTTATGCTTCTCTGCTGGGAGCAATCTCCCTCCTGTAAAGTCCTTCACTTTTCCCTGACAGCTCGCAACTTCTCTAATAAAGTACATTTATCATCTGCAAACAGCAGACGTGCCGATAAAATTGTCTGTTTTGCTGAAGATAATTACAGAATCTGTCTGACTTCTTTCTCCTATCATACCTGTTCCCTTCTGCCAGCTCTCCCCCCGCCCCTCCACTCGCTAGGCTATTGACAGCTTAATAAATTTGCCTTGGAATCTGAAATTAGCTCGATCGTATCTGTCGCCGGTCCTTTGCGAGTATTGATTTTGGATATTAAGCCTGTCGGTGCGCATATGAAATGTGCCGTCTGCACAATATGGCAGGTTTGCCCATGATTTCTCATTTCGTACCCGTATTGGTGCAGATCAGAAAGTGTTGGGTTTTTCTTGCTGTTTTTGGTATTTGATGGCATGTGATGTTAATGGGTTTATTTACCCATTCCTAACAGGCGCTGTGTGCTTAGTAGATCAGCATTTTTTGCTTTCTCCTAAGGCGATTTCTTTGACATTTTGTCTTCACATTTTCATATGGGATTTAAAATTTGGCAGCACTTAAATCTCCTGCATTTTAATCTCTTTCATGGTCTATTAAGTTATTTCAATCAACTAAATTTGTAGAGTATGTTTTTAGGACTTCTTGTTGGATTTGTTTTCTCATCTTCGATGATGAACTGGCAAGGATTGAAAATTTTAAATGTGATCATTTATTCAGCAGTCTTTCAGTATAAGAATCGAAAGGAATTTAATGATTCCGGTTCTGAATCCTAACAGTTCCATTAACGATTATTTTCCATTTGAGAAGGAAATATTAGGAAAGCAGAAACACAATTCTGTTGCCAAGTGCTTGGATCATTTTCATAGTAAATGTGTAACAACCAAGAACACAAAATTTGGTAATATTTCCTTCAGTCCTTTATTTTTTTTTATAGAATACCACTGACAGAATGTCATGATGTGTATTAACTACCAATTATCATATGAACAACTAATCAGTACCTACACTAATTTAGGCCTTAAAGGGATACTGACCCAAAAACTTTTTTTAATCATTATTTACTCATGTTCATGCCTCTCCAAACTTGTTTTTTTTTCTGTGGGAGAAAAAATAAGATATTTTGAAAAATGAAAAGTTACTGGGGTCCAGTGTTGTTTGGATCCCCCCTTTTTAATATCTTATTTTTTTGTTTCACAGAAGAAAAAAGTCAAACAGGTTTGTAACAAAAAGAGGAGTAAATGATGACCGAATTCTCTTTTTTTTTATGTGAACTATACATTTGCAGGCCTATTTATGTTTTTGATTCAAGAACCGGCTCATAAGGGTCATCTCAAGAATCGGCCTTCACTGCTTATATTGTATTTTTCGCTCTGAACAGCAATGGAGGGAACAATTTCAGTGAAATTTTTAATCCTGTTGGAAGAATATTGTCAATTTTAAAAACCATTAATAAAACTGAATGTTGCAAAAAATCATTTGGATCTGGCATTTTTTGTAAAAACTGAACGTTTCTCTGTTCTGACACCTAGTAAAGACCAAACCTGATTGAATCTGAATGCAAGTAAGTTGTTCCTTACCACCATTTTCGATTCTAGCATGTTCTTGAGGTCTCCTCCATGAGGAAATTTGCTATCTGAGAGCATCAGACTGTGAATGTTTATCCTGTTTTATTTTTATCCCGTACCTTTTAGTCGAACGCTGTACAATAGTTATGACGGTATTCCAAAGTGCAGCAAAAAGCCTCTCTTAAACAGAGCAGTGACACTGCCCAGATCGTGTTATGCCCTCCTTTTCTCCTACCCCATCATCATCTTCTATGTCTGTGTGAACTGGAGCATTGGGACTCCTCTGAAGTTTGTTTACAGCACTATCAATCAACCTAGTGCCACCTCCACCCCCTCAGGTAGCTGACATACACTCACACACTTCATTTGGCTCCGGTTTAACAGCGCTGCTCTGAGATGCATGAGATGACAGAGAGGCAAAGTGGCTGAGAACAAAGTTGCATGTAGGATGCTCTTTCAAAATAATAATGGAAATGAAAATTTGAAAGGGCTGAGGATTTGCAGAGTGCAAGTTCTCTCCTTGCATGTGTAATCGCAAGATAATTGGCCACATTTCCAAATGTGGATGTGCGGCCCCGGGATTTAGCTAGCCCCTGTCAGTTCAGAGAGGTGGTTCAATGCTAATTGCTTCAGCATTAAGCCTGAGATAAATTCTCAAACAGCCTGCAGAATTTCTGAAATGTGCTCTTGTCTCGTCGTGTTTTTCCCTGGCACGCTCCCGCGGGGAATTGCAAACGGGCCTTGTTTGCAATCTTCTGTGCTGCTCTCCTCATTGCTTTTGATTCTTTTGTACTTTTCGTGGCTGACACAGATCAAAGGACTCTGCTCTCCACTCCAGCATCCTCCATCCCTTCCCTTCACTCGACTCCCATCAGCCCCTGCTGCCCCTCCCCACGCTAGCCTGGCTTTCTCACACACCGCAAGCAGCGCCAAAGAATCGGCTCTTTGAAGTCAACTTTGCCAAACAATCATAAAAGTTAAGAGGCTCTGTCACAGGGACTTTTTCAGGGCATCTAAGTGATGAGCACTGCGCGCCAGTTTTCTGGGTCCCCTCATCGGTCTCATATCGCATTTAGTCACAGTGTGTCTCTTTTGATTCATGTCAATGGCTTGGTTAAAAGCCTCTAAAATCGTAAACGGAATCAGCCTGTGGGTGATAAAAGAGGGACATGTGGCATGTGAGGAGGTTTTTTGAGACTTCACTTTGTGATCCAGTCAGTCCTACAAATCAGGAGTTCTGAAAAATGAGACACAATAAAAGGGTGGCAGCATCTGCTATAAAACCTGTCACAGCGGTACCTTTTCAAAAGGTACTAATATGTATCATTTCGGTACTAATATGTACTTTTAAAATACTAATATGTTCCTTTAAGGTACTAATATGCATCCTTTAAGGGTAAATAAGGTGCAAAAGTGGCCACATTGACAGTTTTTGGACCTATTTTCTGAGAGAGTAGCACGATAGCATAGTACAATTTGATATCATACAAGATTGATAAGTTGTTAACCTGAGAACTTCAGGTGATATTTGTTATACAAATCATGTTTAAAAGTTATACAGAACGCCACTCGTTGACCCATTTTATGGGGTAATAGTGATATTTTTATGATTTAAGGCTTGTTTAGGTCCATTAACATTTTTTTTGTTAGTGTTTTTTTGTCAGTGTTATTGTAGTATCATCGAGATACTATTATATAGTTTTTCTTAATATTTTGAAATAATTTTTTTGTTCTTGATTTTGTAATTTTCATCCGTTTTTTTAATGTCTGTATTTTTTTCATTTTATTTTTAGTATTTTAGATCAATTTAAACTAAATGAAAATGAGAAGCATTGCCTTGGCAACTAGCTGAAATACGTTTTTTTTCTATTTTATTTTATTGCAGTTAATTTTATCGCAAGTAACACATTTTTTAAATGGTTTTATCTTTAGTTAACTATAATAAACCTGTTTGTTGTGTTCAAACTGCTAGACTAAGTGGGTTGGAACACAAAGTACAGTCTTCTCTGTTTTTTACCAAAGCATTCATCTAGCCCATATTTATCAAGAAAAACAATTAAAAATCAGCGCAGATGGATGTCCATTTCGTCTGATATCCTGGAATTCAATAGACAGACACCTTCCTTCATGCGGATGATGACCCAGTGTTGGAAATTATCAGGGGCTTGTGGCAAAAATGAACAAAAATGCACCACAAATTCAAGATTAATGGGCTAAAATTACCCCTGAACAATTAAACAATCGATTACAGCTGCCGTGATTAAAAATTAACAGCACTGAAAAGTGTCTATTCGCTGAATTACATTTTGAATCGTGCACGCTGCAACAGATTGCTTTTTACGCATTGCTTTTTTTATAGCACAATCATACGCGTTTCCGTTGAGCTTAGGAATGCAATGACCAATCAGAGAGGCTTAGATTAGTCAGCGCTGAAAACTCCAGAGTTGTTGTCGCGTGTGCGCGCTCACCGATTGAATTCATAATGAACTGACTGACTCGTCATAAACAACACTGTGCAGACATGAGTTAAATAAAAGATTCATTTAGTAGCTTCAATGATTATGACAGGAGTTTTTGCATAACTTGCACTCAACTAGACTAACGTCATGGACCGACATGCTTGTTTGTGAGGACAAAGCCAGAATATATGGTGAGCCATTTCCACAAAATGCAGACGCAAAACACAAAAAAGTTTTTATATGTATTCTATTAATCAACATTAATAATCACTATTACAATATTAAAGGTGCTGTATGTAAGTTTTTGACTGTGCTAAAGCATAAAAATACCATAATATGTTTGCAGATATTTAAGAAACATGCTAAGTTAACATATTTGTTTTTCTGAAAAACAATGCTACAGTCAGTTATTCTCCTTTGAAAATGTGTGTTCCGGGCCGGAATGTCGGTCTCTGTTTTTGGTTTGTGAAACCCGCTCACTGTCAGTTTAATCAATTGTATTTCGTCACCCCGGGTTGCCAGTTGGCGGGAAACACAGCGTATTTCATTTCAGTCATGGAAGCAAACGAAAGGGGTCAGAGCGGGAAATAGAACGTTCTGCCCATCATAAAAAGCCTCGACATCCATCCAAAAAACGTTATGATCAACAATGGTATAATAAAAGCAGAATAAATATTGGAGATGCGTTTGAGAGATGGTTGTTGGTGTCGTCAATCGGCAACCTGCGTGTGCGTCAAGTCTGAGGAGGAGGGACCGGGTGAAAAAAACCCTCTCCAATATCTTGAATTTGGACTGCAATACCTAGTTCAACCACTCGGTGTCAATCCTACATACAGCACCTTTAACTCTTTCCCCGCCATTGACGAGTTATCTCGTCTTTTAGAAGACAACGCTTCCCTGCCAAAGACGAGTTTTTACGGCTTTTCGTGTTTTTGTTTTCACTGTTATACACTCGCGGGGCGCTATTACACATCTTCTGAACGAGTACAAAACCTCCCGAACAAAAACACATGTGTACAGGACGGAGAAACGAGCGATCTCTTATGTAAACAGATGCATATGAAAAATAATGCGATCATCAGCAATGGCAACATATAAATGAAAACTGCATAATGTTATGGAGTAAAATGTTGATCCAGGAAGTGGTATATGTCTGTGCAAGCTTTGGAGGTGTTGATAGAAGTGATTTACTGGATTTATGCTTTGATAATCGTACTGAATATTACCCAGATGTAGTTTTTGATAAAAATGTGATTTTCTCACCTTTTGCTCAAAATTATGCATTTTTATGAAACCTACCTATATTCAAGTGTTGATAAAAAAAGAATGCTTTAAGCTAGAATAAAACCGAAAAGAAGAGTCTCTGATCTTTATTTTGGTGTATTGCATATTCAAATATTCATACAGCAAAATATTCTGGAGGCCATCAAATTTGAGTGAAAATCATCCAAATCGCTGGCAGTGGCTAGCAACTTTTTTTAAAAAATGCTGGCGGGGAAAGAGTTAAGAGCAATAAGACAATAACGATTTTTGTCATAATATTGCAGCCTAGCTCCTGTTTTAAACATATAATTCAGACACAATTTTAAACAGCAGTTGTTATTGACAACAGTTTAGGTATTTTGATTGATTGAAGTAATTGGTTAAATTCAAGTATTTGAGATGAAAGAAAACACAGATACAATTATTAAGGTGGTGATAAAAATTGCTCTCACATGTGTCTATTCCAGAGGCCAAAAATGACCTCTTAATGGAAAAGTTAATTTCTGACCATGCAGTGAACCATATGAATTATGTGAATATGTTCGAGCGTCACTGAATGACATCTTGATATAGTAGACATTGTTCTTTATATGACGTTAAGAAAGAACTTTCATCTAGATCAAGTTTGCTGGTTACACAATATTTCTGCCAGCTGTTAAACTGAACTGGTGATTAATGAAGTGCTGGAAGGGATCATTTTGGTCTCACGTCATTCAGATTGACAGACAATTCTAATTCCTGTTTGCAGGCAGAGTGAGATCTGCAGCGGCACACAGAGCTGCTTTTAACCGCTTTGGGGAGGTACACAGCATTTAAATGACACTGACTTTTTTTTTTATTATTCGGAAACAAATTAACAGGTAATCCCCATTTCAAAGACTGTAATATAAAAAGAGAGTCATGCTTAATTTATCCATTTCTCAACCTCAGATTCACCCTTGAAAGACATGCTTTAGGTATTGATGTGTGTGAGCACAGAGAGCCAGAATGAGTTCTGGGTGAGTGTGTCTGCTGCATAACAAATTCTTCCCAAAATAAGATAAAAGTCAACTTTATGTGTAGTGCCTTTTTAAACCAATAACAGCTTATCATAAAACTGCAAACAATATGGAAGAGCAAATTAACGTGATGCTTTCAGACACAAACAGACACAAACCCACAAAAAATTATTGTTTTGCGTTCTGTGTTTATTGCTCTAGGACAGAGCTAGTAAAAAAAGATATGGAAAACACAATGTAAATCTTTGTTTACGGTTTGAAATATCGTCATATAATGGAGACTGAGCCTCAAAAGCAGTTAGATCTGGGGTCTTCAACAGGGGGTCTGTGGCAGTACGGCAGGGGGTCTGCGAATTATTGTTTGATCTCGAACAAATGTTTGTGGAAAAAAAAAGTGTATTAAATAAAAATACAATATTAATAGTTCAGCTGAATATTTCAGTGACCTTCCCACATTATATATTAGTCTGCCCACTATATTATATATTAGTTTGCACACTGTATTATATTAGTCTGTAGTCCATTGTTGAGTTTGGTGTCAGTCTTTTTTTAAAGAAATTAATACTTTTATTTGGCAAGTATTGATTACATTTATCAAAGGTGACAGTAAAAACATGTATAATGTTACATAATATTTCTATTTCACATAAATGCTGTTTTTAAACTTTCTATTTATTAAAAATTCCTGAAAAAATTATAAAATTTTCAGAAAAATAATAATAATAATGAATAAAAAAAATAAAAAAACAAGCACTGCAATGGTTTTCAACATTAAAATTAATAATAAATGTTTCCTGAGCAGCAAATCAGCATATTAGAATGATTTCTGAAGGATCATGTGACACTGAAGACTGGAGTAATGATGCTGAAAATTCAGCTTTGCATCACTGGAATAAATTATATAGAAAATAGAAAACAGTAATTGTAATAATGTTTCACAATATTACTGTTTACAGTATTTTTGATCAAATAAATGCAAGCTTGAACAGCATAAGAGACCTCTTGACCAACCTCAAAGTTTTGAACAGTAGTAAATGTCAGTATTGATTATTTGTCATTGCAGTTTAAGCATCATACAGAGTGTAAATACACAAATATAGTACTATAGATTTTTATTTTGCTTGGTTTTTTTATTCTGCTCAGACTTTATCAGCGGTGTAACAGGGGAGACTATATATTCACCATCTCTTAATGTTCGACAAATCACAGCTCATTTTGTTTTTATGTGCCGCTGAAGGCAAGATAGCCTCTCACGCACACTTTCTGACAGCTCTAGACAAACCAGATGTTACTGGCTCTCTAGTTTTAACCCAATCAGATCTTTAGAGGAGCACAAGTACTTTAGACTTCACAGTAGAGGATCCATTAAGACTACATTTAGCTCAGAATCCATGCTCATTTCATGCCTAAAGTTCAGACTTATAGTTAAGCAAGTCATATTCATCCCTCATCATCCCTCAAGTAGATGTCTGGTTGCTATAGACATTATGCTAGCCTGTGGTTTGTTTGGTACCGAACAAAATTTAGCAACAGTCTCGCACAATTCAGTGCTTTATCCAGTGCGACAGCAAGTAATCAAAGGTTATTTCAGTCGACGCTGCATGTCCAATTCTCGTCCCAACCTTGTTAGCACTGCTCGATCTTAAGTGCTTTAGGCGTCTGGTCTTAGTTTCAATGTTTTTTTCCCCCATCCCGCTTTTTCCCGGCATACTCCTCTCTAATGCTGCCCGCTCTACTCTCTCTCCGGAGTCATTTAGCTCTTTGTCGAAGTTTCGCCATAACCCAATAACGGCCTGGCTGACAGAGAGCTGGACCGGCCGTGAAAGCCATCTGAAGTTGTTTACTCGCTGCCTAGGGCGAATTTAATAACTTAATGATGGTTAGAAATGTCTGTGCCATCTCGCAAACAAGCCCTTTGTGCCTCGTTTGCCTGATGAGTGAAGATTTACTTGCCATCACCGCATCTTTCTCTCGCAATTATAATTAGTTTTCTCTCGCATGGCTCTGTGGATATTTATGGGCTGGTGTCGTAGGGGCAGTCTCGCGCAGGCTCGTCGAGGTCTTTGGTGCTTGAGTCTAGTGGAGACTGATCCAGCCTGGGGTAATCCTCAAAGTGATCTCTCTCCCCAGATGCTGTGCTGTGGTAAAGAGACCAAAAGCTTGGAGGGTAAGGAACAGCTTAGAGAGTGACTTTGTCTCTGAAGAGTGACTCAGTGGAGACTCAGACTGCAGACACACACTTCAATAGAGTTTTCTTAGGATGAGCCTTAACTACAGTGCAGTTAGTGAAGCTCTGTGGAGCCTTATGCTGTCAGTTACCTATTGCTTTCTAAGTTAAGCACTGCTCTGTAACTGCACAAGAGCTCTGAGGTGCTAAAACAAAGTGTTTTCCTTAAGCAGCAATGGTGAATTGAAAGTAAAGGGCATTATTTTCTCAGATAGCTTTGTATGTTCAGGCTCTTTCTGTAATTATTTAGTTTTGTAAAAATAAAATGGTTGAATGGTATTCAGTGTAGATTATTCAGGCAGGCAATTATTCAGTTTTCAGAGCCATATATTATAGATTGCGTTTTAATGTTTTTATTATTATATTATATTATTTTATTTTTTAAATATTTAAATCATGTATTATACAATAAATATAAACTATAATATAGAATTATACTAACATATGTATTATTTGGTCAAATCAGTTTAAAGATAATTATATATTACTGTATATTTATATAATATAGTTTTAAATAAGTAAATAAGTAAAACGTATTTTACACTTAAATTAAATTATATATTGTTTTTTTTTTTATTGTTTTTTTATTTTTTTTATTAGTTTTATCATATTATTTGGTCAAATCCATTTTAGGGACCTTATATATATTATATTATATTATATTATGTTATGTTATGTTATGTTATATTATATATTATATTATATTTATTATGTTTCGTTACTGGATTATATTTATATATTATATTCATAGAATATGTCTTATATGTTGTAGTATTAGATTTTATTTTTCAAAATGTATTTTATTTTTTTAATGAATTTTATCCAGCTCTCTCTCTGTCCCTATGACTGTTTCTGCTGCTGTACTATTAAGACATAAATGACCAGAGTTAGGATTGATCTGTGTAATGGTGTTGGTCATTATGGCATTCATCAGACCAGGGTGACCAAGCTGCTGAATCGTGGGCGAGTGCTGATATGCAAAAATGTACGGCCATATGTTACTGTGCTCAAGCTTGTGACATCAAATCCATGATGCTTTCTGAACAACACAGGTTAGTTTCTTCTCAAAAGAACAACAAAAATCAATTTGTCCATGATACTGCAGTTGAATTTAGATAATGTGCCTAAACAAACAAGTATAAAACCATTTCACGACAAGTTCATCAGACATCATGACTCACTGTGCAGAAATGCGCATCTGAACATTAACCATGATGACCGTGCCATTGAGGTCTAATTGTTGCTAATACGTACATTAGCATGCATCTACATGAGTAAAGCTATCACAAATGTACAATCTGCCGCTATAAATGTCACAGTTCAGTAGACTTGATGACGGGCGGGTTATTTGAGAACATGGTTTAGTGGATGTGAAGAAACTGCAGATTATATTAAGGAGTAATCCGTCACTATTTTCTGTCCCGTGCAGTGGCTGTTTACGCTATGCTAATAATTCAAATTCTTGCATGACTCCCGTGCGGAGATATTTCATCATGGAAAACAAACAAACAAGAGCTGTATTTGGATCAAAGGGCTTTCTGAAATAGTAGCATCAAAACCCCGTCAGTTGAGCACCACTTCAACTCCCTGCCATCCTCCCCGAAAACAACACTCCTTTACAGCCCTCACTCTTTCACCACAGAAACCTCTCGAGCGGCTTATTACACATTAAAGCCACTTGGGTTTAGCGATCACAATACACCAAAGATGTCGAACAAAATGGAGGTCTCTGAGAAGCTGTTTTATTTATTTATTTATCACTAAAATATAGTGAAAAATATTGGGAAATTTGTAAGTGAAGGAAGGGGGAATGTTATCAATTTGAATGCATACTTGAGTAAAAGTAAAAAAGTTTTCATATTTAATTATACTTGATAATGATTGTTCAATGATTGTCATAATTAGCTCACCCTCATGTCATTCCAAACCCATACATTTTGGATAATCTTCAAAACACAAATTAAGATATTTTTAATGAAACCTGAGAGGTTTTAATGAAATCAAATGTTAGAGCATCCCAGAAGGTCATAAAGATGAATCTGATGTCTTTTAAAGAGATATGATTGCTTTATATCATGAACAGATTTAATTTACACTTTTTTCACATAAACATGCATACATAGAGCATACAAATATGGCAAAACATGTATGTGTCATTAGCATGCGCATACAGAAGCCTCACTGGTGTGTCATTCATGCAGATTTAAGCTTCTGTATAAGATTCAGTTTATGATCTTTTTGGGTCTTTTAAGTTTTGGTTACCAGGACTTTTTAGTGGAGAAAGTGAAACTTCTCAGGTTTCATTAAAAATATCTTAATTTGTGTATCAAAGGTTAACCAAAATTGTATGTGTTTGGAATGACTTGAGAGTGAGTAAATTATAAAATAATTTTTCATTTTGGGTGTATTCAGAAGGAAATAGTTAAAGCTTTTTTGTCTTTGGAAAGTGTTCACTGAAATTAACCCTGGCTTTAATGCACACATTGTGTATAGCAACAGGTTAAACCAACAAGAAAAAATTTTCACTGCGTTTTATTTTGACAATGTGTAAGGCTCTAGAACAAACAATATATATTGTAACTATATATATATATATATACAGTGGGGGGAAAAAGTATTTAGTCAGGTAGCCTTTGTTACTTTGGTCCCAGCTCTCTGCAGGTCATTCACTAGGTCCTCCCGTGTGGTTCTGGGATTTTTGCTCAGTTCTTGTGATCATTTTGACCCCACGGGGTGAGATCTTGCGTGGAGTCCCAGATCGAGGGAGATTATCAGTGGTCTTGTATGTCTTCCATTTTCTAATAATTGCTCCCACGGTTGATTTCTTCACACCAAGCTGCTTACTTATTGCAGATTCAGTCTTCCCAGCCTGTTGCAGGTCTACAATTTTGTTTCTGGTGTCTTTTGACAGCTCTTTGGTCTTGGCCATGGTGGAGTTTGGAGTGTGACTGTTTGAGGTTGTGGACAGGGGTCTTTTATACTGATAACAAGTTCAAACAGATGCCATTAATACAGGTAACGAGTGGAGGACAGAGGAGCCTCTTAAAGAAGAAGTTACAGGTCTGTGAGAGACAGAAATCTTGCTTGTTTGTAGGTGACCAAATACTTATTTTACCGAGGAATTTACCAATGAATTCTTTAAAAATCCTACAATGTGATTTTCTGGATTTTTTTTTCCGCATTTTGTCTCTCATAGTTGAGGTATACCTATGATGAAAATTACAGGCCTCTCTCATCTTTTTAAGTGGGAGAACTTGCACAATTGGTGGCTGACTAAATACTTTTTTGCCCCACTGTATATATATATATATGTATATATCTTATTAACATAAGAATGCTATTTGACTTTGACTAAATTAATGTTTCAAATATAATTTATTTTATTTATTTCTTTATTTTTATCCTTAATGAGCAGTTTCTTTTAAATTAGCTCTTTACCCCGTCTTTTTGTTCTTCCAGTGCTGCAATGTTTGTGTGATGTAGAGGATGGTGTAGATATCTAGAAGCTGGATGTGAGATTGAAAAATGTCTTTTGACTTGAATGTCAATGAAGGTTTCTGTTCAAAGTCTTGTTAACAGTCTCAAACTTCATAAGAGACTTGATCAGTTGAAAGCAGATTTGAAATTGTGGCGTACACCAAACCAGTCATTAAATACATAAATCATTGTTTCTCTCCGCAACTGTCTCTCTTTAACCTCTTGTCCTTTTGCTTGTAGGAGGTTGTGTTTGTCATCTTAAACCTGCCCTCATGAGGCTCTCGGTGCCCTACTAACGCCTGTGCATTCAAAGTCAAGGCCGATGTATTTTTCATTCAGTGCCTTGCATTATTGAGCAGCTTATGCAATGCATAACGTGTGCAACTCCGCCATGGCCATGTCAAAGACCTGAGAGCGGAAGAGCTTGACTTATCTACCTCTCTAATTCACTGCTTTTCCATGTCTTCATTTTAGGCTTCTTTTGCTCGGCCCGTGTGGGTGTAAGATCGGCAGGTCAAAACGTACCAAATATCACCTGCAGACAAAGTCAATGCTTCTAAATACATTTACATTACCATTTAGTGGATTATTGCTTCAAACCATCCTTTAAGGTAAAAAAGCCATGGAAACAAGACTTCATGACTGCTAACCTGGGCAGACAGTGTGTCATTTTTTTTCTGATGGTAAGATACTTTCTCCTGTCCAAGCGTATTATGCGAAAACAACTATAAGTAAGACATTTGTTGGTTGAGAACTTGAAAAACACTCTGGCGCCGTGTCAGAACATTTCTGCTTTTTTGGGCATCCCCGACCAACAACATTGCCTTTTATTATAGCTGTGGAACACTGTCTGCATTTCCTATTATCTTAATGCCACTTGCTGGGCTGGTGTGAGATATGCCAGAAGTATATGATTTATTATCTATCTATCTATCTATCTATCTATCTATCTATCTATCTATCTATCTATCTATCTATCTATCTATCTGTCTATCTGTCTATCGGTCTGTCTGTCTGTCTGTCTGTTTCACAACATGTTTAATTCAGTGTTACTTTCCATTTATTTTTAATTCACTTTCAAAGTGAAAATTGTTTCACACAAATTTTTTTCAGTGATAGATTTCAACTTTCTCTCCTGAGGCATTATGTGAACAGACTGGTTTGCCACCTTCATTTTTCACAGTTTTCCAAATCAGGCACAGAAAAAAATCACATCTACTGTTCTGCTGTTATATAATAAAATATTAGCAATATGTGTTGCTTGAAAAAAAAGTATTCCATCACAATACATGCTAATTTTGAGTGGCTGTCAATAGAGAAAATCGTTTTTTGATGTTGCTGCATCTATCAGCAGAAGCAAACGGGGCCATGCTAACCAGTCAAACCTTGCCCCTTAAAAACGTGTTTTTTTTTTCAGTACAACTTCATAGTACTTGTGGCACAAGAAATGAAACCCTTCGGCAGAAACCCTTCAGCTTTAAAACAATGGTTGTTCCTGTTCATCTATGGCAGGGTTTGTGAACCCTAGCAGTGTAGGTGAATAATTCAAGATGGGAACATGTTGTGAGGATATGTCAGCCCAGCAGGAGCTTGTGAAGTGGGGATGGGATGCCTTGGAGATTGGGGCAGCTGGAACAGGAGGGTAAGTGAGGGTCTTTCTGCTTGGATGGGCTGATGTGAGGAGAAATGTTTGGGTGGGGAAAGAGAACAGAGGGACTTGGCCAGATTCTCCTCAATCCCCCGTCTCGGCAGCATAGATCCCTGGGAGGCTAAGTGGCATGATGAAGGAGGTTCTGCCATGCTCAATCGCTCTCCCCTCCCACCCCTCTGTCTGAATGACAGCGCTGGCCACCCATGCTGATAGATGGATCGCTGGAGGAGTGGAGGAGGAGGCATTTAATGCTCTCTCCATTCATTTACGAGCGTGAATGTTATTGCAGAGAAAAGCCGCATCGGTTGAAAAGCAATCCTCATTATCTGCTGAAAGGGCTCGGTTGCTGCCCAGCCTGCTGATAGTTTGCATGCAAAGAGGGTGAGATGTCTCTGTAGACTGTGTGTGTGTGTGTGTGTGTGTGCGGTGTGGCGGGATGGCAGACTGAGGGAAAGCACCGTGCACAGTTAACTTGGACCTTGTTAGTATTGATTTTGCCCAGATTGAGCACCCATTCATTTATAATTCATTCTTCTCTCAAAACAATCAGATAGGCAGGAGTGAGACAGGGCATTTCTTCTAATAAAAAGAAAAAGGGCATTAGGAAATACATTCAGTGCGGTCTAAAAGTCAGTGGCCTCGTTGAAAATCTGGGATGGAGATTCTAATTTAAACACGGAAATAAATAGAACATTTTAGGGAAAAAAATTTAAGGGTAGTGACAAAATGAACAAGAAATATTTAAAAGAAAAGTTCACCCAAAAATGAACATTTACTAAAAATAAACCCTCAGGCCATCCAAGATGAGTTTGTTTCTTCATCGGAACAGATTTGGAGAAATTACAAAATTTAGCATTACATCACTTGCTCACAAGTGGATCCTCTACAGTGAATGGGTACCATCAGAATGAGAATCCAGACAGCTGATAAAAACATTACAATATTCCACACCACTCCAGCCCATCAGTTAATGTTTTGTCAAGTCAAAAGTTGCATGTTTCCAATTAAACAATCCATCATTAATACTGTTAATTCATACTGGTTTTTCTGGCAAAAAAAATATGAGCCATTATTCATAACATTGTTTTGTTTTTTTTCAGTGAAAAACTTATCTTCTCTGAACCAGGAGAGAAATACACACAGATCAAGCCCTTAACCCTAACTCTAACAGTCCAAAACACTTCTAAACAAAAGGATTTTGATGTGAGAGGACAACAGGAGATTGTGTGTTATGAAGTGTTATTATGTTATTATAGACTATTTTGGCCCAGAAGCGAGATGGTCCTCACTGCATAACACAAGATCCAGGGGGCGAGGTTGGATCCAGATCCAACTCCTCCCACCTTACATATACCTAAACCTACCCCTCTCCACCCCCTGATCCCTAAACCCACCCATCTCCACCCCTAAACCTACCCATCTCCACCCCCTAGATGTGGATCCAACCCCGCCCCCTGGATCTTTGTTCTGTAGTGAGGGGCTACTGCCAGAAGCAGCGCTTTAAAGTTAAAGATGGTCTTAATGATGGATTTGTTTCACAGATTTACACTAATGGAGTGGTGTGGATTACTTGTGGATTTTTGTGATGTTTTTAACAGCTGTTTGGACTCTCATTCTGACGGCACCCATTCACTGCAGAGGATCCATTGGTGAGCAAATGATGTAATGCTAAATTTCTCCAAATCTGTTCTAATGAAGAAACAAACACTTGGATAACATTTTGGATAGCCTGAGGAAGAGTACATTTTCAGCAGATTTTCATTTTTGAGTAAACTACTCTATGAGCTATTTTTAAGTCAAGTTTGCGACAGTCAAATTAGTGAAGTTTTTATACAGACAGTCAGATGTTCTTCGTTAAATTCTGGAGAACATGATCATCAAGTTTAACACATACTGGTTGAGTTCATGCAGCTGGTGTGCTGCTTTCATTAAAGAAAAAGAGAGAAAAATGAAATACAAAAACATTCTGAAATTCATTAAATTCATTTAGACTCCACTATATGTATCGCACAGTTTTTTGCAGCAATATAGGTCTGCATCAATTTAGAAACAGATTCACAGCGCATAGCAGTGAGGCAGCATTGTCCTTTGGGTCATTCCTGTTATAGTCTGTCACGGTTAATCTTGTTGACAAGCATTAATGAGGAAGTAAGGCTCTGAACTTTGAAAGCATGTATCAGTCTGTGAAACACAAGGCTGTCAGTCTACACGCTATGACATTTTAAGAGGAATGAGGGCCTCTTGGTTGAAGCGTGTAGGCAGATGTCAGTGAGGGATAGTTGCTGTCAGAGTCAAGGGTGAACTGCTGTGCATCGGATCCCCTGCTCTGGCCAGCTGAGGAAATTTTCTTGTATTAATAATTGAGTAAGTCCAGCCATATAACTGTTTACTCATGCTGAACACATGGTTGGAATCTTCAGTCATACACGCACACTATTTTCACTGTCAAGCTAATGTGTTTGCTCTGTAGGTCAGCTTAAATCATGTGCGGTGTACCACTGTGCCATTTTGACCAATTCATTTATTTTTCTTCTCTTCCCATTTTTTAAGTTAGAAAGGAAAAAAAGTCATAGTGAAAGTGGTGTTTTGTGGTGCTTGCTGTTTTTAGCATATGTTGTTTGTACTTGGGCTGTTAAGAAATCAGAAATACGCTACACATAATAAAGCTGTCTTTTTATGTGAATAACAGATATTGGTGTCATGTCATGAAATATTAATTGTAATTTCATAAAAACATTGTTAGTTACCAATTAGTAACTAAGTGAATAAATTATATAGAGAAAGCAAGCAAAGAACATTTACATGATCAAAGAACAATATCTACATTATTATTTCAGTCTAGCGCAAATTTAAGCACTCTCAAAAAAAAGGAAGAAATCTCCCGTTATATTCAATTAAGCTGTCTACACTTGTAGCATATGTACATCTGAACTTTGTTGTTTATGATGAGAGAATTCACGAGAGTGCAGAATTCAGTCAGCAAGCACTGATCAAAACTCTGGCCTCTGATTGACTGTTGCGTTCATAAATTGAAAAGAATCACATGTGATTGGTTATAATGTGCAACATTGTAAAAACTTGTAAAAAGAAATAACATGAGCACATCTAAATTTAATCTCACTGTCACTTTTCCATTTCATTTTCAGTTTCACTTTATTTGTGTTATTTCCTTGTATTCTAATAACTTTGTGTGCAGAAACAGATAGAAGTTGAAGTTGTTATTCACTGAAAATCTTACTCACTGCTTCAGGTTTGTCCAATCTAGGGGTCGACCGATATGTGGTTTTCAGGGCCGATGCCAATACCAATTATTATTGATCAAGTAGACCGATAACCGATATTTTGTACCGATATGTATGTCTGGTGTAAAAATGAAAATGTATGTCAAAATTAAGAATAACAAGGGCTCTGACAAAAACTTTCTTTAAATGCTTTAAAAAAAAATTATTGGCAAAACGGTTTTGAAAATGAACGATAACCATAAAAATGCTTAATATCTGTGTGGATAATCTGCCAGGCTGATAATCGGTCGACCCCCAGTCCAATCATAATATGCTGAAGCACAAATAAGATTTGAAAGGTACCACAGAGGGTGAGATTTTTTGACAGCTTGCCTGCATTCATTTTATGGAATGATATGAGGGTTCACTATTCCTTGAACATCTCCAGATGTGTTTGAATGTGTTGGGTTGGTTCCCCAGCGGCCCTCTGGTCTCTCACATTCATGTACTGCTACATGGTGAGAAGTCAAAGGAAGGTCAGGAGCAGTGGCGGCTCGTGGGTTTTAAAATAGAGGTGGCACACTAATTGTATTGGTCTGGGATCCCTGCCGATTATTATTATTTGCTTAACTACTTTAAAATGGCTTTTTGGTTGCTTTTAGTCAGAAAACATAAAGAAAACGACATACATACAGCAAAATAATATAATTGCACTTACCTGGACTATCACTTGAAGCAAACATCCAACCCTTCTTAAAAGTCTGTGTTAAAAGAGAGCTGCCTGTTGCATCATTTAATTAAGCCGACTGCTGTAGCTTATATCCAGTTTAGGCTGGTTTCCCTAAATTTGTATATATACTGTTTGAATGACAGTTTGGTAAATCTGTTGGCGATCAAATATTCAGTATCGCTACTCATAAGTACTTGGTACATTATCAGTGCAGCAGGAGACGTTCAAACTAATATCATGTAATTTGCGTCTCTGTGATGATTGGTTGATATGAGAAGGGAGGCTAGCCTCCCTTGCGAGGTTTCTTTTCTCAACACTCCTCAGCGCTGAAAGTGAACACTCGATGCTGATTGGCTAATTTTTTTTTACCAACGGAGGCACAAGAGCTCCGTGCTCCCCCAGCCTCCCCCTCCCCTTCTCTATCATTAGCGGTTGCAATTACATCAGCAGATTCGGCACATTCGCGATAGAAAAGGGGCGCTTTCACGTTATGGTATTACAACTGTGAAATTACAAACAAAAAATACACATTCTGAGACATGAACTAAAATGAATTGTGAATTTTATTAACATTAAATCATCCTCCTCCCATTTTCACCTCATAATTATGGGGAGGCTGTGCCTCCGCTGCCTCCCCCGACGAGCCGCCACTGGTCAGGAGTTCATGCAGTTTTAATTGATGAACCTACTTCATCCTGGATTCTTTCCCTCCTGCTTCTTCTCTTTCCCTGTGCGTGTCTAGCACGTTTAATTCTTTTTCACACTTTTCCTGTTCGTTTTGCACTTTTGCTGTTCTATTTTCAACACAATTTCTCTCTCCGTGGTACGTTACAGCTGTCACTGAATGTGAAGATGGAGTCCACAGCAAATGGACGCTTACTCTTTTAACCTGCGGGGTGAATAATTCAGAGCCACATGGTGATCAGAGAGATCCTCAAGCATTCAGCACTGCCATGACCTAGTCCTCTTCCTCAGACGCACCTCTCTCTCACAACCTCTTTCTTTGGTTTCCTCTTGCTTTCTTTTTTCTTTCCCTCTCTCATTTCTATTTTCTTGCCTGGCTCTCATTCTCACTCTCTCTGTCTCACGTTGAGAGGGGATCTGTTATGAGGCTGTTGCCATGTAGCCCCTAATATATTTCCACCTTGTCTCCTGTCCCTCCCCCCTCTCACCTGCTCTCTGATTGGCTGAGAGCGCTTTGGCGTCCTGTAGGTGTGAGGGAAAAGCTCCGTGCCCCACAGCGTCTCTGCTGTTTGAGTCAGCCGAGCTGCTCAGTCCATCCTGCTCCTGTGGTCTGTCCCCACCAGCCCCTCTCCATCTGTCACTGTACACACCTCTCACACCTCACACACACACATACACACCTGTGCCCTCAGAGGGCATGCACTGAGTGCGTCAATGTGTGTGTAGTAGTCTATGTTTGTGTCTGCTTTTAAACCCAGAGAGCAGGGGTTCCTAGGATTTGATTTCAGCTGAAAAAGTTTACTGATTAATTAAAAAAGTTAATTGTTTAGTTGTGCTGAGATTAATGATGTTCTAACCTTTAAATTAATATATAATCAGTTACTCTAATGACTTATTCTGTATAGATGATTAAAGTGTAATATAAGACATTTTGTTACAAATAATTAGAATTTAATTTAATGTTTTTTAAATTAATAATTAATGTAATGAAGAATAAATAAATAATAATATATAATATAACTTGGCTATATACACTACCATTTATTTTAAGTCTAAGATTAGTATGGTCTTGCTTTATAAGGAAATTAATGTTTTTAGTCAGCAATGAATTGCATTAAGGTTATCAGAACTTTAAAACATTGTTATAAAAAAAGTTTTAAATAAATGCGGTTCTGTTGAATTTTCTATTCATCAAAGAATCCTGAAAAATATTTTTGCAAACTGTTTTCAACCGTGATAAGAAGAAATGTTTCTTGAGCAGTAAATCAGCATATTAGAATGATTTCTGAAGGATCATGTGACCCTGAAGACTGGAGTAATGATGATGAAAATCAATGCAGCTTTGGCATCACAGGAATAAATTAAATCTTAAAATATATTTAAATAGAAAACAGCGAACATAAATGGAATTTAAATGGTGAGCATAATAGACGTTTTTGAAAAACATTATAAAAAAAAAATACATCAAAAATTTAAAAAGCTTTTGATATTTTTTGTGCAGTATACATAAACCATGTATTCTCATGTGTCATCTGAGGCTCAGACTAATAGTTAGTTGGGACTTGACCACTAGTGCAATATTCCCAGTGTGACTCATTTCTCAGTCATGTCTTTTTCTTCTCCCTCCATCATTGTTTCATCTCTTCTCTCTCTATCCACTCTACTCATCTGCGTCTTTGCCTAATTGGCTGTTGTTTGTACAGCAAAACAGCGGTTGAGAGCCTTTGTGTGTCTGCCTGTGTCCTTTGCTGGCATCTTCTGAGTGTTTTAATGACCTGATTGCTGGGCTGTGTGTGTGTGAGTGGAGATGAGTGTTGGGAGATGTTCAACCCATGGTCAAGTAAATAGTTGGCTGGTGTTTGTCATCCTCATTAAGGACAGAGGCAGTACCACAGGCAATATAATCAAAGCTCATTATGAGGTATCCATACAGCTGTCTGCTTGTCCGGAGCACATTTTTGATTTTAAAGGGATAGTTCACACCCCCAAAAAAGTGTCATAAATGTTCATACCACAAGTGCACTGTATTCCAGGTATACTGATACAATATGACAGACCTATATAGTATAGTGGATGAGTCATACACTGTAAAAAAAAATTAATAAAAAGAATAATTATTACAGTAAAAACAAAAAAAAACAGAAGCTGTGGTTGCCAGAACGTTACTGTAAATTTCGGATAGCAACATTTTAGGTTTTATGGATTGAACTTAAACTTAAAGTAAAACTTTTTTATTTCATTAACTGATATAATATTAATATACCTAACAAGTAATGACACAAATACAGAACACAATCATGATAACATACATGACATGAAAATAATGCAATAGACATTCATTTATCAGCAACATAAAACTCAGATTTACCTAACTAATAAGAAAACACGAGAAAGAAAGTCTTTTGTTTTTCAAATTATAATATATTTATTTATTTATTTACGGTGTATGGACTACTTTCAAAATACCCTTATGGTACTTTTTATTGGCATTTGTGGAGCTTGACAACAGTGATCACCATATATTTTGGTTGTGTAAAGGAAAAGCAGCATCAACATTCTGCAAAATGTCTCTCTCTGAGTTCCATGGAGTAAAGAAAGTCATACGGGTTTGGATGATGAGTAAATGTAACGTGAGCACAAGATGACAGTATTTGTGATGGATCACCAGCGCTCATCTCATGGAGAATGACTGCTCTCATATCTCTTAACTTCTCCAGTCTCTCTGTATGGGGCTCTGGGACTGTCTGTAACTTTTCAAAATTTAAAGATGTGTCAGATGGGGTTTGATGGAGTGTTAAGAGAGAGTGTATGTTAGTTGTTATAGTACACTGAGCGGCACTCCTCACTGAGCATATACTGTTAATGAGAAATGCCTCATAGCCAACACAAGAGAAGACTGTCTTGCGTTGCATTAATTGGACCTGAAGAACATTATCTCCTGTTGAAAATGTGAGGAATATTCCAGTAAGAACTGGTCTGATGTTGTTTTAATCTAAATTTGAGCTGAATCTCTTGGGTTTTAGTCATAATCCCAGTTGAGCGTGATATTTCTACAGCATTGAGATGTTTTCTTTGGACATCAAGATCAAAGGAACGGAGCTTGAGAGGAGAGGAGCATCAGTGATGTTCTGATCTGTTCCGTCTGTCCAAGGGTTTCTGTTTTCCTCTGCTCTGTTGCTATAACTTCAGGCTCGGTTCTGACTGAACACAGTGCCGGCACACATTATCTCACTGTACGTGTCTCTGAACCTCCTTGTGCTTTGGATCCTTGCTGTCTTTGAGAGATGGCTTTCTTAATGTCTTTCTTCCTTCCCCTGTCTCTTGTTTCCCACCAGCTGCACCTGTTTCTTTTTTTGTGTATTCTCTCTCTCTCTCTCTCTCAAGCTAAATCTCTGAGAGCTTCGTATCTCTCTGTTACATGACTACATTCCTGCTCTCAGCTGGGTTGAGTGCTTAGTTTCACATCCTCAACGTTAAATCAATATTGATTGAATCAATACCACCTCTTTTTCAATTACGTTCTAAACACAGTAATATTAATTTCATTTGCATAATCTGTATTGCTTAAATGTTATTGAATAATGTAGTTTTAAGAAATAATTTACTGAAAATTAGCTGGAAAACACAATTTTAATTGCACTAACTAACACTAAAGCTGAAACCACATATTTTCAGAGTAAATAGTGCATTCAGTGAAGAAATTAACTCTTTTATTTTTTTAATGAATTTATTTATGTATTGCACCCTGGCTGCTAGGGCTGTGTATCACCAGCAATGTCACAATACTAAACGTATCACGATACAGAGGCCACGATACGATACATATCACGATACAGGACTGCACTGAATTTCACCTCAGCAGAATTGAGTAAAACAGCTGTTTATTAAACACTTTACACTATAGTGCCATTTCTAACTATTGGCAGAGCAGGCAGTTGACCTCTGCATTATGAAGGGCCTCCATAACTGTACCACAGTACAATAGCCTATAGGTAATGGCATATGTTTTATATTTACATTGGGCACTCCCCACCAGGTACAATATTCTGATTGTTTGCATCTTGTTTTTAAGCCCATAAATAATAATGTACTCGTTCTAATAAATTTATATTGTAATGTACTTATTCTAATATTAAAAAATCATATTTACATTGCTGGTAGGTTATCATTGCACAAATTACCGAACTCTCTATGTTTAAAAAATAAAAATTCGAAGAGTTCTAAACTAATGCGCTGTCTTCTGTATCTAACGCACACACACGCTGTCACTCACACAGATCACGTTGCGGCCGCACTCAGACATTCAGGAACAAACTTTTTAGCGCTGCCCCGCAGTTTTATCAACTAAATAGCTTAATTGCTCAAGAGCTACATTATCTTTCTCAACAAGGAGCTGGTAACATCATTGTTTCTACAGGAATTAAAGCCACAAATTCACTGGTAATAGAGAAACGCGGCAAAACGGTGGTAATTCATACATACACAGCCTCTCTCTCTCGCTCTCATAAATGAACACTTGATGAATTACACATTTCTGAGAATAGACTTGAAGTGGAGAAACTGCAAGCTTACCAGTGTTTTCAGAAAGCAAGCGCGTTTATCCACAGTGGAGAGAGAGCGCGTGCACATGGTTGCCAGGTTGACAAAGATAAGTAACACACTTAGCAGATATTTCCGTATCGCGCAAGTGGAAAGCTCTGTTTCGGGGATTATGTCTCTTTATATCAGGCAACCCAGTTGTGTTCCTCTGCGGCCAGATTAAACCTTGTTGTAGCCTTGCCTATATATTATGCGCTATTCATAATTTTTTAGAAACCTCACACTTTTCTACTCCATTTTAAACGTTGTTCTTGTATTTAAATCAAGCACGGTCCACTGCTGCACATGTGCCACAATATGATGCAATAAAATGTCCCTGTATCGTTACTCGTATCGTCAAATCTCTGTGACGATACATCGTCGTATCGAACACAGCACTACATGGCTGCAGTTATTAGATAAAAAAAACTTCTGAATATTCTGAAATATTCTTACAATTTACACTAACTGTTTTCTAATGAAATATATTATATGTATCATAATGTAGGCTAATTTATTCCTGTGATGCAAAGCTAAATTTTCAGCAGCCATTATTCCAGTTTTAATGAGTCACATGATGCTTCAGAAAGCATTCTAATATGATGATTTGTTGCTCAAGAAGCATGTTGAAAACGGCTTAATATTTTTGTGGAAACGATGTACAGTGTACTTTGATAGATTTAAAAATTCAGCTGTTGATAAGAAGGAGCAGAACGCAGGGAAAAAAATAGACATGACTCTTAAGAAAGAGTATGAAATGGCCATGAATGTCTAAACTGACTGTTTTTCACATTAAAAAAAGCTGTAATGCTGCTGATATTATATTAAGAAATGTATGAAATTACCTATTCAATATTGGTTTATCCGTGTGCATACAGAGGCCACAATTCAGCTCAGTTTTAGTTCAGTCAGAATATTTAATTTTGAAATCCGTTTTGATTCAACACTAAATTACTGACATCTTGCTATCTGGGTCATGTGCTTACTCGTGTTTCTTCTTCTTCTTCTCTCTGCACCCATCCCTATCAAGGTCTCATTCCATATGTGTGAATCTTTATGTATAATGCACAGTATACACATTTGTATATATGCAAATCCATTTGTGCATTCTGGTTTTGACTCTGATTGACCTTGTGAATGTTATTTTGAAAGGAAGCATAAGCAAGAAAAACATTTGTGCGTTCGGATGTCTTTGAATTAGTGTGTCCCAGCCGAGTGCCAAGATGCCATGGTCCTGCTGTGACCAAGGACATCGGGCTCAGTGACAGTCGCACACAACTTATGCAGAAGGGCAAAAGAATACTTGGATGTATCCTCGGATTTAGAGGATGACTCAACTCTCAGCGCCGCCTTACGCTGTGATATAGAGCCAGACGGCTGCTGCTGCTGCTGCTTAGACAGATGCAAATACAGTGAGCATCTCAAATTAGTCTTGCAGTGCCAGAGCAAACAAACAGGTGCTGCTGGGCCTGTTTACTGTGTGTGGTACATTTGTGGGTTTGTTTTTGTGAGTGGATGAACCTGACAGTAACTTTTGCCTTCATGTGTGTGTACTGTATGTGTGTGTGTTTTCTGTCTGTCGGCTTGAGGCTGCTCCAGCCCGTCTAATTAACCTACCTCAGACAGATCTGCACTCAAACAGGTGGCAAAATCAGGGAGGCCTGACTGACTGGATCAAAGCCAGCCAACATAATAACAAAAGCCTTTCTGCCATCCTCTCAGTGTCTTACGTAACATTATATTCCTCACATCTATTCACACCCCACAAACTACATTACCGAGCTTTGCCATAGCAAAACGTCAGCTGTAATAACACCCTCCAAGTGCCTCCGAAACATAATTGGTACCAAAATGTAGTGTGTTGAAGGCAGTATTGATTTGTTGATCTGCTGTTTTTCTCCTAAGTGTGAAACTGGAACAGCAAACATGGGAATGTGTTTGGTTCCATGCTGGGTTTGATATCTCACTGGCCTCATTAGAGCTCATTTGGACAGGTGGGGAAAATGCAGCGGACCTCTTGGATCTCTGTTGGGAGATATTGCTAAGACTGCCTGTGTATGTCATTAGAGAGCAATTAAATCTTTGATGCATAATATTTGCAGTTTGGACTGCTATGCTTTTTACTAATACTTTTACTGATACTTTTCATTTCGATTCAACATGTGGCAGGGAGCTTGTAATTTCCTTCACAAACTACACTGATATTTTTTGGAATTTTAGGACTGGCTGAATGGCTTTGTCCACTCCTCTTGCATTTTTCTTTTACAAATATGTGACAGCATGCATTGGAGGCATTGTTGGGAGTTTTCATGTTTGACCGTTTGGCAGACGTGTAGTACACAGTGTTGGCTGAAATTGTGCATCTGTAACAATAGTGCGGTATAATGTGTTCTGTCAGCTGTTCTATCTTACAGAGATGGTCTTCATTTCTCTTTTCAACCAGAGACAAATGTCCTGCCAGGCTCTACTGGAGGTTGTCATCAGAATTTCAGATATCATAAATTACGCCCATATCAGGTCCTCACTTTCCTAAAACCTCAGCTGTCCTGTTCCTCTCCCCTTCTACTTAAAGGGATAGTTCACCCAAAAATTCTGTCATCATTTACTCACCTTTCACTTGTTCCAAACCTGTACGAGTTTCTTTTTTCTGCTGAACACAAAAGAAGATATTTTGAAGAATGTTGGTGACCAAACAGTAGACGGTAGCCATTGACTTTCATAGTATTAGTCAGTAGCCAAGTGTTTGGTTACCAACATTCTTCAAAATATCTTCTTTTGTCTTCAACAGCCGAAATAAATTCATACCGGTTTGGAACAACTTGTGTGAGTAAATGATGACAGAAATATCCCTTTAAAGTCAACATGAAACAGCATTCACAACCCATTTTACTTCTGTAGTGTTGCATATTTATGAATATTATATGGCAGGACAGACCTGCAGTTGTGCAAAAGCACAATATTTTTCCAGGATTCTTTTATTAATATAAGGTTCCAAAGAATAGTATTTATATGAAATGTCATTTTTTTGTAATATTATAAATGCATATAAACTATTAATTTCTTAAAAAGAAGCAATACAACTAAACGATAAAAGTAAATAGTGTCCATTTAGATTTCATGTTAAATTTCGTCAGAAAACAATACTTTTTTAGAGATCTTTACCAGGGTTATGTTTTTAACCCAACCAGTTATATGCAAGACATTTTTCATATTTGTGAACAACAACGCATCCACCTTGCCGCAGACCCTTTGTCACTTGCAAACTGTATTGGGTCTGCTCTACAGCTCTTCAGAAAAGAGCCTCCAGGCACTTCAAACACATTTTCACAGTATTGGCCCCCTGTGTCCAGCAGCGCCATCTCCCCTTGCCAAATGCAGTGCCTCAGAGATCCCCCCTGAGACAGCATTCGGTGAGGGAAGCCTGTTAGCTTAGCCTGGTGATGGCCTGCCTCTTGCTCAGCCTCGCTCTGTCTTTGGGATTCCCCTATAGGAGGTTAATGGCCCATTGTGACAGGCTGCAATTCTTGAGTGTGTTAGAGCGTGTTAGTGTCAGTGGCGGATGTGTAGCCAGGGCTGTAGGCATAGATAGCACGGCATGCATGAGAGCGCATCCGTAGACAGAGCTGGAATAGTCTCCCGCTGGGTGCTGAACTTTTGTTTCCTCGACTCACTCGCAGCAGCGATCGTGTGTTGCTCAGGGCTCAGATGTAGGGCTTTTAGGTGGCACGAGTTTATACCGAGGGCCTGTCACTCACAAGGTTTGATGCCTTTAGCTGTGTCACCTGCCCCTGTGTCCTTGGGGTCTTCAGTTTCACTTCACTGATATCTGCCATGTTGGTGATGTTATGAAGACAGCAAGAGACAGAGCTGATTGTCAGTGTGCAATGATGTTTACTCTGTGATTCCCTCCCTCTCCTTCACACACACACACACATCTCTGTGGGAGGAGGGTGTTTGTTTGCTAGTGGTTTACTTGTCAAATGATTCAGCACCATGGACAGCTCCAGTGATCCTAAACATAGATTTGTCTATGTGGCCTTCAGTCATGCACATTTTTATCAATATTGAAACACATTACCATGATCAGTTTTGAAGTTAGCATTTTTAAAGTATAAAATTTTTGTCACACTTTATTTTTAATGTCCTTATTTTATCTGTATCGCATACCTTGTCAGTGTCGTGCGCTTTGCTTGGCCATTTGTTTTGATAAACAGGAAAGTGTGTCCAGCTGAATTCAATTTGAGTTTTGTTAAATGAATAAAAAAAGAGCTTAGTTTACCGCGGAAGCGGTTGCGGCTGTGTGTGTGTGTGTGTATATATATATATATATATATATATAAGTATTTATAGAGTTTTAGCTTTTAATTTTAATTACTTTTTCTTATTTGTAAGTCGCTTTGGATAAAAGCGTCTGCTAAATGACTAAAAGTAAAAGTAAAGTTAAGTAAAGGTCCACTTCTCATTATTAACAAACCATTAACTTTGAAATTTGCTGCTTTTTAATAGTTAGTAAAGTAGTTGTTAAATTTAGGTATTGGGTAGGATTAGGGATTTAGAATATGGTCATGCAGAATAATGTGCTTTATAAGTACTAATAAACAGCCAATATGTTAATAATAGGCATGCTAATAAGCAACTAGTTAATCGTGAGAATTGGTCCCTATACTAAAGTGTTACCTACATTTTTTATTTTACATTTTTATTTACATTTTATTATTTTCAGTTTAAGTTTAGTTTAATTTTTGTTAGTTTTCCCTCTGATATTGTTAGTTTTAGTTTAATTTGAATTTTTCTAGAGTGTCAGTTTGTTGTTTTTCGTTTTCTTTTAGCATTTTAGGGCTGCAAAGTTAATGTGCTAAACGGTAACATTTGAAAGACATTTAATGTGGTTGTGAGGCTGTTAATCTAGTGTTACTTCTCTTCTTTTTTTTTTTCATTTGTAAAAAAAAAATTGTTTATTGCAGGCAGGATGTAAAGGTTTCATGTTGTGTAATTTACAATGTACATACAATGATGGCACCCTGTTAATCTAGTTTTCCTTCTCTTTTTTTTTTTTTTCATTTGTAAAAAAAAAATTGTTTATTGCAGGCAGGATGTAAAGGTTTCATGTTGTGTAATTTACAATGTACATACAATGATGGCACCATTCCTGAAAGTTCTAGAAGACATGGTGTTTCATAAAGCAAAAATTAATGCAAGGCCATGGCTTATTGCTTTTAGAAGATAATATAAATATGGAAAATATACCAAGATACTATAAATATATGTATTTATTTATTCAAATTTGTTATTCATAATTGTTACACTTTATTTCAATAGCCCTCTTAAAAAATTCTACTCACTATAAGTAATTTTGCATCTACATTAGAATTTTAGTAGACTGCTGGTGTTAATAATAAGCTGACATGTACTTGCAAAGTTGCTTATAGTCAGTAGAATGTCTGTTGGGGGGCCATCAAAATAAAGTTAGCAGATGTTTAGCATCTTCTAATTATCTACTAATAATCTAATAACTGGTACAGTTACTTATACTTAGCGGAATATCTAAATTGAAACCTCCAAGTAATATAATTAGTTTTCCTAAATTAGGGGTGTCTAGTTCAGCTCCTGGAGGGCCACTATTTTGTACAGTTTAGCTTCAACCCCAAATGAACACACCTGAACCAACATAATCAAGGTCTTCAGAATTACCTGAATCTTCCACATAGTTTGGACAAGTAAAACTCAGCAGGTCTTTGGCTCTCCAGGACCAGGACTGGACACCCCTGTCCTAAATGTATGCAGCTTGTGGTAACCAAGCTACATAGCAGCTTTTCGCATTAATATAAAGTATGAGATCACAGTTGCTCTGAACATGTGTCATCCAATCAGGATTCAAAGTCAAACCTGGAAGGTTGGCTCAAACATATATTTATTTTGAGTTATTTCAGTACTTCAACATACAAAATGGAAATGAAATAATATATATATATATATATTTAATGTATTTATATATGTATATGTGTGTGGCTGTACATACACACATGTAGTTGTTCTTTGGTGTTATGTTAGAATCATTATTATACTCATACCTTTTGTTCTTTTCATATTTTTGAATTGTTTTTAGCTTTATTTTTTTGTTTTCATTTAAATGTTTTAGTTTTGAACATTTGTCATTTTTATTTTATTTATTTAATTTTCTTAAATGTGTATATATATATATATATAAAGTATTTATAGAGTTTTAGCTTTTAATTTTAATTACTTTTTCTTATTTGTAAGTCGCTTTGGATAAAAGCGTCTGCTAAATGACTAAAAGTAAAAGTAAAGTTAAGTAAAGGTCCACTTCTCATTATTAACAAACCATTAACTTTGAAATTTGCTGCTTTTTAATAGTTAGTAAAGTAGTTGTTAAATTTAGGTATTGGGTAGGATTAGGGATTTAGAATATGGTCATGCAGAATAATGTGCTTTATAAGTACTAATAAACAGCCAATATGTTAATAATAGGCATGCTAATAAGCAACTAGTTAATCGTGAGAATTGGTCCCTATACTAAAGTGTTACCTACATTTTTTATTTTACATTTTTATTTACATTTTATTATTTTCAGTTTAAGTTTAGTTTAATTTTTGTTAGTTTTCCCTCTGATATTGTTAGTTTTAGTTTAATTTGAATTTTTCTAGAGTGTCAGTTTGTTGTTTTTCGTTTTCTTTTAGCATTTTAGGGCTGCAAAGTTAATGTTCTAAACGGTAACATTTGAAAGACATTTAATGTGGTTGTGAGGCTGTTAATCTAGTGTTACTTCTCTTCTTTTTTTTTTTCATTTGTAAAAAAAAAATTGTTTATTGCAGGCAGGATGTAAAGGTTTCATGTTGTGTAATTTACAATGTACATACAATGATGGCACCATTCCTGAAAGTTCTAGAAGACATGGTGTTTCATAAAGCAAAAATTAATGCAAGGCCATGGCTTATTGCTTTTAGAAGATAATATAAATATGGAAAATATACCAAGATACTATAAATATATGTATTTATTTATTCAAATTTGTTATTCATAATTGTTACACTTTATTTCAATAGCCCTCTTAAAAAATTCTACTCACTATAAGTAATTTTGCATCTACATTAGAATTTTAGTAGACTGCTGGTGTTAATAATAAGCTGACATGTACTTGCAAAGTTGCTTATAGTCAGTAGAATGTCTGTTGGGGGGCCATCAAAATAAAGTTAGCAGATGTTTAGCATCTTCTAATTATCTACTAATAATCTAATAACTGGTACAGTTACTTATACTTAGCGGAATATCTAAATTGAAACCTCCAAGTAATATAATTAGTTTTCCTAAATTAGGGGTGTCTAGTTCAGCTCCTGGAGGGCCACTATTTTGTACAGTTTAGCTTCAACCCCAAATGAACACACCTGAACCAACATAATCAAGGTCTTCAGAATTACCTGAATCTTCCACATAGTTTGGACAAGTAAAACTCAGCAGGTCTTTGGCTCTCCAGGACCAGGACTGGACACCCCTGTCCTAAATGTATGCAGCTTGTGGTAACCAAGCTACATAGCAGCTTTTCGCATTAATATAAAGTATGAGATCACAGTTGCTCTGAACATGTGTCATCCAATCAGGATTCAAAGTCAAACCTGGAAGGTTGGCTCAAACATATATTTTTATAATGCACTGCTTCTTACTTGCTATGTTTTAAAGTCAAATTGAGGTTGTTTATTTTGTGTTCAGTGGAAATCTACTACACCTCTGGCTTCCCCCTACTCGTTCTCCTGTGTCTCAGACTCTTCATTTAATGTATTTAATCTTTGAACACACTCTCTTAACCTTCTCCTAACCTCTTTAAATGATTAAAGTTCACGCGTTCCTCTGCCTCTCCCTCGTTTCCTTTTCTCCCTGTCTTTACATTGATTTCTTATATTCCTCCCAACACCTCTCTCACCCCCACTGCTTCAGCATCATCAATGAATTCATATATACTTCACTCTCTCTTTTCTCGTTTCATCTCTCTATTCCACCTCCTGAGCTTTTAATGTCAGAGATGTATTCATCTTGACACAAACTGTTGCCTGGCATGATAAATATTTTATTAGCCATCTCTTTTTTTCAAAGGGGAAATACAAAGAGGAAGGGATGGTGAAGATTTTTCCTAGTTTTGTTTCTTGGCTCCCTTGTTTTTTTTCTGTTAGACTCTTCCTATAGGGGGCGCTAAATCCCTCATGCTCATCCTAATCAGCTGTTGCCCCATGTAAAAGATAAATGTTCCAGTGACGACTTTAATAGTCACTTGTTTTATTGGTGAGACTGACTGATTCTAGCAAAATGACTGTAATTAGAAACCACAGACAGTCATTATATTCATAGCAATGTTCTTTCTTTTATGGTATAAAAACTAGCATATTATCATTGAGGCCTCTTGTAATGATACACCAGACAGGTTAATGTCTTAACAGTGGTGAAGGATAATGATAATGTGGCTCTGGGTGAGAACAGAATCAATAGACGGAGCATTAAGTCAGTGTGAGAGCTCTACAATAACCCACTGGACCTGTGGGTGGACAGACACTCACTGTATATTTAGCCATAACTGATGAGTGTATTTCCTGTTTGGTAATACTCAGTTGGCCTCATGGGTCATATGTGTGTGCGGTTTCTGACACTCCTTGGCAGAGCCATTGGGTCATGACTGTGGTTCATGCACAAATGGGTCAGACTGAGATACAAGCTGGGTGTGAGTTCAGGGGCTACATTCTGTTCAGCTGAAAGCCGCAAAAACAGCGGATGAGGCTGTCTTTATTAAAGGGATAGTTCACCCAAAAATTCAAATTCTGTCATCAACTACACACACCATCATGGTGTTCCAAACTCATAAAACCTTTGTTCATCTTTGCGTACAAAAAGTATTCTCATAGCTTCATAAAATTACGATGGAGCCACTGATGTCACATGGACTATTTTAATGATGTCCTTAGTACCTTTCTGGGCCTTGAACATGTCAGTTGGGTTGCTGGGTCAGAAAGCTCTTTTGATATCCTCAAAAATATCTTAATTTGTGTTCTGAAGGTGAACGGAAGATCCTTCTTTCAATATTTACTTAAAAAAGTATCATGGTTTTACCATTGTATGTCTATATATTGTGATATTGCAGCAATATTTTTGATCCTACTATAGAGATCATTTATACATTCAAAAATTCATTCTAAAAGAGACAGTACACCTAAAAATTCAACTTCTGTTATCATTTGCCCTGATGCCACTCCAGAACCTGTGTTATATTGTTTTGGAACCCACTAAAAATTACAATAATATACTGGACAAAAACAGCTTTTCAAAATGTCTTATTTTGCACACTGAATAATTTGCCAGACCACAGAGGTTTATCAAAAATAGGAATTATTACTTTTTGATTAGCATAGTAAAAAAGTGCCAAGTACATGAATTAAAACCAGACCAGTGAGCAGAGTTAGATGTTACCACATTAAACTTTTGATTACCTGACTATCATATATAATAGTGTACCATAATATTACCATGATGGTCTTTTACACTCTTTGGAGTTTCATGTATATATGTTAGAGTCATTGGATACCATCACTTGTAGTGCATGTTGAGGTTGGATAAGGACTCAATGCATTTTTTTGTTATTGTTGTAAAGAATGACGACATCTAACATTACCACTCCATCAGCAGCAGGTAAACAGGTTTGTTCAGCTGGTCTGAAGGACGCGGCAGCGGTCAGAATGATGACATCATTTACCTCCTCCGTACAGTATCATATGGTGTGGTAATGTAGGTGCACAGAGGCACGGTGTGCATTTAAGAGCAGACCCAGGCACATTACCCTCCCCCCAAAGTCTGGGATGAAAATCAGCGGTGGACTGTGGGTTTGTGAGGCAGGAGTCTCTGAGGGATCAGTTTGGGAGTGTGTGTTTGTGTGTGTGTGTGTGTGTGTTGGGAGGTCAAGGACGGTGCGTCTTTCCCAAAAAGACTCATGGCTGTATTCGATCAAAAGGGTGCTTCTACTAAATACTGAGCAAAGGGTCTGAATACTTAGGACCATGTGATATTTCAGTTTTTCTTTTTTAATAAATCTGCAAAAATGTCAACAATTCTGTGTTTTTCTGTCAATATGGGGTGCTGTGTGTACATTAATGAGGAAAAAAAAATTAACTTAAATGATTTTAGCAAATGGCTGCAATATAACAAAGAGTGAAAAATTTAAGGGGGTCTGAATACTTTCCGTACCCACTGTATATGGATTTTCTAACATAGTAAACTTGCTCGGTAGCTCACCCGGTAAAGACACGCAGAGGCAAGTTAAAACGGCATGGTTTCTCCAGTAAATGCATTTTTTATATACATCTCTAAGACTACTCACCGGGCATTTCATTTATGTTCATCTCACTGAAAAAAAATGAATCTGTAAAATAACAGAAAAGTACTGGCAGATTATTACGCAGGACATTATCCATTTATTTTACAAACATTGCTGTTAACTCTAAAACAGAATGCAATGCAGTGTAAAATTCTAAATACTGGTGAAAAATAAATACAGAAAAATGCCTTCAAATTATACAGTACATTGTGCCCTATTGTTTTTTTTGTGGATAATTGTGTAGTGTGCAGTGTGTTTTTAACAACACTTTTTCCCTATTAAAGTGTCACAAAGCAGGGTTGGGTGAAGTTCCATTCACACCAAGAATGATAAATGTAACAAAAAAATCATTCAACATTTAAAAGAGTAGCAGAGTCCACACCACAACTGTAACAATAACAGCACCGAGAAACAATATTATTGGAATCACTTTCAGAATGATTTTTTGCAGCTAATGAATGATAGAAACACACAGCCAATCAGAATTCACCTGACTTTAAAGAGCTTGAGCATTTAAAGCAACAGACAACAACTGCGTCATGGATGTATAGTTAACATTGCAGTTAACTTGACAGTTATTGTTCTTGGTGTGAGTTGGCCTTAAAGTCCAATGGATTCTGATCGGCTGTCAATATTTTTATAGTTCATAAGCTGGAAAAAAATTATGTTGAAAACAATTCCAACAATATCATTCCTCTGTGTTCTCATAGACTTAGAATGATTATTTAAAACATTATAATGGTTCTTATAGTTATCATCCCTGGTGTGAATAGGCCTGTAGTCATTAGCTTTATAACCTCTGTCAGCATGTGCCTTGCACCACCACATTTGTTTTTCCTTTCAGGAAATAATTTCTCTTAAGAAGGATTGGTCTGTGAACAAAGGTAGGGGAAATAAGGTAAAAATGGGAGTTATGAGACCTGAAACGTAGTGCGTGTCTAAGAGAATAGGATGATGCAAATGAACAGACATAAGAAGAAAGGAATGAAAAGCAATTGTAAGAGAGGGAGAGGGAGGAGCGCGGCATTCGCGTCAGCCTTTGATCAGAGTGGCACCTGATGCGGCGGAGGCTCCGGGGTGCTTCTGCACGAAGCACATCAAGGACAGAGCTAACAAACCAGAGACAAAAACAAACCAACTAACAGAGAGGTCCGTCGTCGAGCAGACACCGCAGCGGTGGGTGGCACGCCTCTCTTATCTCTTTCCTCTGCACAAACACACTTGCAGTGACAGCAAAAGCAGAAGATCAGCTCTGAAAAGCTTTGAGTTCAGTTTAAAGAGGAAATGTTTACATTTATAGCTTTTCCTAGAATTTTCCCCAGGCCTGGCTGCTGATATCACTGCTGAAAGACCTGCAGATGTTCATGAAGTCTATGCTGGTGGATTCACTGGTCCATTAGAACACTGATTTTAGAACAAATCATTATGTGAGTCGATTATTATTATATATTATTATCGATTATATGCGTATTATTAAGATATTGGCTGTTTATTAGTGATGTAAAGCACATTTTCTGCATGACCAGCTTCTATATCCCTAATCCAATACTTAAACTTAACAACTACCTTACTAACTATTAATAAGCATTAAATTAGGAGTTTATTGAGGCAAAAGTTGTAGTTAATGGTTTGTTAATAGTGAAAACTGGACCTTAAAATAAAGTGTGATCAAAATTTTAATAAAACATAATATATAATAATTTTAATGAAATAATTTAAATAATATATATAAAGATATTAATAACTATAAAATAATATAATGATTAAATTAAATGATTTTATAACTTTTTCAGCCAAAAGAAGTGAATTCATATTAATATTATAATTAATGTGTTTCTTTATTGTAAATGCTTATATTTAGTTTCTGACTTTGTTTTAATGTGCTGAACTATGACAATAAAACAAGGAATGTATGAAATTACTATAATCACATTTAAAAACCATAACCAAAATTAAAATCAAACAACTGCTAAAATGTTTTGGGTCGGTAAGTTTTCTTTATTTCAAGTTTTTAACATTGTAAATCTCCGTTGCTCATCAAGGCAGCATTTATTTGATTAAACAATAATATTGTGAAATATTACTGCAATTTAAAATAGCTATTTTATGTTTGAATCTACGTTTGTGTAACACAATCCTTCAAAAAGCCATCTAATATTTGGTGCTTAAGGAACATTTCTTATCATCAGTGTTGAAAACAGCTGTTGCTGCTTCATTTTTTGTGGAAATCGTGATACATTTTTTCAGGGTTCTTTGATGAACAGAAAGTTCTAAATTTCAATTTAATGCATCCGTGCTGAATAAAAATGTTAGGGACCACATAATGACAGAAATGAGTCACATCTCGTCATTATCAGCCATTATCTAACCCGTCTACATCATTCTTAACCAGATTTGCAATTCACAGCCCTGCAGACTTTTTGTTTTCCTAAACAGGGATATCCATTCCCACCGAGCAGGTAACCTTTGACAGTTTTTGGGAGTTACAGAAATGAGATTCTCCCCTCAGTGTCAGACAGGATGAAGGGGAAATAAGTGTAAACTCTTCCGCAGCATCTTCTGTAAATAGCCGAGACTCACAGGGAGAACATATCATTTATTTGTCGCATGAGGTGAAAATTGTGCTTTGCTTCCACAGGCCCATCAGCATAAACCTTGAAAATGTACCACATGGTTTGGCTAAAGGGTTTGTGGAGGAATGACCTTTAGAAAAGATAAACGACACATTGCGAACAGCTGACTGAATCTGTAGGATTAGACATGCTGATTACAAGGATACAAATACAGAAGAATATGCTGATGATGTGAAGATTGAGGCCAAGGAGGTCTAACATTGTTCCCCCATCTACGCTAAAACGCCTCACTGCTAGCAATCTCGCTCTTTAACAGTGAGTTATAACTCCTTGTGAGATCTTATATCAGATCCTGATAATCACAGCCCGCAGCCTTTTCCAGCGCCGCTATCTAGCCAAAAAAAGACACGGTTTGATCCCAGCTCCGCCACTGAGCTCCTGTAAAGTTAATTGAAGTAGAAAAAAGTGAGCCTCTTGATCTACTGCCACACCTGCAGCCGAGTCTGTGTGCTTCACATTTAGGTCTGTCAAAGACGAGTTTACTGATACGGATCTCACCTGTCTGGACATCATTACCCAGTGCTGCTCCACAGAGCAGAACTAACGTCTGGCCTGGCTGATGGTCAGACTCCCGCTGCGCTGGGTGAGCGAGCGGTGAATCAGAGCTGATATAGCAACACTGATCCATAGATCTCAGCACAGTGTCCTGAGACAAAATGAGGCACAAGCTGCTCCGTATATCTAACCTTTACCGTAAGGCAGTTTTAGAGTTTGCTGAAGCGATCATATTTCAGTTGATCTATCTGCAGTTTAGAGATTAATGGATGCCTCGGAAAGAAATCTGATTAGATTGTGGAAAGCGGTGGGAATTGATTGCCACATGTGTTTGCGGTGTCTCTTGAAGCCGTGCCAAAGCCGAGCGGCGGGGGTGTGAGCTGCACACACAACAGAGGAAGTTCCCAAACCAGTCATTTAGACTATTGTGTTGCTTTTTCAGTTGCTCGCGACTGCGGGGGGGCCCCTCACGGCGTTCAATCACGATCACGGAAACAGAGTATTAGCTGCTCGAATGTTGATTATTGATTCATGTGCACAGTGAACCAAAAACAAGACACATGCTGACTTACATGATGGAGAGGTGGTGTAAAGACACCTCAGGAGCCTTTGCCAGTCCAGCTGCTTTACTTTGATGTGAAGGACAGTTTTTAGCTTAAAGCTTCATTCTGGAGAAGTAGAATGAGTTCCCTCTCATTTATGTCACTCATTGTTTGGTTAAAATCTTCAGAGGTACACCTGCTGTAGCTCACCGGATTTATGCTTTCTAAATGACAAGAACTGCACACATGCAATATTTGTTATTGCATTTTTTTGTATATAAAAGGGAATTTAAAAAGTAATAAACATCCTTTGAGAATATGCTGAAAAAGTACAGATACTTCTAAAAACACTTTGAAAGGGGCAATAAACTCCATAATACCCAACTAATCAAATTCAAAAGGAATATTTTTCCATGCTGTACATTTTAATAATTCTAAATTAACCTTAAATTCACTTTTTTCTCTTTATTTTAATATTGATCTTTCATATACTGTGCATTGCAATGATTTTAAATTTATTCTAAATTCACTTGGTAGAATATCATTTCTTTTCTTTTTTTCTTTTTACAAAATATATTTTATTATAATTTGTATTATAATTACAAAGAAAAAAAAAGAATTATCCTTGTATAATATTATAACTTTTAGAATGCTACCTTTTTATTGTTTTAATTTTTAAAAAATATTTATTTCGTTATTGTATTGCTTTAATTTCATTATTTTTTCTTGAAGTACCAACTGGTGCTCTTTGGAGGCATCATTCGTGATTTTTTTTTTGTTCCTAAAAAAAACCTAAATATATTCCTAAATATATATTTAGGTTCCAAGCACCAAAGGTGCTTAAGCACCTATTGTATCCGTTTTCCTCTTCTTCTTCTGCCTCTGCTTCTGCTTCTGCTTTCTTCGCTCTGGAAGTCTATGGCAGCACGTAGAGCCACTTGGGGAATATTATGAAATTTGGCATATTTAACTCAAACTCTCTAGCACCACCAATAGACTAAATTTGCACTCCTATTTCTGCTAATAAATTTTGAACTGTAAGATCTAGAAGCACAATTCTTTTCCTCTCTTTTTTTCCTAGTTTTCCTTTGATTCTGAGTTGAATGCATACCAAAAGTAGCAAATTTTAGCAATTTTGCGGTTTGTCATCTTCAGATCATCTTCAGACAATGCTAGCAAAAAGTTAAAAAAAAAAGAAATAAAAAAATTTCCGACAGACCAAACCGTTCTCGTAAAGTGCTGACCAAACTTGATGCATGTTTTACCAAGCATGACCTGAGGGCACATGAGTAGTTTTGGCGCAGTGCCACCTACTGGTCAAAAGATATAAAAATGACATAATTCTGCTTAGAACTTCTGACCAATTTGGCCAAAAATTAAAAATTGGTCTCGCTAGATTCAGAACAGCATGCCGAATCGAACAATGCCTAATTTTCTTATAGAAAATAAGAGCTGTATCAAAAAATGTTTTTAAAGACATCTCTTTGTCTTTGAGATCTCATCAGTCCGAACTGATTGCACTATATTATATGTATAATCGTTTTCTTAAATTCATTTTAAACCTAAAATCAATTTTTTTTTTTTTTTATAATTTTCAAAGTTTTTTAATTCCTTGTTTTATTGTTGTGATTATTGTTTTTATTTTATTTTATGTAAAGCACTTTGAATTACCATTGTGTATGAAATGTGCTATACAAATAAACTTGCCTTGCCTTGCCTTGCCTTGCCTAGGCCTGATTACTGCCAGACCTGTTGAATCAAGAAATCACTTAAATAGAACCTGTCTGACAAAGTGAAGCATGCTTAAAGAGCAACACATCAGGGCGCCGCAGCATAAATGGCTGCCCACTGCTCCGGGGGTGTGTTCACGGTGTGTGTGTGTGTTCACTGCTGTGTGTGTGCACTTTGGATGGGTTAAATGCAGAGCACTAATTCCAAGTATGGGTCACCATACTTGGCCACATGTCACTTTAGCTCTTCATTTGACCTCTGTTGTGCTTGGCCCCCTAATTGCTGCTTGCAGCTATATTCATATTTATATCCACGTACATCCACATTAGACAGCTGTAACATGAATTATTGCACCAATACAAATGCCTGTGCATGACATCAACATTTGTGGGCGGGACCCATCTCTTGTCTCACAGGCCTAGTATGTCACTGTTTACTTGACATGAAACAATCTGTACAAAAACTCCCTAATTGAATTCAAGAGTGTATTATACCACACCAAACATCTTTAATATGGAGATTATAGGGATAAAAGTTCAATTTATTGTCCATCAGAATGAGACTGATAAGCTTTTAGTCATTTGAAGGTATTATAATTCCCTGTGTAAAGAGTTCAGACTGAGAGATTCATCTGAGGGCGTCTGGTACTCCTTTTAACACATTTAAAGTACAGATGACCCCAAAGTGTCTCTCCCAGTCTCTGTGCACCGCTCACTCTCTTCTCTTTCCTCTCACCATCTATCACTCCCTCGCTTACGCTCGCATCTGGAACAAGAACTTCAAACCACATCTCTATCCCCCCACTGCTCCGCTTTAAAATTCAACCCCTCGCTCGTCTATCCACTTTAAAACCTCACTTCAAAAAGGAGCAAATTTTTCCCCTTCATTATCAGTGAAGTATTCTTATTGGGGTTCATAATTAATATGCATTCAGCGGCCAATATTTGTGTAAATGTCTGAATCAGACTGTGAAGGAATTGAGCAGGGAGAATAATTGGACAGAGGGAGTGATGTTTAGCAGGAAGAATGATGGGAAAGAGTATGGGAGAGGTGTGGAGTGACAGTGCTCTGTTTATTTGGAGCCACAGGTCATGTGTGGAGAGACGTTGCAGTGTGTTGGAAGGGAGTCTTGATTATGAGCGGATGCTTGTTCCAGCATGTCTGTTATTGCTTCCTCTTTCAGTCATTCTCGTATTCATTTATCATCCTTTGAGTTTTACTCTATTAAAACATGTGGAATGCTCTGTAACAGAGGGACGAGCGTCTGAGAGACATGTGCTGTGTACGGTGTGTGCGTTTCATTCAGAGCTCTCAAATGGTTTTGTGTGGGATTGTAGACCATTAACAGTGACCCTCAAATTGAGAGATCTGTGTTTGTAACTCCAAGGTCTTGAAGAGCTTTAGCTGCAAGGTCTCTCGTCACAGTGGTGACTTCGGTGGATTTTTGCGTGGACGTGTTTCATGTGTCTGGTTTGCTGCCATCACTTGACTTCAGCAGCCTTTGATAGGAGCTTGAAATCCAGTGTTGTGCTAGTTACTAAGAAATAGTAACTAGTTACAGTTACTAGTTACTTCATTCAAAAAGTAACTCAATTACTTTGTTGATTACTTACACCAAAAAGTAATGCATTTTTAGTTGCTTTTTTAAAGAACGTTCTTTAATGTTCCCATTAATGCCATTTTATGCGTTATGGTCTATACAGACACAAAACTGACTTAAATAGAAAGTAATTTTTAAACACTATTTTGTTTAAGTCAGACCAGCACAAACTGAATATATCACAAGGATTTCTGAAATAAATAACAAAACAAGCTGAATAATATATTCAGAATCAAAAACTAAAGTGGCTTCTGCATCATAAAAGCTGTTGTGTTGAGCCCTTAAAAATGTTCCTTTCACAGCTTAAGTATGAAAACTATCAACAATGTACAACATAACACAAAACATTTTGAAATAAATAAATGAAAGCAATCTGAATTATTCAGAATCAATTTCGAGAAACTCGGCACCAAAAAACTGCTATTAATGACAACCATGAATTATATGCATTAAAAAAAAAAGAAATCTATGAGCAATATTCAACCTAACCACAAAATAAGAGTTGCATTTCACCAACTTATGTAAAGTAAGCTGTGTGTATTCAAAGTGCAAAATCTGCTGTTGTATACTGTATGTCCATAAAAATGTAAAAACAAACAAACAAACAAAAAAAAACAGCCTTTTTCCTAGCAATACAACGTAATGCATTTTATAATGCATAAAATTAGTGTTGTAGGATATAACAGAAATGTCACTGTGGCTACTAAACTAACCATTATTTTTAACAAACAAATATTATTTGTTTTTGAATATTCTTTATCCAAGTAGTTGGAAAAAGTTTTTCGTCCCATTTGCTGTGTGCCGCCTGAACATGTTATCATGCTACCGAGCTGCCTGAAAGCCGGCGACTCCACAGTAGAGACAGGCTGCATGTTTTCAACAACATACCGTGCAATAGCTTTGTTGATCTGTCCCTGACCCTGGCTAACAGTCCGGTTAAAATCTAGTCGCTGTTGTTTGGCTGGAGGGGCTTGACTCACTTCGAGTGTGTCCACCGACACCGGGTTAGCTTCTAGCTTCGTCGAGGCATGTACTTTCTGGAGGTGCTTCGACAGATTGGAGTTGCTGTTTATCGCAGTAGATAGGACCTTCGAACCAGAAAGACACAGCTTACATTTGACTAAAAGGTTTTTGTCTTTATGCTCAACTAAAGTGAAATAATGAGCATATTTCCACTTTGAGAAACTTGTCTTGCTCTCGCCTTGACTCGCTATGACTGCCGCACATACTTGAATAAACGGAAACACGCCCACAGTGCGTCTTCGTGTTTACAGTGGTTGGCATCCACCAATCCTACAATGCGTCGCTGCTGTAAACAGGTTAGGCTGTAGGCTACACTTCAGCCAAAATTAATTAATTAAAAAAAGTAACGGACAACGCACCATATGGTAACGGTAACGGAGTTAATTTATTTAAAAAGTAATGCGTTACAGTATTAGTTACTGTCAAAAGTAACTGCGTTACAGTAACGCGTTACTAGTAACGCGTTACTGCCCAACACTCAGGCTGTGAGTGTCTCTCTCCACATGAACTGGCACGTTCTCTGAGCGCTTCATTCACCTGCTCTCCTCTCCTCCTCCAGATCACAGACCGCCCATTTCTCCACTCGCCTACATATGTCCCATCACCTCTCTCTTACACATCAGCTTGCATACATGTGAGTGAATCTCTTGGTTTTGGGTCATATTTAGCCTCAAAATCACAAAAGTATATATTTTACAGAAAGAAAATGCAATATTTTTCACTAACTGTCCTGGTCTGTCTGTCTGTCTGTCTGTCTGTCTGTCTATCTATCTATCTATCTATCTATCTATCTATCTATCTATCTATCTATCTATCTATCTATCTGTCTATCTATCTATTGTCTGTCTGTCTGTCTGTCTGTCTGTCATCAGATTTGAGATTTTCATAATAACTTGTTTTATTAATAATAAAATACATAAAAGTAATTATTTTAATAAGTAATTAAATAATAATAATACATATTTTGATTTAGTTTAAAAATGCCTCCTCATTTTGAATGGGTTTGATGCTTCTGTTGCCTATTTATGATTTGTTGCATTGTGACGTAATTGCGACATAATATTTTATTTAAATTAATTGTGACCTAGAGTGAAACATAACCTGGATATTTCACCTGTATGTATAAAGGCAGTGCTGTCTTATCTTCACTGGCTCACAGTGACATTCTGAGATCCAGAAATCAATGCAGTCCATACCGAGACTTAGATTAAGTGGAGCCAGGTTTTTGTATAAAGCAAAAATTTGTGTGTGTGGACCTATGGGACTAGCCATCTACTGTTAAAGAGCTTAGCAGCTGCAATCCAGCACAGAGGTTGTGGTTTTTTTCAACTTTGCCCCCTGTAAAGTCACAGAACAGGAAATCAATGTGATCCATTTAAAAAAGAAGTCACTGTGGTCACTCTGTCTGTGTTCCTGGCGCCAAATGCTGCATCCACTGATCCTTTAAAAAAAAAAGAAATAAACAATGAGGACTTATGGTCAGAACAGATTTAAAAGAAAAATTAAGAAATGAAGTTGATATCACATGCATGTGCACATGCTACAATATATGTCCCACTTTGATTCTCTCATAATAAGATCTAGGAGCAAAGAAGGAGAGCAGTTCCTGTTCTTTGGTTAATCATCTGTGTCTTCCCAGAAGTGCATTTGTCAATGAGTGAGAGAGGTCTCTCAGGCAATGGAGATGGGTGAGGAGTGGAGAGAGAGGCAGTGGAGAGTGAGTGTGTTGGTAACCCAATGCCGTCCAGCCCGTGGCCGGAGCGATACTATCGGGACCTTACCAGAAATCCTTCTCCTCACTTACGGGAAATATTATCCTCCTCTTACCACTCCACCATTGCACTTTTACAGCTTCCCGCATGCTACTTCATCACCCCCTGGCATTCAGACCCTGACCACCCATTTGAAACCTCTTCGCAGGTGTGGCGCTCGAGTTACGCGGGCACTCTGAGTTATCGCATGCTCCCTTATCCTTCGTACGGCAAACAAACTCGGCCCTAATCAATGGAGCCGTTCTGAATGCACATAACTTACGGCTGATGTATGAAGCGCGCCTCACGTCTGGCAGATAGAGACTTTATTAGCGTTGATGGTTCCAGGCTCCGTGGCGGTCTGGCGGGGGAGGGGCCAGGTGGCACTGCTTTCCCCCCCATCACTCTCCCCAGCGGCTAGAGGTGACACTTCATCAGGGAAATTGATTGGGCTCGTTGCATGGCTAATTTATTGATGATCTGCGCCTGGCGGGGATAATGAGTGTATGGGCCTCTGATGGATGTCCGAGCGGCGCTTCTGAGCAGCTTGAATTACCGCAGCGGCCCTGCATATGTCAGAACACGCAACTGGTTTAGAGCGAGCACTCGCTGGATTGATGTATTGATTAAAGTCTAATCTAAATTAATACTCTTCTATAAATGTTCACCTTTCAAACTGACTGCTTTGATAGCTGTATGGCCTGCAGAAAGTGGAGCGGGAGCAGTGCAGTTCTGCTTCCTTGTCTGAATATAAATACACGAAGTAAAGAGGGAGTAGAGGAATGATTCAGGTTCCATCCATCTGTCCGTCCGTCTATCTATCTATCTATCTATCTATCTATCTATCTATCTGTCTGTCTGTCTGTCTGTCTGTCTGTCTGTCTGTCTGTCTGTCTATCTATCTATCTATCTATCTATCCGTCTGTCCGTCCGTCCATCCGTCTGTCTGTCTGTCATCAGATTTGAGATTTTCATAATAACTTGTTTTATTAATAATAAAATACATAAAAGTAATAATTTTTTTTTAAATTTCATTTTAACCCAGAAATTAACCTGGAAGTTTGAATGAAATGAATAAGAAAATAATAAAGAATTCTACACTACTGTACTTCTTTGTTGATAATCAAATAACATTTGTGACACTGACATTTGTGAACTGTGTATTCTATTCATTACTGTAAATGTTATTTTTGGTCATTCTTGCAAACGAAAATATGAAATTCCATTCCTCTAAAGTGCACAAAAGGAAGTGAGAAAAATGATGTCCTTGCTGAAATTAGGGAAGTCCATTATTGTAAAGGGTCATGAGGTGTGGGTCACGTGGTCAGTGTCTTGATGGTAATGTCTCTCGGACTTTGAAAACACCTTGTGCTTGATCTTGGTTTGATCTTGGAGAAGCACAATACTGCCTTTTTGCAATACTACCTTCACATGCCCTTCAATACACACAGACCAAACTACCATAACAAACATAATCAAAAACATTTATTGAAGGTAAACAAGCTTAACATATGAAGCTTTTACAGTTATTGAGTTTGCAGCATGTATGTTTGATTTGTGTATTATCGAATGGCTTCTAATAACTAGTGTTTAAGATACTCGCCAGCTTACAAATCATATACAGTGACTTAAATGTAATATCATACATATTTATGAGTTTCTTAATTACTTTGCACTCATAAGTTTGGCCTCCTGTGATGTCATAACTCACCCTGCCCTCGTTGATGCATATTCATACGCTGTGACTGAACGGTTTTGGCTTGCGTTCATCTATCTGTTGGATCATAAATATAGCACCATCAGAGCTCCTTGGTTACACATCCATTGGCATTAATGATAAATCACCTGAGTGGTTGGAAATCAGATACCTGTGAAACATCCTAGAGCAGAGAATCTCTTATCTAAACTCTTAACCATGATTGAAGAGGTACTTAGTTTGTGAGCTGAAAGGATATATCATTTTCCTCTTTACAACACAGAACAGACGTGATGTATATGTAAAATTTAAACACAGCTTCATCCTTTGTCAATGGCGTGTATGTTCGGCAATATTGCTTTGCCTTAAAAAGCAGGACACAAGCAACTGGATTTTCTGTTGAAGTCTTGACCAAAAGTGAGTTTTACAGATACTGATAACAAATATGGGGAAGCAGCCTGAGAAATAATGAATTGGCAGATAGTTTTTAAATACAATAACATGAATAAAACAGGATACAAATATTTTAGAAATATATACTGTAGTTTGAATTATCATATAATTTATTGTTTACATTTATTTAATACTTAACAAGAAAATGCATGTATTCTACAGTAAATTAATGTTTAAAAGATGTTCTTTCTGCTTTTTTCTTTCTTTCTATAAAGTGAAAGTCAGTGAGATTTAGTGTTGTTTTAGTTCTTTGATTCTTTATAATATATTCATTCTATGTTCCACGGAAGAAGGGAACTATAACAATTTGAAACAGCATGAGTACACAATAAAAGGATTTTATTTTTTGGGAAAACTATCGCTTTAAATACTGTTATTTAGTTCATATTTTTGCGTTATTTATGTGTGTTACCCTTATGATGTTTTGTATGACCCTGTACATTATCTATATATGATATTGGTCATGGTTTATGAATGGGCAACTTATGACAAATTATTTTACTCTTTGTGTTATTATGGTAGTTATCAGCACATTTTAAGGCACATAGCAGATTTTATTAGTTCAAGCAGATTCAAGCATTGAATCAAACGATGGAACCGCTTGAACATCTCCTGAAGTTATAACCTTGATAAGAAACTCCTTGTCAGACGGCTTTCTCATCCAGTGGTGATTTTCTGTCAGGCTACTACTGGAAACACAACCACCATATTTACAATTGCTCTGTTTTTTGTAAGATATTTATGCTCACCCCATTAGTGGACACCTGATACCAGACTCACCCGTGGACCTGAAGCCCAGATCAGATGCAGGAAACAAGAGCAGACTGAATTCAACAGTGATCTGTATGACCCCTCTGCTCAAATACAGCATTGCATTAAAAGAGCGAGCTGCTCTCTCCCTCTGTTAAAGCCCACTATGGCTTTGTAAGTGATACAGTGGCTTTTGTCTGCCTTACACAAGGCTTTCAGAGAGATTGATGAAGTAGAGAGGAAAGAAGCAGAGCTCTCTCTCTCGTTCTCCATCTTTTGTTCTTGGTGGCTTGGGAAGAGACACCTCAAGACATTAGTAACACCGAGCTGCAGGATATAGTCTTTGTCTATGCATGATTAAAAGTGAAATTGTGTGACTGTATGCATTTGATGGCTTGCATTATAGTGTTCGAAGGCGGCAGTCATAGAGATCAGTTAGAGATGGAGACTTAAATCTTGCAATCTTGGTTTTGAGATCTGTTCAGAACACTAAATTGGTCAGCGCCAATAGCCTCGTGGTTAGTGCGTCGACACATAGTGCAACTGTGCTCACGGTGACCCGAGTTCGATTCCCATCTCAAGGTCCTTTGCCAATCCCCCTCCCCTCTATCTTCCCAGTGCTTTCCTGTCATCTCTCTACTGTAGTATCTCAATAAGAAAAACCATAAAAAATTATTTAGAAAAAAGAACACTAAATTGAGGCCTTGGTCTGGGTCTCTAAGCATAGACTCTTAGTCTGGATGTGGGGCTTAACCTGTGGTCTCAGACAAGAATGTAGTCCATTTACATCATGCTAAAGGTGATAATGACATTGTTGAACAATATCACTTAATTTACTTGAATAATTAACTGCATTTGAAGAATATGGTTTCTACGATTAACTAATTGTGAAAAGTGTAGATTTCATCATTCCATTTAAAACTTTATTTTATGTCAGAATTTAAATATTGTGTTTTTTGCAGCAGTAAGCATTGTAACCAATCACATGCATGTTTGCTGAGCATGTAAATGCAGTGGCCACTTAGATTTAATTTAATTTAATTTAATTTATCCACAATCAATAATAATGATTGTGTAGTTTTATCCATAAATGCATGTTTCAGCATTGCATAAAAGAGAATGCTAAATGGAATCCAACCAAGTTTCATTTTTGTCAGTAATGGCACATATGCACTCAAACAGTCAATTGAAACTGTGTTAACTGAGTGAAGGATTGTGTTGTAATCGGGGCGTTCTAATATTATCACGATGCTCACTTTCTGTGTATAATTTATTCAAGATTTGAACAACAATTTTTTGTTTTCATGCTGCTAAGAGGGCCAATGAGAAATTGACTGTTTTGTCTTGTTTTACTGATGTATAAACAGCAATTAATTAATTTAGCCTTAGATGTGTAGCCTATATAAAGAATATAGCATGCAATTACATAAAAAAAAGGTATTTTACTGTAAATTATATTAATTGAAAATGAACAAGCACAGAAAATTTGCGAAATAAACATTTGTTACTGAGATTAATATGACTGGATTCCACTCACATATAATAGCTATGTATCATATTACTGTTTGAAATGTTTATTTGTACTATACTTTCACTTACTTTTTTGAAACAATTAGGTCAGTAAAACTTTCATATTAAAAGAAATGAATACTTTTATTTAGCAAGGATGCATTTCATTGATTAAAAGTAACAGTAAAGGCATTTATAATGTTATTTTAAATCAATTCTTAAAATGCGAAATAAACATTTGTTACTGAGATTAATATGACTGGATTCCACTCACATATAATAGCTATGTATCATACTACTGTTTGAAATGTTTATTTGTACTATACTTTCACTTACTTTTTTGAAACAATTAGGTCAGTAAAACTTTCATATTAAAAGAAATGAATACTTTTACTTAGCAAGGATGCATTTCATTGATTAAAAGTAACAGTAAAGGCATTTATAATGTTATTTTAAATCAATTATAATAAGGCTCTTGAAAAGCACCCTTGTTGTTTTAAAAGGCCATCATGGTTTTCATCTAGAGGGGAAGCTTTAATTCCATCTTCCTTTTTTCTCACTGTTTATCATCTTTCAGGGATTAGGATTGTGTGTGCATCTGTGAGGAAACGATTCTGTGGATTATTGCGTATTTTCTTTTCATTTTTTTGTCAGTGAACTCTTTGCATCAGTAACATTTTAAGAGTGTCAATGAATAGGTTTGGTGCCTCAGTTCAGGGGTGTCTAAATGTGTTCCTGGAGGGCCCCTTTCCTGCAGAGTTCAGCTTCAGCCTGCTCCAGCACACCTGCTTGATGTTCCTAGTAAGCATTGAAAAACTTGATTAGCTGCTTCTGGTTAGAATTGCACTATCCATTTAAAAAGTTCACACTAAGAGCTTAGTATCTAACTTAGTCTATACTTAAGTCAGTGCACCAATAGTTCTTAAGGCAGAACTTAGCTATGAGATCATAAGCCGATGTTATGTGTAGTTGCCTAATATGAAGTTTACTGTCATTGAGCCTTCAAATTGCCTTCAAATTTGTAAACAAATAGCTTTGAGTGTTAATTTGTCTTGTTAGGGCTAATGTTTCAAATTACACTACCTTTCAAAAGATTGGGGTCAGTAAGTTTTTTTTTAAAGTTGCTCACTAAGGCTGCATTTATTTGATTGGAAATACAATAATATTTTGAAATATTATTACATTTCAAAATAACTGTTGTCTGTTTTAATATTTTAAAATGTTATTTATTCCTTTGATGGCAAAGCTGAATTTTCAGCATTGTTACTGCAGTCTCTTCAGTGTCACATGATCCTTCAGAAATTATTCAAATATGCTAAATGTAATGCTCTAAAAAATACTTTTCTTCTTATTATCAGTGTTTACGTAATATTTTTGTGGAAACCATGATACATTTTTTTTCAGGATTCTTTGATGAATAGAAAGTTCAAAGCAGTAGTGTATTGAGCAGTAGTGTATTTTTTATTCACATACTGTAACTTTCAACTTCTCATTGAAGTATGATGCCTAGATAATCATAAAAGGATTATATTTAAATTATATTACAGTATAAATAGTATATGTAGAAATTTAAATAATGTATATTCTAGAGCTGCATCTAAGATAAGTCGGTGGCAGTTCAAAAGATACACACTTAAACTGGAAATTTAGACATTTACTTATTTTTATTGGCATTATGGACACAGGTTAGACCAATTTCATACTTGAGAGCCACTAAGAAATCATTTAGTCATATAAAGTTCCCTTTCTTAATATGTAAATGAGCGTAAATGTCAAAATCATTGTAAATGTCTAAAGGATTGAAGTCTGTCACACAAAACACAATATCATTGATATAATCCAAGTGTCTGCCATTTTGGTCCAACTCTTATTTTCTGGTCTGTGACTTTTGCAAACATTTCATTTATACTTAGGACTATTTTTCAACTAAACTTAATGGTGCAAAAAAAGTTGCCACTGGAGCAGTACCCTTTCAAAAGGTACATTTTAACCTCTAAAAGCTGCATATTAATACCTTATAGGTATATATTAGTGTACATATTAGAACCTAGATGGTACATATTAGTATCTTTTGAAAGGGTACAGCCCCAGTGACAGCTTTTGTACCATTTTTATAAGAATTAGTGGACAGCCCTATAGACTCTTCCATTCATCTCTTTGTTTCTCTTATATTTCAGAGGCTTTTGACATGGTCCTCCGCCTGGGTCGTAATTCCACTCTGACGCTGTTACGAGAGGAGTTTCCCGGTTTGGGGGCCGGAGCCAGCGGAGCCGTCACACAGTTATTCCTAGAAATGTCCCTCTACATTCTGGGCTCGGATGCTAACGTAAACTACATGGTCTCTACCTTCTTCTCCCGCCTTTTTCCTTTCGCCTACCGACGTCTGCTTGGAAACGGGGCAGTGACGGGCATCTCGGAAGAATGCCTCCGTGGGGCCTGGAGGGGAACCTCTGCGTTCGGGTCGTTTCCCAAGATGATGATGACCCGGCTGTCTCGCTCGCTCCTGGCCACTCGGGTCTTCCTGCAAGCGCTGAACCTGGGCATCGAAGTGGTCAACACCACCCAGCACCTGCGTGCGGGCAGGGACTGCGGCCGCTCGCTGCTGAAGCTCTGGTACTGCCCGCACTGTCAAGGCCTGCTGGAGGCCCGGCCGTGCCGCCCACTGTGTGTCAGCACCATGGGGGCGTGTCTGGGGGGAGCAGCAGAGGTGCAGCCTCACTGGAGGGCGTACGTGGAGGAACTGGGGTCACTCGCCGCTGCCATGAAGGGGGATCAGGACATCGAGGCCGTGGTGCTCAGACTGCACGTCATCATCAGACAGGCTTTCAAACAAGCCGTGGCGGCCAAAAGCAAAGTCAGCGCACAGGTGAGTGACACTTGGTCTCAGAAACGGGGTGAGAATTTGAGCGCTGTAGGCGATTCCAGCCATTTTGCCAACTTCAGCCGTTTTGCTAACACCCTCATTCCAAAACCTCAACCTCCAAAGGCATGTCAGCAAACCCAGTGTCAGCGGACCAGAACGAGTGAAATGATTCACAGGGAAAGAGTGTTACTGATTGGCTAGTTTTCTGATTGGCTGTTAACAGAGCCTAGGGCTATAAAAATCAAAAAAGCTATCAAGATTTTTCAGGACACCTCTTTCAGTATAGTTATATATAGTTATACATTTACATGCCTAAATATAGTCAAGCTCTTCATCTGTCTGTCTAACATCACATTCTATTTAAAGATTCAGATTCCTTTATGATTTTAGTACTTTTAAGGAATAAATATTTGAAAATTGTAAGATTTTAAATAAATACATTTAGAACAATTATCGTTATAGGAGTTTACACAGACTTTTTAATGACTTTTCAGTCTTTTTAGAGGCAGTTTAAATGCAATCCTATAATTGGCCTTTAATTGACTATGTATTACTAACTAAACAAAATGTGGTAACATTTTTCATTTATTCATATTTCTAAAAAATAAAAAAAAACACTGACAAAATACATAATATGTATCTTTATTATTAATTATTTAATTGACTAAATAAATAATTATTAAAATGATCAATAATTATTCTTTTTTTTAATTGTGGTACTCCAAAAAAATTGGTTGGTGATCTTAGAATACATGCATTGTTATTTTTTAAAACTGCTTTCAAAAACAACAGAGCCCAGTAAGGGTAATGGGAAAATTTACATGGGAGTGAAGATTATGTTTCAATGTTTTTGAATTTAATCGTAAAAATGTTTCCACAAAAAACTTTTTGCTCACAGAAGTTTAGCGTTTTTGCAGGCAAGTGCAAAACTGGTGATGAAGTTGAAAAAAATAACTGTATTTTAATGCTTTTGTGAGAAAATGCAAAGTTTATTTCCCCAAACATTTGTTGCAACTTAATCTGCCTTGTATAAAGTGGTATATAAATAAAGATAACTTGACTTGACTTGATGGAAAGTTTCTGGGGGAAGGCAATACTTTGGCAATACAGCGCAAATATTTTGAGAGCATTGAGATATAATGTAATTTCACCAATCTCATATTTTCTCCATCACATTGTCTTAATAGGGACTTTGTAAAAACATTTCAGTAACCACAAAAGTTGCAATATTACAAATGAATCAGAGAAGGTTCGTCACAGGATAGGTGTTTATTTGTGGAAGAGTGTTCAATTCTCCCCTCATTTTCCTTCTGTAACCATTTCAGATGTTCATCTTGCATAAGATCACTCTAAAACATTTTTACCCAAACATTTACTCAGGAACCGATGAACCTTTCTCACTGATGGCCCTTTTGCAGGGGCAGTAGGAGTTTAAAGAGCAATAACACTCTTCAGTTTCTAGCGAACGTTAGTGAGATCAGGAGGGCAAGTGCTTATGAAATATTGAACGTGAGCAATGGTGGAGCTTGTACTGCTTTTGCATGACGGGGACGACATGTTGAACTTTCCACTTTAACACTGAGTTTCCCATCAGCGCGAGACACTTATACACACGCTTACCGCACTGCAATGTACTCGCATTATTCATCAAAGCTCTATCTCCACTCATCCCCTCCTCCACAGTGTGTAAAATACTCCACCTTAGGTTTATGCCGGTACGGCGTGGGTGTGTGTGAGTGAGTGGGTGTTTATAACTGTGGCTGTGTTTGGTTCACGCAGTATTTGTGGAGATCAGAGAGGCCTTTGATAAGAGGAATACCAACATGTTATTTATTCCTAAAGGGGTAATCGAGCTGCTTGGTGGGGTTCCTGTGAAGTTTTAACAGCAGGGTCCTGGAGGAACTATTACCTCTTATACTTTTGGCCATGTAACCTCACATTAAAGCACTACAGTGTGATGCACATGTAAAAATAACCTCACTATACACTGCCATAAGCTGTTAATATATGCAATCACACAGAATGATAATATTTCCACATCTAAATGTCCACATCTCTCCTGTCTCTGTCTATATATGTGCTCTAGAAACGGTCAGTAAATCCGTGCTCTGGATATCTGGGAGAGATGCGATATTAAAGTCTGTGTTTACTCAGTACAGGTGTTTGTATGTTCAGCCAGACCTCCATATATATGGTAATGCATCCTTCAGTGTAAAGTGGCGTTGACACTGATGCTTGGGAAACTGGTTCTGTACTTTATTGCTTAATAACGGGACAGCGCGTGTGACGAAGAGAGAGTTTCTCAAGTTTGAGTTTAGCACTAGCTGGGCATCCATGTATTATATTCATCACATAAACAATAGTTCTCCACCAAAAAAAACCTGCACTTACTTGTTATTGGTTAGATGTATTATTTAGCAAGAAGACACGCACAAATATGAAGCTTTACACATGACATTCAGGAATAAAACAAGATTTTGTGGCAAAGATTTAGCTAAATTAACATGAAGGAACAAATTAGTACACAGTGGCCTCAATTCACCTAAAATGAAGGAGTAAATTAATCATATCTGGACCACAATTGAACTAAAATTTATTAAAGTAAATTAATAAAATGCGGCCACAGATGAAGTTGCAGGAATCAATTCTTAATTCATAGCCACAATATCTTTTTTTCTGCATGTCATGCATGAACTATCCCACATTTACCAAATAAATTCCTAGACGTGCATCAAAAAGTCACTTTGCGTTGACTTTTTTCATAAAATAAATTCACACTCAGGATGGAAACATGCTGTTGAGGAAGATACTTAGAAATGTAGCTAATATTTACTTATAATTTAAAATACGTAACAGTGAATTTATTTATTTATTATTTAACAGCTAAACTGAAACTATGAAAGGATGCAGTTTTTAATGCATTAAATAGACAATATCTTTAGATGATATTTATTTTTTACAGTCAGAGTAGTATTTATTTGGCATAAAAAGAATGTGGATTGGGTGACTGCATTGAACATGAATTGGTAAAGTGGTAAACACAGTAGTAAATCTAGAAACACCTGAATCTATTTAGCACAAAAATACAGCAGAATTTAACTGCTCTAAGTATTTTGCTACACTTTAGTCAAGTCAAGTCAAGTCAAGTCTGCTTTATTGTCAATTCTTCCACATGTACAGCACATACACACAGAGAATTGAAATTGCGTTACTCTCAGACCCTTGGTGCATACAGATAACATAAATACAGATAGGTACAGATTAAATACAAAATACAAAATACAACTATACAGATATACAAATAAGGTAAAATGTAAAAAATATATATATATAAAGCACAAGGCATGTGCTTAGTTTGCTACATTTTAGTGAATTATTTTGAACAGATTAATTTATGTAATACACCTGACTTCCCAACACTACTGTACTGAGAATATTTTTTTGAATTCCTGAGTTTGTATGAAACAGGTCAGTGACAGTATTTGATTACTGTAGGCATTCTGTGTAACAAAAAGCAGCATTTACAATGTTATAAAAATAAAAAATGTTAACGTTACGCTTCTACAGCTGAAGTACCGACACTAGTGAAAATGTAGTTAAGTTTGTGGCATTGATGCTTTTATATATATATACTCTCCAACACTGATGGTTAGAGCACATGTGTAGGTGTGTGACCTTTCCACACAGTTTTTGAATTCTGAAAGCTAAAGCTTCACAAATATAGTAAAGTCCTTGGTTGGGTTCAACAACTATAGAGCTTAGCTCTGAAACTTTGTGACATCCATGCCAGTCTTCACTCTGGTGTGTGATTATCTGTGTTTAAGCTCTTTCTGTTTGCATTTTCTTTTCAAGGGAACAGTGCTGAAGAAAAGGGGTTTTGCGCTCTTATTTCTCCCTTCTCTGTGATCAACAGCTGTCGACCCAGATACAAAGGACATGTCACAGGGAGAATGGCCAATTAGGCTGAAGATGGTGTTTGTGCATGTGTGTTTGTCTGTCAGTTGGCTGTAAAGTGCCGTCTGCAGGACTGATTCGAGCCGAGTGACTATGATTTTCCTCCCTAGACATAACCTGTGTTCTAGGATGGTCTGTGCAGGAATGAATTCAAGGAAGACTGACATTTTAAATGTGTCAGAATGCCACTGCTAAGCCAAAGGTGCATGGGTGTAGATTTGAGGATGGACGATAGAGACATGTCTCTGCTAAAGTTAAAAGACCATTGAATAACCCCTAGGAATATTTCTAGCAATCGCAGCTGTCAGAATGTACAGTTGCAGGAAAATGTATATGTACCCTTCAGATACATTTATAATTTATCATAGACTTCTGAATAAAATTTGATCCGACCTTAAATCACAACAAACAGGGTCTGTCTAAACAAATATCAACTGGTGCATTTTAATTTTTTTGAACACGCAGTGTAAACATTCACATTTTGTTCCTGCAACTATAATATACAGCAGGTATTAAAAGTAATACAATTATATTTTTATATTATATTTTAAAATGAAAGGTTTCATTTGTTCGCACTGGTTAATGCATTAACTAACAAAGGGCAATATACATTTTTACAGCATTTTTAACCTTTGATGCTGTTAGTTAATAAAAATGTTAACAGTGCATTAACTATTGTTTAAAAATGTATTAGTTACGTTGAGATTAACATTAATAAAGATGAAAAAATGCTGTAGAAATACTGTTAATTGTCAGTTCATGTTAACAAATGAAGTTAACAAATAAGAAACCTTATTGTAATGTGTTAGCAGTTATTTATTTTATTTATGCATAAAGTATTTGATTGGACATTTTATTTTCCGTGAACAAATATAAATATTAAATATAGTTAGAAAAATGTATAATTATTATTCATTAGTTTGAAATAAAAATAGCTGCCTCAAGACTATTTATTTCATATTTATTTACAATAAACAAATAAATCAATGACTTTTCCTAAATAAGAACAACTGATTAGGAGCCCAAGTTATTTCACTGTATAGTTTGATTAAAACTAAACCTACATCTTTTCAGTGGTGTCTGTTCTGGTGGCTGTTAACCATTTTTCATCCTGTTGGCTTTAGCACCTTCAGAAGTTTCCAGAATGATTCTCGTTCTTACCTGAATCTAATTCTGCTGTAAAACAATGATATTACATCTCAGTGTGAAGAGCCCTGTGGCCATGTTCTATCTAGCAGTGTGACATCTCACTCATCAAACCTCTCATTGAATGTGCTCTTTCTTTCTCTCATTTCTCCTTTTAAAGTGTGCCGCCTCTCTCTTTGCTCTGGAAAAGAATGCATGATTTATGAAGCACTATTTTTACCAGTTACTGAGCAGAAGCGAGGGAGCAATGGCGACAAAAGAGAGAGAGAGAGGAAGAAAGAACAAGATTGAAAAGCATACTTTAAGGGTGCATGAAAGTGACGGAGTGAGCAGAAATATGGTTTCCGGAAGCCGATGTGTGCCCGAGGGACTGGAGTTCCTCCTCCTCTGACCTCGCAGCTGTAAACGAGGAGGTGCAGGCAGATTCTGCTGTAGTTACTTCTCACCTGACACCGAGGACGTGTGCTGTTTCACACTGACTCATAGCACCTCCAAACTCTCAGACTGAACACCTAGGGGAACATCTCTCTTTTCATGAGTGAGCGACTGCGACAGCTCCCAATAGAGCTGACATCAACTAGACATCTAAACTTATCAAAAACCTACACTATACTGTTTAAATGTTTAGGGCTGGAAAGATTTCTTAGACAAATCTCATGCTCAATTTATTTGATTAAAAATACAGTAAAAACATAAATATTGTGAAATCTTATTACAATTTAAAATAACTCTTTTCTGTTTTAATATTTGTTAATATTTGTTTAAGATGTCATCATTACTTTGTGTTTCACATGTTTCACATGACTCCTTAAGAAATCAATCTAAAATGCCGATTTGGTGTTTGAGAAACATTAATGTTGAAAACAATTGTGCTTCATATTTTTGTGAAAACCGTGATACATTTTTCTAGAATTATTTGATGAATAGTCATTTTAAAATAACAGCATTTATTTGAAATACATAAAAAAAACTTTTGTAGCATTATAAACATCTTTACTGTCACTTCTGGTCAATTTAATGTGTCCTTGCTGAATAAACCTATCATTTTCTTAAAATAAATAAATAAACTCTTACTGACCGTATACCTTGTATAAAATGGTATATTAAAAAATTTCTGCATGGGTAAAAATGATGGCAGCAGCTCGGGTCAGGTATAAAAGCACATTATGAGAATTGTTGTGAAAAGTCAATCTAGAAGGGTCTTTGTTTTGCTTGATTATTATTAACAATGTTATAAAACAAATAGTTTGTTACATTAAAGAAACAGTTCACCCAAAAAAGACATTCTGATGTTGTTCCAAACCTGTATGAATTTCTGTCTTCTAAAAAATACAAAGAAATAGGTATTTTGAAGAAATGTTAAGTAACCACAAACAGTTTCTGGTCCCTATTGACCTCCATAGTATTTTTTTATTCTCCATACAATGGAAGTCAATGGGGACCAGCAACTGTTTGGTTACTAACAGTCTTCCAAATATCTTTTATGTTCAACCGAAGAAATAAACACACATGTTTGGAAGAACTTGAGGGTGAGTAAATAATGACAGAAACTGCCACTTTAAGTATTATTCTTCTCACCATTTTGCAGTGTTTTCTACACAAAACCGCTAAATGGAATACAATCACATATACCACTGTTACTGACATAAATCTACTGACAAACAGTTGCTTTGTTAATTTTTTTATTTTTTATTTTATTAGATCAAGATTCAAAGCTCTGGCATTTAAAGTATATTCTCTAAGCCACTCTGAATCGTGAAAGACAGGTCCAGGAAATCGCTGTATTCTTACTTAATTTCAATCTGACATGGCTCTTTCTACGCTTTCAAAATGCAGCTTACACATTACTGTACATCAAATGCTCTGTCAAAGCGATTTCTGTTTTATTGACACCCAAAGCTAAATCTTTTATCCCTAGCTAAATCTCCGCTTATGGATCTTACTCCTGACATCTGATGAGATAAGCTGTATTCATTGTAAAATAGCCCATACCCAACAAAGGGTATATAACAAAGTATTGAGATGAAATTTTGTTATTGACCAAATACTTATTTTCCACCATAATTTGCAAATTAATTCTTTAAAAATCCTACAATGTGATTTTCTGGATTTTTTTTCTCATTTTGTCTCTCATAGTTGAGGTATACCTATGATGAAAATTACAGGCCTCTCTCATATTTTTGAGTGGGAGAACTTGCACAATTGGTGGCTGACTAAATACTTTTTTTCCCCACTGTACACACCCACCTGTTGCTGCACATCGGCTGAATTCGGCAGCATTTTAATCAGCAATTTAGTGCTAGTAACTTTTGCACCACTCCCATTTTCTGGCTAAATCTGGCTTTGATTATTATTAGTATTAAACAAGTAAAGTCCTCTTTACTCTAACCTTTTTGACTCAAAGGCCCCCATTGTCCAACACAATATTACAGCTGCATGTTCTTCAGTAAAAACAGTAGTTATTTAATTGAATATGATTTGAGTCCACATGTTGATTTTGTGTGTGTGTTTTTTTTTTTAGCATTATAATTTAGATTTAGAAATGAAAGTATTTGATTTGCCTAATAGTAGTTATTGTCAAGCATATAAGTGCTTGATTTTTTTTTTCCCTGTTGGTGATGGATACAATATATTAATAATTAACTTAAATACTTTTTTAAGTCATCCTGCAGCCCCCTTTGGATGTTTTCTGAGGCCCCCTAGTGGGCCCCGGGGCCACTGTTTGAGAACCGCTAACTCTTAACCAATGTAAAATCACTGCATCATGTGGTCATGAATGGCTTATTGCTTTAGTATCTCAGCAGAAATCCCAGCATTGTCTTCTACTTGGGCCTCGTTTATCATTTAACCTTCACATATGATTCATTTTGTATTTTCAGCTATGCTGATAAGCCATTGTTTCAGCTTAGGATGTATGTCTGTATTAAACATTGCGCACTCATGTCATGAAGTGTATGTAAGAGTGAATTTGTTTTATATTAATGAGTGTGTATGTGTGTGTCTGGACCTAATGCTTCTCTCAGGGGTGTGTGAGGCACAGATAAAAGGCCCTGGATATTTAAAGAGCCTCTCTGTGAGACGCCGCTTATCTCAGTGTTACTGTTAGCCAGCACATCCTCTGTCGCCTGCCTGATATTAATACCCCTCTAATGAGAGAAACAGTCACACAGTCTCACATACACAAACCCGCTCTATACTCCTGTGCCACAGCTCCCCAAGGGCCCTGGATACACACATACACTAACACAGAGACAAACACACACCCAATCACATTAATCAAGGCCGTAGGGACACAGACCCGCAACACAGAGTAAATTACAGCAGGAAAGAGCCATGTTTCAGACCGGCCACTAATGATTTCCCATGAGCACACACCACAGAGAGCATTAGGGAAGAATGTGTGGGTGTCTGGGATTAGAGTGGATAGTGTACATGCAGGTTTGCAATTGATAGTTAGAGTAGAATCCATTGGGATGAGTGTTTTAACATGAGCAGAGGAGAGTGTTTGATGTGTCCGGGTTTAAGCAGTACCATTGCTTGAAAGTGGCGATGCTGTTAGTTTAACTAAATTCGCTTTGCTGAATAAATGGTACCATTGCTGTTTTTTAAATCATGAAGTGTTTCAGCAGCCATGCTATTTTATTAAATATTACATTTGAGCAAACAAGACTTGTACAGTATTCTGTTTTAGATTTATAGACATGATTGATTTTACATACGATATGACTCTTCTGATTCGGTTCTTTTCAATAGGTCTGAAACATTTAGTCACAATTCACCCATTTGAGTTAGAAATTAATAAGAGCTGTTCCAGTGTAAATGATTTGGAGGAGGGAACATATTTGAATGTATACTTTGCAGTCTGCAGATAAAGCTGCTTTTCACGTCACAGACTTTCAACACAAATATACAAGTATATTCAGGTGAGGCAACAACAGGTTTACTGCTAACTAGTGAAAGCACTATATTAATATGATGAGTTGCATCCCAAAATACATTTTAGAGGGGTTTAAGGAAGAAGCGTTGTGTATTGTGATTGATGTGCTTGTTTATAGCTTATATCAGCGTTAAAAAAGCACTGGGACTGTAACATATTTTTATAACTCACTCCGCTTGCCTGTTACGTGTTTCAAAAAAATTGTAATTTACATCATTACTCCACCAGGTGGCAGCAAGTCACAGAGTGAGGCAATTAATCATTCATTCAACCGATTTGTTCAAAAACACTGATTCATTCAGCAACAAAGCAAGTGATTGTATTTAAAAGCGAGTCATTGAATCATTCATTGAATCATTCATGCTAAAATACAGGATTCCTACAGGATCTGCCTTCATATGCCTGTGTTATACTTTCCGCATGAGCAATCCGGACGCCTACGCGGACAGCGCAGACGTGGACTACTTGTATTTATACTACGGAAAGCATTACGCTGATGGTCCGCTCTGCGGACGTGTTCCATACTTGCGCAGTAGATTGGCTTGAACAGTAAACAAACATGTGAAGAAACAATTGTCCACAGTTATTGCACATCTGGCTGTCTTTATATCGTTTTATCGACGGATTGTACAGGTTCGAGTAGCAACAGACTTATTCACACAGCTTGCGCATGCGCAGTTGGTGCTTTTGTAGCCTACTGACCGCGCGGACAAGTCACAAAAAATGGGAGGCACGCAGATGTCCGCGCAAAGCCTTGGCGCACACTCTCCTATGATGATTTTTACGTCACGCATACCATAGCGTACTAGCGCACGCAGAAACTATAACACAGGCTATAGTGTAACTATTTCGACTGAAAGTAACTAAAATGTAAGTTACTCATCAAGTCATGTTCTCGTTTATAGAATTACCTTAATTTTTAAAAAGATGTTTTTTAAATAAGCATAATAATAAAGTAAACAATATTGCACATCACTTGTAAGATGTTTTTCCACTTTTTTCATCACATTCTTTTTTTGACAGAGTAGCTTGAACATAGCTTGGCTATTTTTGTATAAAGTAGTTTGTAACTTCGATACCTGCACTTTTAAATAGCTTGGGTTTGAGTGAGATATCATATTACCTGTGGAACCACAGAAAAATACAAAAAAGCAATGGTAGAAAGTGTTGCAGTGCTGGAATATGTTGCGTCAGGATTGCATTTGTGTCGAGGCGCACTGATCCGATCTTCCACCGTACCGCTTTTGTCTCTGTCTGTCTTGTTCTGTGTTTTGCTCTTTTTCTTAATCTCTTTCACACACATACACACACACATTCATGCACATCAACAGTATCTATTTACCCTCCCCTGGGCTGCTTGCTAGAAAGAGCTTCTATTGATCTACTCTGATAATCATGTCGTTTAGCTCAACAGCAGTTTGTTGCTGTATTTGTTGGTGTGTGTGCAAATTTTATGAATGACTGTAGGGTGAATCTAGTCACCCCACCCACTAATGGTTCAGAACATGTTCAAAAGTTTATCTTCTTGTTATGTTTAGCTACAGCGACCAATCCCGCAGTCCGCATGAAGATGTCCTTGTACTATTGATCTCCTGTCCCAGATCCCATCAGAATTCCAGAGCCTGTTTACCCAGACACACACATATTCATTCATGAACAAGCAGGCGCAATATGCCACAAGCATTACATGGCAAAATTACGCCCTGGACCAGGCCCCATGGGAAATTAAGCCAGCGGCAAATCATTAAACCACAAGCTAAACATTAAGAGGCATTTGCATTTTTATTGCACCTGAAAGAATGGCAAGACATTATCCATTATCTCACACAGCCAGTGTGGGAGAGGGGTATTACTATTATTATGTTGTCCCATATAAAAACAATAGCGTTTAGTGCTCATGAGAAAGGGAATGAGAGGCTTGTTTACTTTCGCAACGTCTGCAAAGGGTTATGATTATTGAAAGAGCGCAGCCAGAGTGTCTGACAGACCCAACAATGCCTTGTTTTGTTATGTAAATCCTATTGTCATCAAACCCAAACAAACAAACAAACAGGAGGCAAATGCGGCACCATCAGCCAGACAATTAGCTGAATGGGAAGGAAGTTTTGCAGGGACAGTTTGTCTCATTAATTGCTTTCTCAGCTGGACGTCTTCCAGGACTGTGTCCAAGAGTGATCACATTTAGCCCTCCAATCTTCTCCTGTTCACAGGTGAGCGGGATATGTGCACACGCACCCCCGCGGGTCTCTCGTGCCGTGGCGCTGTCGGCAGAACATGCAGCTGCCTCGTCGGTGCCCCACAATCGTCCTACGGTGAACTTTGACCCCGATGAGACCCTCTTTGGACGGCGCAGGTAATGTTATAATTCAGTTTTCAAAAACTTTGTATGTGAATTAAAAAAAAAACATCAGACAGTTAACATGAAAACTGTTTTCCTAGAGTAATAGTTTAAGTCCTAAAGTTATCTGTGCATTTGCTGTATTTTTGTAAAATGTCTGAACTTGATCTTGAATTTGAGCTTGAATTAAAAGAGAATGTTGAATTTTGTTATATTTTTAAAAAAAAAGTTTAGACTGATGACAAATGAAAGAAAAGGTCTGTCACTACTTCCCTTAGATTGCAACTTTAAATCAACCTGAAAGTGTTGGGAAAAAAAATATTATACTATTATTTATATTAAAGCACCAGTAGGTGGCGGCTCCAAAGAGAAAGGAAAAATTTAAATTGTATCATATGACCCCTTTAATAAGTGAGTCACAGAATCATTAATTTAATGATTCATTCAAACCAGCTGATTCACATGTGAATGAAGCAAGTGACCCCTGTATTTAAGAATTGGTCATTGAGTCATTCAAAAACACTGAAACATTCAAAATGAAATGTCACTCAGTGTTGCTGTGAGATGCAGTTGTTCTGCTTGGTTTCAAACTATTTTCGTTGGCAAAATAGTTTTTGCAAAAACAGTTAATCATCTTGTGATCTTGCATAATCAGAACTTAAATGCAGGCGCATACTTGTCAGGCACAAGCTTAATTGAGAATTGATGCCATGGGCCAAATTTAATTAAAAACTAATATATACATTTTTGTTTTTAAATCTTGCAGAAATGCCACTTATAAGTCAAAGACCAAAAGGGCAGGTATTTGTGCATCACTTTGGGTTTGGCGGTGCACGTGTCTGTTTGCACTTCCAAATATTCTGATTTCAGACCTTGTGCGACAGCTCTTAACACCATATTTGACTGGCTGAACACAAACAATGAATTAAATTCCAGTCTGTTTAAAATAAATGGACATTTTTATGGCACTCACTGTGCTTTTGGAGCTCAACTGCCTCACTGATTCTAATGGCTGACCTTGTTATTCAGCCGTAATGAAACATGAGGATGACCTGACTACTCTTTACTAATCTTTTTTTTCAGCTCTTAAAAATGCCAATCAGCAGCTGAAAATACAAATGTTCTTGTTTTTATTTGAATCTCTTGAGAGTCCTCAAGTGCTCTAAACACTCCAAGAGGACTGCAAAGCATTGCTGTTATAGAATTGACAGCAAGTCAATTCAGTGAAAATCTAATGAGTGTATAATAAATCTGAGAAATAGGAATTGCAGTCAACCATAATGCCGTTCTCATGCATCTCTTCATACAGCTCACATCTTCTGATGCTGTTTGTGTGGAGTGCATTGAGATGCTGTGATAGACTCTCCACTTCAGCACTCACACTCTCTCCTCCTCTGGCTCTCTCTCTTCCTTCATGTTTTTTCTGTATAGATCTTCACTGACCTTTTTAGGGGTCTTACAACCAAATCAAACAGTCTATTCTGTGCTTTTGAGTATTTGAGAGATGCTGTGTACAGGGGCGACATGCACCTTTTTTCTATTTCTGTACTTTTCTTCTACTTCTTTCAACATCAAAGACAAGAAATTAGAAAAAAATGTACTTGAGTGTAAGATGTCACATACTGTACACTACCATTCAAATGTTTGAGATCAGTACCTTTGAAAAAAATCTCTTATGCTCACCAAGGCTGCGTTTATATGAATAAAAACAAAAATTTAAAAAATATTGTGAAATATTATTATAATTTTAAAGAACTATTATACTATTATAAAGAACTATTATAAAGACTATTATAACTATTATAAAGAACTAAAAAAATATTTTAAAATGTAATTTATTCCTGTGATGCCAAGCTGAATTTTCTTTTCAGTCTCTTTAGTGTCACATGATCCTTCAGAAATCATTCTAATATGCCAATTTGCTGCTCAAGAAACATTTCTTATTATTATCAATGTTGAAAACTTTGCTGCTTAATATTTTTGTAGAAACCTTTTTTTTCAAGATTCTTTGATTAACAGAAAGTTCGAAAAAAACTAAAGCATTTATTTGTAATAAAAATCTTCTGTAACATAAATGTCTTTACTGTCGCTTTTGATCAATTTGGTGCACCATTGCTGAATAAAAGTATGAATTAAAAGAACAAATCAAATTAAAATAACCGTTTACTGACCCCAACCTTTTGAATGTATAGTCTACATAAAGAAATAATTAATTGAGATATTCGTTGTTTTCAAAATCAGTCCAAATCTGGCACATGAGTCATTGTGGGTGGAGGTATGTACATGAGTTGAGAAATGCAGTGTGTGTTTGTGTATTTGTGCTGTTAGTTGCAGTGTGTGTATGTGTGTTCAAGCTGATAGTGACAGAGAGATGCTCATTATAACACAGGCTTTGTCTCCTGCCGTGTGAGTGACATTGAGCTGCCTTCTGCCCCCTCTGTCCTGTGCAGTTCCACTCTCCCTCGCTCTGATGAACAGATGAGAGCGGCCGAGCCAAACACAGTGGGCTGTTTCTTCTCCAGCATAATGTCAATTAACAGTCAAAGCATCTCAAATCAACTTAGCCTGACAGGAAACGACAAGTAATGGAGTAGATCACGTTTCACATTGCGTTTGACCCCAAGCCCATTTTCATTTTTCTGATTTTTCTCTCTTTTTTCTCCATGCCCCTCAATTTTCCCATAAATCCCTGTATCTTTGTTCCACGGATTCTTTTTAATCTTGCCTCTTTGTGCACACCATCTAATTTAATTTATCTTTCTTCAAGTCCACTTTCTCTCTCTTTCTTCTTTCTGCTGCTCTCTTACTTTCTCAATTTCCTCTCTGTCTGCCGCAGGGAGTTTATCTCGGGTCTGAGGGGCTTCAGTCAGTTCTACAGTGGCCTCGGAGAAGCTCTGTGCAGCAAAGAGCCGATGGCACTCAACAGCTCTCTCTGCTGGAACGGACAGGAGATGACAGACAAGTGAGTGTTTCGATCTGATGACCGTGTAACTACATACTAATACTGTGTTCTTCAATTTTAGACTCATATTCACAATACAGTGTGATTTAGCGTATAATAAGGACATAAATGTTAATTAAAACATTAAGTAAATTCATTAAGTGGCATCATTATACTTGCAGATATATTCTCTGACATGTAAAGTAAGACTAATAGTTGGTGCTGTGCAGCAGAACGAGTGTTTTGCAACATTGCGGTTACTGTGGACCCTTGCCAGGGTAGACAGACAGCATGTTTAATTTGACACGGATAAAAATGAGTGCACAAGGGAGCGAGTACAGCCTGATGAATAAGTTGTACTGTCTTAAGGTTCCAGGTCACGTTTAATTTTCACGGTAGCCCGTGTTTTCATTTTGTATGTGCATTTTGTCCACCGGAAACATTTTTTCATTGTTTTATTAGCCGAAAGATTGGCATCAAGAGACCAACAGTACAACCTATTAAATGCACTGTACAGCTATTCCTTTGCAGCCTTGTTTTCATTTGTGTCAGATTAAATATGGTGTATTTTATGATGGCTGGAATGCTAGTTTGACCAATCAGCATCCAGAACTCCTTGAAATGTTGTATAATATACGTTATTTCAAAATGGAAGAGGTTGTTATCTCTCTACAACCCATGCACTCTCTCTATTAGTGTTTTTATTCTGACAGTTTTTGCTAAGTGGGTAAAAGTAGCATATATTACAATAGAATCAGTCTCCTAAATGCTTTCCAATATTACTACAATCTCAAAATGGCCCCGAAGAGACATATTGCCCCCGAGCTTGTCACAAATCTTGAAGTCTAAAAAGCTTTCTGAATAAAACGGAGGCAGCTTAAGTGGCTGGTAGCTGAGCGGATGATTTTGTGTGTGTGTATCTAATGAGTTTGGCCAACTCCAGTTCCATCTGACAGGCAACAGGGTTGTGATTTGGTCTTTGTGGGGTAACTGATGTTGGGTGGTGGTGTGGTGGCTTCCCTGTGCTTGGCTAATTGTTCTTTTCCGTCATTCGCTCTGTGACTGCCTGTGCCTGGCTCTCCATGTGCCCTTTAGAACCCAATTTAAAAATTGTCATATTTCAGTACGCCATGTCCCACATGCTTCTGTCCCATAACTCTCTCACTCTCTCACAGTCCAAATCAAGTTAAGGTTGGCAAATGACAATAAATCAGTGCATCCCTGACCCAAACAGAAAAGCTTTAAGAGCTGCAGTATCTCATCCTAATGACTTGGAAATATCAGCTCAAAACTGAAGTGATCATTAAAGTCAGCATGAAATCAAAATGGATTCTATTGACTGTCTTAATGCTTGTTCCTGGTCTTATTGCACGGGAATGGTTTATCGGTGCACATTATTCAAAAGAAATCGGAATCTTTAATCAAAATGTAATAACTTCCTCTGAAACGACGTTCCTTTTTCGTTAATTTTCTATTGGATAATGTTAACCAATATCCAAATAGCTATTTAGTTGTTGTTTTAGCAAACTCTCATTTAGTCTGGCTCCATTCAAATATGAAATGGCCACTATTTACAATCAAATTGATTCCCACCCCACATTTTCTCAATGAATATTTTTTCTTCGCTTTGAAATGCATCACATTATAGAACAAAAATGAGTTGACTTTTCAGTTGACTTTGAAGAATTGTTTCAAGGAAGCTTAGATGTTCACATACAGTATCTTGCATAGCCTAATAAAGAAATGAACAGTTTTATATTTTAATTAGAATTTCTTGGTAAAGAATTATAACTCAGCACTAAGAAAGGAATAGTTCACCCAAAAGTGAAAATTTGCTGAAAATGTACTTAAGTGTGGCAAGTGTCAATAAGTGAATCAAAGAATCATTCATTTAATGATTCATTCAAACCAGCTGATTCATTCATGACCCCTGTATTTAAGAACTGGTCATTGTATCACTGACCTTTCATTCAAAAACACTGAATTATTAAAAAAAAAAGTGAAACACCACTCAGCGTTGCTGTGAGACGCAACTGTTCTGCTTTGTTTGGAACTTTTTTCGTAGGCAAATTAGTCTTTGAAAAAACTGTTAAAAATCTTGTGGTCTTGCATTAGAACTTAAACGCAATTGTCAGGCACACACTTAATTGAGAATTGATGCCATGGGCCAAATTAAATGAAAAACTAAAACATAAAATAATAATAAAAGAAAAGTCTCTCCCTCAGGCCATCCAAGATGCAGATGAGTTTGTTCCTTCATCAGAACAGATTTGGAGAAATGTAGCATTACATCACTTGCACACCACTGAATCCTCTGCAGTGAATGGGTGCCGTCAGAATGAGAGTCCAAACAGCTGATAAAAACATCACAAAAATCCACAAGTAATCCACATGACTCCAAACCATCTACTAATGTCTTAAGCAAAAAAGCAAAGCCCAAAAAAATCCAATCAGTAATACTTTACTTTATGCATGAAGGTACTTGCAAAAGAAAAAGGTTTCAGGCACACTTCCAAGACACCGTAGCATCAGTGACCTAATGGATAGAGAGTCGGACTTGTAACCAGAAAGTTGCAGGTTCAAGTCTCAGGTCCGGCAGGGATTGTAGGTGGGGGGAATGAATATCCAGCGCTCTCTCCACGCTCAATACCACGACTGAGGTGAGACCCTTGAGCAAGACACCGAACTCCCCTCTGCTCCCCGGACGCCGAAGCATTGGCTGCCCACTGCTCCGGATGTGTGTTCACGGTGTGTGTGTGCGTTTCACTACTCACTGCTGTGTGTGTGCACTTGGATGGGTTAAACGCAGAGCACAAATTCCAAGTATGGGACGCCACACGCCACGCCATTTCCTTTTCCATAAATATTTATGGATCTCATATGCGTGTTTCGAGTGTTTTTCATTTCATACAGAGCTGAGTACAGGTGAGCATCTGAGTGTTGGTTATGTGAGTTTTTAATTCATATCCCCCTAATATCCATTCTTGCCCTGTCTGTTTAGTGTATCCATTTTGTAATTGTTGAAGGTGTGTGTCTGTGAGTGTATGTGTCAACATTACAGTATTATGCACTATTAGCTGCAGCTGTTTGCTCTCCAGTAAGTGCAGTTGAGGAGTAAATGGGGCTGAAATGGCCTGGCCACAACAGCATAGTGAACAGTTGGCCTTAGGGGACAGACAGCTGTGTCAGAGGGCTCTCAGGCCCTCGGGAGTTAATTAGGACCCAAGAGAGAAATAGATAGGGGAAGAGAGAACGAGAATAATGATACTGTGCCAGAAATGTCCACCAAATCTCAATGTCATTCCTTGGCTTCTAGTGAAATATCATAATTAATTCTGGAACGCGTTCAGACTCATTGTATGCAACGTATTGAAGACAGAGCGATCCTTCACATTCTGTGCTGGGAAGGAAGCCATCATGATTGTGCCAAAGAATGTCACTGTTTATGTGGCCCTGATAGATTAAATAGTCGATTCAAAAATGTCAGAGCATAAAGAAAATTAATTCAATGCCACCGTCACATAAATACACTGAGCAGCTACAACTACATTCCTGCTCATTCTTTCATACAAAATACAAACTGTGCTGAAATGTTACTTCATGAACAATTACTACAAAAGATGATTTGACTGTAAAGTTAATTCCTAGCATCCCTGGTGTTTGCTAGAAATTAGTTTTTCTCCTGTGCTGGAGGGAGTGCAGAGGAGCCCTCAATGTCAAGGATCAAGTCACCAAAACTCTGGCACAGATTTCTGGCTTCTAGAGAATCAATTTTAGCATCCTGAATATCTGCCTTTTTAGCCAGTGTTTCCTAACTCTTTTTGTCTTATGTGCTCCCACAGGCCCTTCAGTTCGACTCAAGTAGCCCCTCATCGACCAGAATTGTGCTCCTCATATTATACTAGATATTATTTGGTGTTATAAATTATATTTTTAAAATGTCATGAATACAATAATTCACTGTTAAACAAACAAAAAAATATATAATTCTGTGGGTGAAAAACTATGACAGCATTTTAGTGGCATGTTAAAAAAAAACTAAGATTACGAGATTAAAGTCGTAATATTTTGGGGAAAAAAGTTATGAGAATAAAGTCAAAATTACGAGAATAATGTCAAAATAGTTTGAGAATAAAGTCAAAATTATGAGAATAAAGTTGATAAATTAATTGATTCACATGAGGTGAATACAGCGATCTGTCATGCCACATTAAATAAATATTTTGAATATTCTCAAAATATTTCAAGTTTATTCTCATAATTTCGACTTTATTCTCAAAATATTTTGAGTTTATTCTCAAAATGTTTTGAAATTGTTCTCAAAATATTTTGACTATTCTCATAATTTTGACTTCATTCTCAAAATATTTGGACTTTATTCTTGTAATTTTGACTTTATTCTCAAAATATTTCAACTTTATTCTTGTAATTCCAATTTATTCTAAAAATATTACGACTTTATTCTCAAAGTATGTCAACTTATTCTCGTAATTTTAACTTTATTCTCAAAATATTTTGACTTTAGTCTCGTAATTTTGACTTTATTCTCATAATTTTGACTTCATTCTCAAAATATTTGGACTTTATTCTTGTAATTTTGACTTTATTCTCAAAATATTTCAACTTTATTCTTGTAATTCCAATTTATTCTAAAAATATTACGACTTTATTCTCAAAGTATGTCAACTTATTCTCGTAATTTTAACTTTATTCTCAAAATATTTTGACTTTAGTCTCGTAATTTTGACTTTATTCTCAAAATATTTCAACTTTATTCTTGTAATTCCAATTTATTCTCAAAATATTTCGACTTTAATCTCGTAATCTTAGATTTTTGTCTTTATTTTTTAACGTGCCACTAAAACTAAAACTTATATTAGCTTGATTGACTGAGACATTTTATGGGAAGAAAATAGGATAAAGTGTTATACTCATGCGTGTGAGTGAGATTAAACAGCAGTGTCACAGAAATCTTCCGCTGTTTTTACACATGCACTTATGTTGTACAGTAAGTGTGATCCACACAAATTGACTAAACATAGGCCTGTTATTTTGTTTTCTTTCCTTAAAAAGTAGCAGAATGTGTGAAGCAGTTAATTAACTGCTTAACAATGTTATGACAATCCTAATAGTATTATTAAAAGTCCTAATTTAGTACTTCAAGAGGTTAGGAATCGCTGTTATTGCCTTCACCACCTCACCTTTTCATCTTTACGTTTGAAGGGAGGTTGTGGCAGACAGGCTTGTTTAATAATTAATTGAACTTCGAGAAATCTTTAACTTTAGGTCAAGATTGGTGGATATTTAGTATGTTTTACAAATCTTCCTCCGAGACCCAGAATGCTTCTCCTCCTGCTCAATAACCCCCTCTCCTTCAGTCAGCTCATGATGCTGAAGATACTCGTGATTGATTCTTGCCATCTCCAGCGGGTTTGGGCATTGGGGCATGTTGGATCTCTGATGGGTGCGCAGTAGGGCCATGAGTCTGAGCAGGTTCAGCATGAGTAGCTGGTCCAGACTGTACATCCACAGGGTGTTTAGTCATTTCCTGTAGTAGCAGTTGGGTTGCTTGTGCTCCCGCTGTACCATAATGCCTGTGGTGTGTTGTTTTTTTTGTTTTTTTTAGGAATCATAATGTTGAAGTCATAAAGTGGCAGATAAAATGAAGTAAATTTTACATTATAACATGCAGATAAAGCCAACAGCATTCTGTCTGTTCTGTTTTGAATAACGTTTAATTATGCAGTATGACAGTTAACATGAATGCAGTTCTTTCACTCAAATGATTTCTGGATCATGTGACATTGAAGACTTGAGTGATGGCTACTGAAAATTCAGCTTTGCCATCACAGGAATAAATTACATTTTAAAATATATTCAGATAGAAAAACAGTTATTTTAAATTATATTAATAATATTTCACAATATTGCTGTTTTTGATGAAATCTGACATTTCTGTTGTCCATTTAAAATCTCCTACAAACATGACATATATGCATCTGAATTGCATCATTCATGCAGAGTACATCTCTTGTTATTATATATGTCAACTAGAATCAGATAGAAGTTATGCTGTGTGACACTTACATATTAATATGTCAAGTTTTCAGTTATGAAACATCTTTGTATAAATCTTTAAATACTAAAATCAGCTTCAGATCAAATCCATAAGCCACAAGAACAGGCTAAACCGTGCTCATTCATTCATTCATTCATTCAATTTTGTTTCATTTCATTTACTTCCCAATTGCTTAAAACAAAGACTCAACATACAAGGACATTTTTAACCCACTAAGTAATTTGTGTAAATGAAGAGAATACCTGTTGGATATAAGTTTCAAATAATATTTCTTGTATATTGTGTAGTATTTCAGTGCTGCAGTGTGATTGGCCAAATAGAACTGAATCTTTTCTTTAATTTAAAACCTGTCTAATTAAAATGCATAAGATGTTTTTGTGCTGAAAGAATCCTCACCTCAGCTACCCATTACGTTTCTGCAGTAAAAGTATGATTAATTTGATATCTTCCCACTGTTTCCCCACAAATGCCCACCATCCTAATCAGAACAAAGCTGAGTTTTTCATCACGCAGGACTGAGCTGACCTGATGCTGCTCGACCCTGGTCAGCACACAGGTGGGCGCTTCATGCGTGAAGCTCCAGCTAATCTCATCCTCCATTAAAAGCTGCCCATGTCTTCTGATCTCCTCCTTCTAATGGAGCTCACGTCTGTATTATTAATGTGATAATTAAAAGCGGGAGGGGAGCTGCCATCGGGAGTAATAAGGAGAATAAATAAGTATGGAAATGTAATTTGGCTTAATGAATAAGCAGTGCGTGTCAAATAATGTGCCGTGAAAGATGATTGGATAGAATTGTTCAGGATTATGTCATTGCTAAGAATGGAGCATGAGGTCATATCTTTGGCTCATACATCTAAAAGCTCACAGCACTGCAAAAATCTGAGTTTTTCTTCATTCATTTTTTAGCAAAAGGTCCTTAAAAGTGCTAATAATGCATGTTGATATAAGAAATATAATACAGAAGAGTTAATTAAGTTTTATTTAGTTTCAAGAATTAGTTTAGTTTTTTTGTGTCATTTCTTTTTGCACAATATGACACAAATACAGTAAATAAAAAGCAAGAAAATACAATTCATATACAGTGCCGGAAGAGACAAAAATTCTTATTTTTATATGCATAATTAGTTATATATATTTATAGTTTTTATATATATATTTATATATATATATATTTTTTTTTAGTATTTTTTACAGTATATACGTACATTGTTAAAATTAATTAGTTTTTTGTCTTGTTTTCAGTAAAAATCTGTATGAAGTTCATATATTTTATATAAATATATACTTTTTTACTGAAAAACAACACAGAAAGTACAGTGTATGTTCTTGATGAGCATGGGCTTTAGTGGATAAGTCTAGGTTGGTGTCATGATGGTATCGGATCTGTCACTCACTGTCTTTCTGTCGCCTCAGTGCTTGCACCAATGTGCCCGTGTGCATCAACACTAATTAGCTTTTAATAGGGAGTAATTAACTGGAACATGAGTCCAAGGGGCCCGGGGGGATCGGGGAACACTTGGGCGCAGACACACACACACACATTTTTAGCAGTTGATGATGCCCAACATATGCTCCAGTTGCTCAGAAACATTCAGATGCCAGCACATGTCTGACCCAGTTGTGCTGTTTTATTGTTGGGTTAAGTGTGTGTATCTGTGTATCTAATAAGAGCTACAACAAAACAGGAATTTGGGTGGGAAAAGCATAATGCATAATTAGACTAACAATTGGAATCCACTCATATTTATGCTCCTGCTTTTTTTTTAAAACCTTGAGTAATTTTGAACAATGGAAAACCAAAAGGGATGATTTCTTCAAAAAGCCCTGGGTATCTAGAAATAAGTGTGGGGGGGGGGGGGTTTAGCCGTGAAGTGCCTTTGAAATCTTTGAATGTCCTTGTGCAGCGTGATTGAATGAATGTGCTGAATGGTAAAAATGAATTTAAAGGGTTATTGTGTTTCATTTTTGCTCAAATGAAATTCCTATGGTCACATGTTTGCCTCTAGGTGGCAGTAGAGGCCAATTTTAGTGCTCCTAGTCTTGTGGCCATTCACAGCAGCTTTGGTCAAATACCTTTGAAAACCAGGAACTGCTGCTGAAAAGTTAATGATATGAAATCAATTATTAAGATGAGTTCATTCATTTGAATGACATTTTTTTCTCATATACAGGAGATCGGGGCTAGTTGTCACATGGGAAAGGGCTTCATCTGTCACTGTCAGGTTTCAAGTCAAAAGTCCAGTTACACAATCGTATGTTTTCTCTAGCAGTGGTTTTGTATGTTGCTTTCTGACACCAGTGTGATTCAAAATTGTCCTAATTCAGAATATTGTTTGTTCTCTCTTTTAAACCAAAATTTTAATTTCAAAATGTAAATTTGTTTGAATTTTTGCTTTAGCCTTTGGGTAAACAAGTGAATATAATGAAACCATATATATTGTATTATATTTGTCAAAAATATATATTTTAAATATTTTAAAAATATAATGGAATATAATATACAATATGACAACTTATAAACTTAAATTAACTTATTTTATATTGCAATGTGGCAGATCAACTTGTGTTTAAATATTTTTTTCTTGACAGTAACAGTTTAAATGTTAATTGCTTTTAAAGCCAAGACCTTAATGTGTGTACTTACATAGAAATTGCTTTTTAAAAATGAAAACAACCCAAGAAATATTTACTGTAGTAAAGGTGCTACAACTAGCCCCGATCTCCATATATCACTTTCAATTCATAGACAGAGTGCATTAAAACCTGTAATTTTGTTTTTAATGTGACTAATGGACATTTGTGTCTATATTTTGCAGGTTTCCTGGTCCAGGGCTGAAGAAAGCCCATCCACACGGCTCAGAATCCAAACAAAAGCCACCTGAACCCGTCATCAGCCAGATCATCGACAAACTCAAACACATCAATCAGGTGAGTTACTGTTTATCAGAAAACATGCACACACTATTTTACATGTGAACTTCACTGTGCACATCTGTGAATAATCATATGCTGCCATGCTGTCAGTCAGCACACAGACATACAGCCGTACATAAACTCATCACCTCTGCTTTAACTCCATCACAACCGTCTGCCTGTCATCACACACTCAGATGCACGTCTGCACGCTGTTTTATGGCAGCGCAGTCTTGTAGATTATCAGGATGTGTGCTAGGGGTTGCCGGAATCTGTACGCTAATGCAGACAAAGCAGAGGCTTTCATTCACTTTCTTCCTGCCTGCCTTTAAAAAACAACAGCTGCGTGTCATATCACCTTGACTGTGTGTGTGTGAGTCAGGGTGTGTCTGCTTATATTTCATGTACAGTTCGTTCCCTATTGTGACTAAGATCCCACAGTGATATTTGACCCTTTAGGGCTTTCTGTGTATATACTCTGGTAATCCTGAGAGAACAGCATCTGGCTCATCTACAGGAAGTTCACCGGGCGATCTAAAGGTCACCTCTTTCTGTGCTTCCTCTCTACCTGCAGGATGTGTGTTTTTGGCTTGGTTTAAATGTATGTTGCAATGCAACCTTATTGTGAATGGCTATAGGCTGCAGTTAGTAAAGCTCAATCCAAGTGTGTGTGTGTGTGTGTGTGTGTGTGTGTGTGTGTGTTATTGGCACATTTAGCTCTGATTTTTACATTTACATTTCGATACATTTATTCATTTACTATTTTATCTGAAACAAAATTATGAGGAATACAACAAGCAAGAAGAGCTAACAATAGTCCAAAGTAGTAATGGCTAATACAGGGAGGGATTTAGTGAAAATGGTGAAAGAGAGGAGTTTTAAAAAGAACCCAACTTCGGATAAAAATAAAACAAATTCATTTTATAACTCATTTATTCCTTAGATTCGTTTTCCCACATTTCTAATTTCCTAATTTAGTTTATTAACTAATTTTGTTTGTTTGTTTGTTTGTTCTGCTTTATTTTATTTTTTAAAACTACTTTTTTGGTTTACTTTTTTATTGTTTTTAATTATAGACTGTTTGTTTTGTTTTGCTTGCTTTATTTTGTTTTTTATTACTACTTGTTAAAACTATTTTATTTTCTTCTGCTTTGTCCTATTTTGTTTTGTGTATTCCTTTTTTGTTTCGTTTTTAACATCGACTGTTTTTTTCTTGTCGTTAGATGTTCTGCTTTATTTCCTCTGTTAATACTTGTCAACTCCCTTTGCACTATTTTTATTTAATAATTTTTATTTAGTCTTGTTAATTAATTAAATGCAATTTCTTTTAATCTTTAATTTTATTTTAATTAAGTGAGAAATAAGAGTGTGGGGTCCTGTGTATATCTTGCCTTAATAAACCAGGATGATATGTATGTGACTTGCTATGCGTGTAGTTTTGTGTGTGTGTGTGTGTGTGTGTGTGTGTGCTATAGAAACCCACTGCAGCCTCATGCTCAATGGCCCCATCTGAGCGGATTAGCGCAGCGCTCTTGTTTAAACAGACCACCGAGACATCAGAGCGGCTCAGATGATTCGTGGGTCTCGTCTGCCCTCAGGCTGTGGAGAAGAGCTGTGAGGTCACGCCTGCCATGGGACAGGCCCTCATTTTCTCAGTTACTCTACAAACAGACCTTCTCTTCTCTTCTCTTCTCTTCTCTTCTCTTCTCTTCTCTTCTCTTCTCTTCTCTTCTCTTCTCTTCTCTTCTCTTCTCTTCTCTTCTCTTCTCTTCTCTTCTCTTCTCTTCTCTTCTCTTCTCTTCTCTTCTCTTCTCTTCTCTTCTCTTCTCTTCTCTTCTCTTCTCTTCTCTTCTCTTCTCTTCTCTTCTCTTCTCTTCTCCATCTGTGAAAGACTCACTTTGACCTTCTTCCCATCTGTTTTCTTCCTCCTGCGCAGCTCCTGTGAAGTGTCCAGCTGTTGTTTTAAGACACACGTCACATAATTTATGTACATGACAATAATTCACACACAATCAAAATGAAGATGTACCCTAGACCTCTGTGTATTAGAAAGAGAGGAAAAAGCATAATTAAGCAATGTCACGCTTAAAATTGTGCAGCTGATCTGAATAGCAGCATGGTTGTGAACCTCATACACACACGCACACAGATGATATAGATCTGGTGACTGTATGATGTCAGTGCTGTTCATGTCTGGTAAGCAAATGGCAAGTGCATTTCAAAAGACCTCTATGTATATATACACACATCTGTGGCCCCTATAAACACATAAACAAATGTGTAGACGCATGTTTGTTTCACTGTATAATGTCATAGACTTCCATTGTTTTTCTTTAGGTTAGTGATATATACATGTTTTGACCAATTAATTTATAAGCTTTTTTAACTAGTGAGGTCAAACAGGCTCAACTGTGTTCAACAGGTTTCACTTTATTAGTGAGGCTTTTTTTGAACAGTGAGGACCTCACAAGTACAGTCATGTAGGAAAGATGTTTGTGTGGGTTGTTGATTAAACTGTGTGCATGTATGAGATGTCTTCACTATGTCATTCTCTGACAAACATGAGAATAGTAGTGCAGTCAAATCAGTGCACAATGTCCTTAATGAGACAAAATGGGACAAAACACAACAACAGCGCTAGCCGATTTCACAGAAATCAAAAACAAACCAAATTAAGCCCCTTTCACCATGACAGAGACTTTTTAAATCATTCATAAAAGATTCATTCTTTAATAATTCATGTTCAATTCGAGTTCCGGCTGAAGGAGATGGAGCTCCAGTGAGTCTACAAAGTTGAGAAAAGTTTAACTTTATGCAAAGAAGCAGCTTCTACCAATGGTTTTTGGTTCATGCATTGATAATCCCTCTCATCGTGTTCACATTTGCTGCTCTTTATATTCAAAACTTTCCCCTATAAAACATTCATTTAACATGAAGAAAACTGATTCCTTGTGAAAACATACTAACTCTCCATGACACGTCTGTCTCGGTTGACCTCCCTCGATTATGTCAATGCGAACGAGGCTTTAGTGCGACCGGTAGTGTTTCCTTTACTTCACCAGCAGAAACTCAAACATGTTTTAATCAAATGTTCAGTTTAACTTAACCCTGTGATAATAGTTTGCATTTGGTCTTATCTGGCAACGTGCTAATGTGTGTTCTCATTTGTTTCCAATAGCCGGGGGTTTGAGTTCTTTCCCAGAGCGGACAGACAGAACACTCATATCAGACTTTTCCTAGCATTTCAGAAAGCCAAGATCTCATCTTCTAGCCTGGGAGGCTTGTTACTTTTAGTATGTGCTACATTTTCTAAGTGTTCTCCGGCAGTTCTATAAAACATTTTGGGTGTGGACCCATTTGATTTTATGGAGCAATAAGGTTTTTGGAAGCTCTTAACAGTGTTTGAAATATGTCTGTTCCCGGGGTATATAGCGTGACAAGCCTGTGTCCCAAAGAGTGTTAGTGTAGCGGCGCTAGAGATGGCTTGTTGGCTCAGATTTGGTCCTCTTCTGAAAGAGAGACACTGGGGAGTGCACTGAACACCAAAAGACAAAACTTTACCCTCCCTCAGCTCTGCAGACCCTGATTTCTCACGCCTAATGCGGCTGATGTAATGGCTGCGCGGGGCCAAGTTTAGAGTAAGCTCGTCTCTATAAATGAAAAAAATGACTTGGTGCTCAAGCTATTCCAACTGGGCAAGTGCTCAAAGAGTCTGTGTGTTCTTATCTGCATGCCTAAACATGACTCAGTCAGAGACAGATCTCTCAGGCCTAAATGTATGCGAGTTAGTGCATTAGCAGTGCTGAAGCTTTATCCTAGATATTTGATCAGGGGTTTCACATTTTTTTAATGCCAAGGACCCCCAAATATGATGCTTTGCAACAAACCCATACATAGTTTACTGAGGAAAAAAAGTAAATGTGATATAAAAACATATCAACATATACAAACATTTTCATATTTCATATGAAATATTTTCAATAGTATATTTTCGTCAGTGTAATAATTTCAATAGTAATGATCAGTTATCAATGTTAAAACAGTTGTGCTGCTTAATGCTGTTGTGGAAAGCGTGATACATTCCTGATTCTTTAATGAACAGAATCAGCATTTGAATCAAATGGAGCAATAAAAAAAAAACATTTATTTAAAATCATATATTAACTCTTTCACTGACCAGTTTGGCTACTGGCCATTCAAAACTTATACTAGCCAAAACCAAAATATCAAGACTAAACCAGATTATCAAAAACACAGCTTAGATTTAAATGTATTTATTATTAAATCTGATTCTGAATCAAGAAATGGTTTTCAGGTTTACGACAGTCAATCACAGTTTGTGAATACCATTACAAAAGTAATAAAAACAAAATTCCCTATGGCTTCTCTTATAAATCAGCAGTTATGTCATTTAACGATGTATTCAATTTATAATCAATATTGATAATCAATCTATTGAAGCTTTTCCTCCATTGACATCCATTGAAAAATATGTTACAAATATTTGTCTCAAATCGTTGTTAATGCAGTTTAATAAAAGAAAAAAAAAGTTGTGCAGCAGGATTTTAAACAGCCTCTGGATTCGGGTTAGCAAGTGTTAAATTCAAACCCTACATATACTGAATAGTGGCAGTGCATGGCGGAATTTCTGCTTGGCGGAAATGGCAGAGATGTTCAGAGATGAAGCTCATATAGCACACACCCTCCGTCTGTCTTCATGTGTGTTTGTGTTTGTTCCCATGACTGTCAAACATTCACTCGTGCTGATCTGTAAAGTCTGCAGCGTCTCTTCGTGTTTATACAAGAATAGTGAGTCATTTGTGGACAGTTTACTTCTTTGAGGGGAGTTGTTAAACTACAAAACCTCCAGTTTGTTCTTAAAAATTAACCTTAATAAATGTGTAAAACCCTCAGATCAGTCTACGGCTAAAAATCCCCCTGCGTTAAACTTTTAAGGACTAACATGCTGAAACAGAGTTTCTATAAGTAATTTGTCTGTCCAGAATGAAAATGAACAAGCTGCACAATCAGAATATATGGTGTAAAGCCAAACATATCAGTGTTTATTTGTTTAGATATTTCTAAATGAATAAAGCTATAATAAGTTATCTGATATCTAGATATAATCTGACTGAAATAATGTGCTTTTTGGTGACATTATGGAGATAAACACGGAGATGTAACCACTTGGAGTAACCGTTTTTACCGGAGCTTTACTGGAGCCTATATTGTTGGAGTAGCAAGGACAGAGGACCTCACATGTATAGTTTAATTTACGCGTATTGTTAAATTAGATTTTCATATTTAGGAAAATATGTCTTTCCGCTAGTGCCGTCATCAGGACCATCTGGACTTTCCAGGGTATTGAGTTACTGTTCAAAAAAAGCCTGTTCCCAGCGGAGCTCAGGGGATAGTGGTGAAACACCGCAATTATCTGATTGGTCTTTGATTATAGAAGTTCCCTCCAGCGTTGAGATGTGTCTACCATGTGTAGGGCAGAGAGGTGAGCATATATTACATGTCACTTCTCATGTTGTCCTAGATTTGTGGAATGTTCTGTGAAAAATTACATGCTCTGTTTTTTATTTTTTTCACGTACTATGGGAAAGAACTCTAGGCTAGATCTTTCACGCACACTCACTTTTTCTCTCATTTCCTGACTAGAACTTTTCTCTGCACTTTTCACTTTTTCTTCTTTCTCTTTGAACTCCACCCTACATTTCTTATGCTTTTTCTCCCATGTTAATCCCACTTTCTTTCCCGCTCTCCTTCCTGACTGTGTCGAGTTGTATGTGACACACTCCAGTCCCGCAGCCCTCCTTCGCCCTAATTAGATCCAGCGGCAGAGATGGAGAGAGAGGGAGGGCCGCAGGTAAGGCAAGAGAGCAGACAGCAAAACAAACCAGAGCTCCACATTCCAGCACGCAGCCTCACGTCCTGCTGCCGCTGACTCCACACCTCATCTACTCGAGTAAAAGTACCAAAAAGTACCAAGCTCCAAAGGCCTCTTCACATCAGATATGAAAGTTAAACAAGTAGTCGTCTATCTAAATGAAAACTTAAGTTTACTCCAGGACAAAAGATGGCAGTGATTGACAAATTTACTCTGTGCAATGCAGTAGGTTTTATGTGAATTTGGGCATGGTAACAATATATTTTTTTAGTAATATCAAAATAATATTCAGAAATTTGGGGATGGAGGTTTTTTTTTTTTAAATAATCAGCAAGGATGCACCAACGTTAATCAAAAGTGACAGTAAAGACATCTATAATACTACAAAACATCTATAATACTACAAAACATGCCTTTGCATGTCTCTGTTCTCAATGGCTTGATTTGACCAAAAACTCCCATATAGATAACTTTCCATTTTTAGAAAATATGTCCTTCTAATGCAGTCTTTTTTTTCTGACAACCTTAATGTGTCTCATGTTGTCTCTCTCCTCCAACTTTTTCTCTCTTATGCTTTATTGCTCTCAAACACTTCACCTTTTCTCAGAAATATTTCCGGTTTATGCCATTCATCCTTGTGTGATCACGTCATATCCATAAATAGAGAAAAAAGGTCTGTGGTAGGAGATATGCTACTTGATTTCTGTAATGATGTAGGTTTATTTTATACCTGCACTCTTAAAAATGAAGGTTCTTTACAGGCATTGATGGTTCCATGAAGAACTTTTAACATCAGTGGAACCTTTTCATTCCACAAAAGGTTCTTTAGATTATAGAATGCTCTTCACACTAAGAAAAAATGGTTCTTTTAAGAACTGTTGTCTGAAAGGTTCTTTGAGGAACCTAAAATGGTTCTTCTATGGCATCACTGCAAAAGCTCCTTTATTTTTAAGTGTTGTAGGACTTTCTGTTTTTCTTCCTGTTAGCGGGTCTTGTAGTAGAATAACAAATCTGTTTCAGTATGTTGATCACAGGGAAACAACTACAATAACTGAAACCATCAGATTAATTCACATAGAAATCAGTGCTTTTGAAGCATCATGCAATTTCATGTCTCAACCACAGATGGCGATAGAGAGGCCAAAGTTCTGTAAAGTACAGTCAAATTTAACTTGAGAGACAGTTTGGTTCATTTTAGAGATTTTGCTGCCTTAAAAGCTTAGTTAACTGTAGTTACCCACTTTTTATTTGTAGCGTGTAGTTAAAGTTAAACTACTTTTCAAGTTTGAAAACTAATTTCAAAGTAGTTTCTGATTGTCTCATTGATGTCTATTTTTATTTCCACTAAGGAATTTTAAAAGAAATGTCTGAGACAAAATTGATAGTTAAATGAAACCCCATGAAGTCTCCTGAGCTATGAAATGGGCAACCTCTGGGCACTTTCTTACATCTCTCCAATGCCGTTCCCTCTCTCACATTCCCTTCTTCTCCTCCATCCCCCTCTCTTTTTCATCTATCTGTTCCTCTCTCCCCTGCTGTCTAGGAGGTCAGACGGAGCACATGAGAGGTCTTTTCTTTCCAATTAGTTAGCTGCTAATGAGGCTGAAGCCCCCAGACCCTGCTCCCAGCAGTGCTCTCAGCAAAGCCCCCTCATCCCGCAGGCCAGAAGTTTTGTGCCCCCTACTGCCACCAATCTACCCCCACCCACTGGCTACAATTACCACACAGCCAGCCAACAACTACCCTATAACCAGAGCTCATCTGTGCTGAAGGAAACGGGCTACACCTTACATGGTCACCAGCAAACCTGTTTACTAACAGGACATATTTGTTATCCTGATCTGCTGGAAAGACTTCCTGTGACATGGAAATGTCACACAGGGCACTTCCTGAGCCACTGACTGACCAGAAATACGGTACTTACTATAATAGGGATGCAAAATAAACAAAAGTGCATGTATTGGCTGAAGTGTTCCCAAACACCTGTATCACCTCATCTACAGCTGTGCAGTTAAACAGATAGTCTCTGTTTCTTGAGCAGCAAATCAGCATATTAGAATGATCTCTGAAGGATCATGTGACACTGAAGACTGGGGTTATGATGCTGAAAATTCAGCTTTGCATCACAGGAAAAGTTGCATTCTAAAATATATTAAAATGAAAACAGTTATTTTAAAATTGTAATAATATTTCACAATGTTACAGTTTTACTGTATTTTGATTAAACGAATGAAGCTTTGGTGAGCATAAGAGACTTCTTTCAAAAACATAAAAATAAAACTATTACAGACCCCAAACATGTAAACGGTTGGGTATATTGAATGTTTTGAGTAAGCAGTGGAAATTTAGCAAAGCATGCTTAATTTGGTTAGACAGGAAATGACAAAAGCATGCAGAGATTCCCAAAAGTTCTGATTATTCTGCTATATGATGAGTGCTTAATGACTATGAAAACCTTAAATTATTTTTGATGATGATTATTATTATTTTTTTTGTGTGTGTAGTTTTGTTTTACCGTTTAACTAAGTGTTGTTAGTTTCGTGTAATTTTAGTTTTTCATTTAATTTACTTTTTTTAAGCTTGGTTTTACATGAGTAGTTTTGGTTAAGGAAAGTAACCCTGGTCACCCCACCAGGAGCCGTGCCTCGCATCAGGGGGTCAGTGTTCCTGACAAACATGATTCTTGTTGCCTTATGAGCACTGTAGACTGAATCCATTGAGATGTGATTGTGTTCGAGGGAGAGAGGCTTACAGGTGGAAGGGTTACGGCCGTGTTGTTTCTCAGGCTGTAGTGTAACTCAAGCCTCCCCTGGGCTCTCTGTGAGATTTGCCTCTATGTGCTGTTTCTCACGACTCGTCCGTATCTCCCAGCGTGAGCCGAGAGAGGAACCTCAGAGAAACGCGGCGCTCCATCAGCGGCCTCGCTGGAAAACACAACAGGAGCCTCTCGACGGGTCAGAGGTCTCACTTCCTGTTTCCTCTCCGTGCAGGGTCATCATAGGGTCTCCTCTGTCTCTCTTTCCTTTTGTTACGGGGGCCTCACAGCGCAAATCAATGTCTCTACAATGTAGCAGATTATTCGAGAAAGACAGAAGAGGAAGGAGGCAGCGCTCACACATGCAGCGTACTGCTCAGTGTCAGTGCTTAAGATAAGCCTTCAGCGAGTCCTGGGACGTTTCTGTAAAAACACCCATATTTCTAGACTGCATGTATGGATCTTTTCAAGCTGCTTGTATAGATCATACTCTTACATCTGTCTGCATAAATGTGAAAAAGAGGTGAGGTAATAGATCAGAGTTGTCAGACTCATTTTAAAACCAAAGGGAGCTTGAAGAATTATGCGATACACAAGAGGATTTTAGATAACACGGGGAGTTATACTAAAAGAGAATTAATGGGAAATTACGGTCTATTATCTTATTAATCTAACAGCAATGTTGACAAGAAAAAGAGAAAATCACACACTTCTTTTTGCTAGATAACTGAAGCAGTCTAAAATCATACATGCATAATTTGGGCTAAAAAACTTTATTTTCATTCTCAAATCTAGCTGAATCAGTATTAATGTGTTATGTCTAATCAGTAATTAAAATTATGAAACTGACTGTTTTTTTCTTCAAAGAATGAATCATTCAGCCCACTAATAGGGAAGATTATGATGAAATAAGGACTTAAATGTCAGTTTAATTCTCACACAAACATATTGTGTGGCTCTAGTGCATATATACGTAGCACATGAATCATGTGGACTACATTTAGCATTTTTGCACATTGTAAAGGGAAAAGAGCAGCCAGCACATTCTTCAAAATATCTTCTAGCTATATCTTTTTTATAAAAATGTTTGATGTAAAAATTTAAATCTTTAAAGAAAAAAATAATTTTTTTGAGGGGATGAATTAAAATAAGTTGTTTTAGATTGTTTTAATGATTGTTTTGTCTTGTTTTAAATCATTTTAAGTCCGCTTGGAAGTTTGCTGAGGCTCCCTAGTTGAGAACCAGTGCTTTAAAGCACACAATGTGTGTCCATGAGAGAATGCTGAGCTGGGAATCAGATGGTGATATCAGATGCACTGCTTTCAGACCACATGACTCTGGGAACGATGGCGATAACATGTCAAGCCCTGGAGCAGAAGACAAGCGAAGCCTGTCCTCAAACACTAATTAGATTTAGCCAGCAGCCCTCATATCAGAAACTCTTTTAGCTCCCACTGCTCTGTCAAACAATCGCCTGCATTTACTGCAAACATGCCAACATTTACACCGCTAGATAAAAGAACTGTGAATTCTTTTCTCTTTCTTTGACTTCAGTCATATATACATTTCATTTCATCACAGCTCTTCCAGACATATTTTTATACAAACATAAACAACAAAAACAACAATGAAGCCCACCTTTCTGAATCTGTGTAGCTTTGCCTCCCCCTTTTTTTTCAAATGATCAATTCTTCAACAGATATCTTTGTTCAAATGCACACAAATCTGTAATTTGTTTTGCTTTCTTTGATAAATGGCTTTGTTACAGCACTGGGGAAGCTACTACAGAGACTTGTTTAGATTGTAAAGGAACTGATTCAGACGAATGTGGTAAAACACTCATAAATCATCTTTGGAGAAGCCCACACCCAGGCCGCTAGAGGAGGCCTGCTCTTTGTGCTCCTGTCCCAACAGGTATTAGTTCTAGGAAATGAATCTGTCTCTTTCATCTGTCTCAGACGTACTGTGTCTTGCGTGACTGCCTCTGCTTCAGACAGGTGAGAGGGGATGCCGGGACAGAGAAAGGGAATAAAGGTCCACAAACTCACCTCAAATGTTGAGTAATGCATGAAATGTGTGCGCATGCGGGTTTGGATTGAAGTTTCCATGACTCACACAGTGAAAATGTACCGGGTTGATCCCTTCTTCCCTCAAGTATGAACCACAACAACTAAAGTGGTTGTAAGGTTGTAAGGCCGTTTTTGTGTGTGTGACCTTTGGATGGTTTCATATAAATGAGGAAATTCAAAAGCACTGTATGTAGGGCAGAGGTCATAATGTAATCATTTTAAGAATGCAGGAAATTACAATTCAAACGAAATTACACTGAGGTTAAGCACCAGGCTTATTTGATTATTCAGATTCTTTTCTAAAGAACGATGTGCGCTGCGAGCATTTGAGAGTGTTCATAGTGCTCCAGTTTAAAGCACAGCAGTGCTGTACATTAAGTTTGGGATCAGTAAGATTTTTGAATGCTTTTGAAATGTATGCTTACCAAGGCTGCCGGTATTTGAGCAAAAAAATACAGTAAAAATAGTAATATTGTGAAATATTATTACAACTTCAAATAACTGATTTGCATTTGAATATATTTTAAAATAGAATTTATTCTCGTGATGCAAAGCTAAATTACTCCAGTCTGCAGTGTCACATGATCCTTCAGAAATCATTCTTGTATGTTATGTTATATTATTGTCAATGTTGGAAACAGCTGTGCTGCTTAATATTTTTGTGGAAACTGTGATAGATTTTCTTCCAAGATTCTTTGAAGAATAGAAAATTCGAAAGACCAGCATTCTTTTGTAATACAGATTTTTTGTAACATTATAGTTGTCTTTACTGTCACTTTTGATCAGTTTAATGCATCCTTGCTGAATAAAAGTAACCTCTCTCTCTCAAGAAAAAATCTTACCACAAACATCTGAACTGTAGTGCATGTATCATATATAGTACAACAGCATGCAGAGCACCATATGAACAGACCACAAGCTACGGCACAAGTCCAGACATGCTCGTTTTTCCTCTTGAACAGGCACAATACACGGTATGATGCTAATCAGAGGTAGGATGGAAAAAAAAAAGTCTTCGCTACATTTCATCCGGTTTTCTCGGTTTCTCTCTCTCGCAAACACATAAACATGTAGGCTGCTGTAAAGGGAAGCCGTGTCCCTGTACTGACCCTGTTGGGTTTCACTTCAGAGCGGTGACATGCTGGATGTGGTGCTGCAGCGCGAGGGCCAAACCACAAGCTTTATCTCCGTCCCCTCTTGGGTCTTTATACCCCGGCCATACACAACCCTGAGCTGCTCACTGCCGCCCCACAGCGTGTGTTGTGGTTACCAGAAAGAGAGACGGAGAAAAAAAGTCTTGTCCTCTCATGTTTTCTCCACAGTAGGTGGATTTGTTTTTTTGTCAGTGTTGGAGATGTATTGCAGGACTGACTAAAGGAAGAGATCAAAAGAAAACTTTTGCTGCAAAACTTGTTTTAGATAGGAAATGGAAAGGGATGGAATGGAATGGAAGCCTCATTTCCGATAAAGAATAAAGACATTTTAAAAAGTAACTGCGATTTTTTTTTATCTTTTACATTAATTCAGACTTTTTTTTCATGAAACTGTAAGAATAAATTTTTTTTTTCTTGCACTTGTGAGCTTATATCTCACAATTCTGAGTTTACATCTCGCAATTCTGTTTTTGTGTTTCCATCATGGAATCAAAAATAAAAAGGTAATTGCAACCTTACGATTCTGACATTTTTGTCTCACAATTGTAAGTTTGTATCTCACAATTTTGAGTTCATATCATGCAGTTTTGAGTTTATATCTCGCAATTCTGAAAAAAGTCAGAAACCTGTTTTGTGAGATAAAAAGTTGCATTTTCTACTTTGTGGTGGAAACAGGCTTTCATAAAATGGAGGTAATCTAGGCATATCTGAGGTGCTTATTCTTATAAGGTAAGAATAACTTAAAATTTTTAAAAAATCAGTTTAAAGATTGAAACAAACCCCTAACTTTAAGATTAAACTTCACTGTATAACACACTCTTCATGTTTATGCTACAAATACATGAATATCTCAAATCAGGGCTTTTCAAGGGGTTGCAAGGGAATGTAGAAAAACATGATATATTTTTATTTACAGAATCTTAGCAACCCCAAAGCAATACTCACCCACAAGACCATATCATCGCGGCAGCAGGTTTTCTGGATGAGATCTGAGCTGGGCTAATCATTGTTTAGTCATGGTCTTATAATTTCCAGAAACCCGTCTGTGAGTTTTCTCCTCTTATACGCTCCATTGCTTGTCTGCTTGATTAAACAGTAAACTGCCATGTGGCATTACTATATTGCTCTGAGCGCTGACCCTGAGCAGAGTTCAGGCCTGGTGTGGGGCTCAGCGACAGGTCTGTGGGCACTGCGTCTCTCTCACCGCTGAGCACTTTGCCATGTGTTGGCCTTTTGTGAGTTTGTGAGCAGAGTTTTCCTTTGTGTTCTGTGCAGTAAGGGAAAGAAGGGATCGCATGGCTGAACAGACACTAATTGCATTTTTTGCATTGAGCTTCGCTGCATTCCATGAGCTCTGTGTTCCCGAAGCCTCTGGACCGCAGAGAGAAAGAGGAGGAGGGGAGTCCTCAAGTATGAGGCTTGTTCTTGATTTATCAAGCATATTTTATTTTATTTGTGTTCTCTGTGCTTCCTTGAGGCTCTCCAGTACACGCCAGGCTTGTTTTACAGCAGCAGCGCTACTGCATCTGACACATAGCATTGTGTCCTCACACTGACAGTATTGATCTAAGAAAATGAAAGTGATATCCGCGTTAATATATTGAGTAGCTGAAAATATTTATCAGTGTTTATCATGAGTTGGTCATTGAGAATTGTTACCACAGGTATTACATGATTTCTATATGTGACCCTGGAGCACAAAACCAGACATAAGTTGCTGGGGTATATTTGTAGCAATAGCCAGCAATACGTTGTATGGGTCAAAATTATCCATTTTTCTTTTATGCCAAAAATCATTAGGATATTAAGTAAAGATCATGTTCCATGAAGATATTTTGTAAATGTCCTACCGTAAATATATCATAACTTAATTTAAGATTAGTAATATGCAATGCTAAGGACTTCATTTGGACAACTTTAAATGCGATTTTCTTCAATATTTAGATGGTTTTGCACCCTCAGATTCCAGATTTTCAAAAAGTTGTATCTTGGCCAAATATTTTCCTATCCTAACAAACCATACATCAATGGAAAGCTTATTTATTCAGGTGATGTATAAATCTCAATTTCAAAAAATGTACCCTTATGACTGTGGTCCAGGGTCACATATATTCTACATTTGATTTGATTATAGATATATCTTGAAAATACACTACGATTCAAAAGTTTGGATAGATTTTATTTTTTTGGAAAGAAAGAAAGACAATTAATACTATTAATTTATATATATTTTAATTTAATATTCAAATAATGCAGTTTTTTCCTTTTATTTACAAAAAATCATGAGAAAAATATATCACAGTTTCACAAAAGTATTTAGTAAATATTAAGTAGCCTAACTGTTTTCAACATTGATAAAAATCGGAAATCTTTCTTGAGCAGCAAATCAGTATATTAGAATGATTTCTGAAGGATCATGTGACACTGAAGACACTGAGTAATGATACTAAAAATTCAGCTTTGCATCACAGGAATATTGCATTTTAATTATATTTTCAATTACATTCCAATAGATAGCAGTTATTTCATACTATTACTTTATTTTTTATCAAATAAATTCAGTCTTTGTGAGCATAAGAGATTTCTTTCAAAAATCTTATGAACCGACCATCATCCAGCATTCAGTATTGATCCACCCTATCTGTCAGACCACAGCTCCACCTCTGATTATTACAAATTTGCTCTTAATAAAATCTCATTTACATAAGGAAGTGGGCCACATTTACCAAGGAACCAAACCCAATGTTTAGAGCATAGACTACATACTGCTTAAGTTGTCTGACTTGCTGAATAGACAGTGTTTGTGCGCCTGTCACGGTGTAACAGATGTCTTTTTTCAAACAATGGGTGAGTAATTCACTCCATTATTTTATATAGCTTCATAAAAGCCTATATTGCAAAATACTGAGTTGTTAAATAGGTTTATGGTGCATTTTCATAGTGTACCTGCTGAATTCAGCACACAATGTGTGACAAAAATAGACTCCAGAATACTAGTCGTCGCACATGCTCTTCTGTTACGCAGCTTTGTGTACAGTGTGAACGCTGTAACTCGTTAACATGGACAAGCAAAATAAATGCATACTGCCTTTGCATTCAAAGTGAGTTTATTGCTTTAAAGCATGAATAAATTCCCCTTTTCCTTCACTGTAACACAGTGGCACCAGAAATGTACTCTAACCAGCCAAACCAAAGCATCCTGTGCTACCTCAGCTGGCCACTGCATGTGTGTGTGTGTGTGTGGGGCAGCAAGTAGCTGTGCTCCATCCATTCGGCCTACTCTCATACACCCAGTGCCAAACGGGCAGCCAAACAGTTGTCCTTAAGCTTTTCTCTTTTCTTTTCTCCCTCTACCTTTTTTAGAGTTTGTTTTAAAATACCCTCGACCACATTTCTCTCTCTCTCTTTCTCTTTACGACTGTTTGCTTTCAGAGTTTAAATGGTTTGTGGGGACGGCCCGTCTCACATCGTTACTGGGCAACGGTCTTCAGGAAGGAATTCAGAGCCCTCAGTAAATGTGCTTAGGGCTTAGACTCATGCAGCTCTCCAAAAACATGCTGTTGAAACAAGAGCGCCGAGTGCATTAAAGGCCCATTCCTCGCACTGGGAAAACAGGCGCGTTTGTTTTTATTTCAGTTTCATGAACAGCACAAGTCATTGAGGGAGTGTGGTTTCACTAGGTGGCGCTATCCCAAGCTCATTTTCACACCGTTATCAGGCGTCTTTTGTCCGTTTTATGCTTTTCGGTGTCATTGCCGGTGGGCAAGCTGCGTAAATGAATCAGTTTCTCTGTCACTGCTATAACCGGCCCTGCGGACTTGTTCAAACAGAAGCGGTCTGTGCCTCCCGTGTTTCGGGCCTGAATAGAGGCCTGTTTGGAGATCTGGTGGAACATGTTGTATGACTTTCCCTGCTGACCTCCTGAGAATGCACTGACATTAAATCACAGATGGAGGGGTTTGTATGTTTAGTAAGGCCTGTTTATCTTCTGAGGGTTATAATGTAATAATTATCAATTTTTTAGAGAGAGAGAAAGCTGTGTGCTGGTCAGAAGCTGTTGCCCTATGGTTTGTTTCAGAGCGAAGCCATCCATAGCCAGACCCATCTGATCTCAATTTTCTCCTGTAGACAAAAACCAACAACAGCGACGAAAAAAACCAACAACAACAAGCACATGCTTGTGTCCGCACATCGGAAGGAAATCAATAAAAGAGGGAGACAGAGTAGAAAGATTAAAGGAAAAGCAGAAGACGGAGGGGGACGATGGAATTTTCAGCAATTATAGTTTGGCAAAACACAACAGCGGTTGATGTAGGAATCAACTCATTTAAAGTTTATCCTTTTATGCCTGACTCTATTTCAATGCAGTACTGTTGAAAAAGAAAGACATGAAAAAGCCTTTTGGAAATGAATGGCTTGATGAGATCATTTAACTTTATATATTTAACCTTATCATGCTCAAAATCAATCCTCAATGTGAAGTTTTATACATACCACATATGCCACATACCACACATAATGCATATGGAGCAATTTATGAAATTTCATTCTTGTCAGGAAACAGCTGATCTGTTTAACCCAAAATTAAATCTAAATAATTGGTGGATGCATACTTATCAACATCAAGAATTTATGTTAAAAATAATACTGAAAGTGAAGGTTTTTCATCTGGTCAGAGTTGTTTTATTAAAAAAAATTTTTTTTTTAAATTTCACTTTTTAAAATGGTCCTGCAGAGTGACAAATGCATTTTTAAAAGTATAAATTTAACTTGTATTTAAAAAAAATAATAATATTGTCACACCCCTGTGGACTGTCTATTATGGTTTCTCCCTCTGTGTCCTTATTTGGTTGTTCCTGTTCTCATTATGAGTTAATCACCTCATTGTGCTCACCTGTCTGCCCCTCATTATCCACCCTATATCAGTTCCTGTCCATTGTGTTCCAGTTTGTCAGTTATTGTGAATGTTACCCTGTGCGTGTGCTCCTACCCTCTTGTTAAGTTATTAAAGGTTTCTTGTATCCTTCATCCTCGTCGTCCTGCCTGTTCTCTGGCACAGCAACACCGGGACAGAATAACTGACCCAAAACAAGATGTCAAACGGCTGAAGACAGGCTTTGGTGTCTGCGGCAGGGTGGTCGAGATTTGGAGAGGTATGTGGAGGAGTTCCTAGAGCTCTCTCACCAGGTGAGCTGGT
>NW_015505478.1:284472-348188 GCF_001515645.1 Sinocyclocheilus grahami | reverse complement strand
CCCCGCCTCACCAGCTCACCCCTCGCCCGGACCCTCCACATACCCATCCAAACATTCCGGTTATCCATCTCATCCCAGCACCGTCTCTGTCCTCAGCCCAGAAGTGCGGGCTGTTCCCGAGTTAAGCCCAGGAAGGGCTCCTGTTCCGGAGTTAAGCCTAGGAAGGGCTCCGGATCCCCAGTCCAGCCCAGGAAGGGCCCCGGATCCCCAGTCAAGCCCAGGAAGGGCTCCAGCCCCAGAGCTCGCTCCCGTGTCGGCTCCAGCCCCAGAGCGCCCTCAAGTGCCTGCTCCTCCAGAGCGCCCTCAAGAGCCCGCTCCTCCAGAGCGCCGACCAGAGCCGGCTCCTCCAGAGCGACCCCCAGGATTCCTAGGATCCACCATGGCCTCCCGAGGTCCCTGCTCTGCCGTGGCCTCCCGAGGTCCTTTATCCACCGTGGCCTCCTCCTGGAGGCTCTCCGTGGCTCCGCCCGATTCCAGTCCTGCACCAGCTTCCAGGGCGCCCACCCCCCCTCCCCGATGATACGGTTACGGCGCAGGTCGCGCCTTCTGGGAGGGGGGCGATCTGTCACACCCCTGTGGACTGTCTATTATGGTTTCTCCCTCTGTGTCCTTATTTGGTTGTTCCTGTTCTCATTATGAGTTAATCACTTCATTGTGCTCACCTGTCTGCCCCTCGTTATCCACCCAAATCAGTTCCTGTCCATTGTGTTCCAGTTTGTCAGTTATTGTGAATGTTACCCTGTGCGTGTGCTCCTACCCTCTTGTTAAGTTATTAAAGGTTTCTTGTATCCTTCATCCTCGTCGTCCTGCCTGTTCTCTGGCACAGCAACACCGTGACAAATATAGAATAATATCAGCTCACATGTTATGCATAATAATTATAAAATAGTTCACGAAATGCTGTTTAAAATAGTTTGCTGTTCTGTAAAAGAATAGAATGCCAACTACCAATAAAATTCTAAAGCAAATTCTGTTATTAGTTCTGCAATTAAAATATTTAATTTTTTATCTTCCACAGTGATCTCTCAGATATTACTTTGAGTCTGTCCAGTAAATCTAACTAGCTTCCACCCATCGTGTTGGCCATTTTTCTCAGTATGCTGAAATTTTGACTTTTAGCACTAACAAATTAATTTCACCATGACTTTGTTTGACAGTTTTCATCTAGAGTGTGATTGTGATCTGAACACAAATCCATAAACCTAATCTCATACTGATATATGATGCATGCTCTAGTGCAGGGATTCCAAAAATTTTTTCAACCGAACCTTTGACCAAAAATATTTACTTGAAGTGTCCCTTGAGTTTTCAAGTTAGTATTTAAAAAATTTAACACATTTCCACACTGCAGTTTGGGAAGCCATGTCCTAGAGTAGCATCCAATAGCGATTATAGCATATCTGTTCATTAGAAGTGTAATGTTTTTTTTCTATTTTTCCACCACACTCTCTTCTCTGTAGCTTTTGCGGATGGTGACGTTGCCTGAAAAGCGACGGAGGGCTCGACCAGGAGGGGGCGCTGCGAGGAGAGACCCAGCCGGACAGGGCCAGGCAGACGAGGATGAGGAGGGTCTAGAAAGTGGGGATTGTGATGATGAAGATGAGTGTACTGGTGTTTCTGGACTCGGGCCGCCTCCGAGACGCAAACGCCTGCGCATCTTTGCAGGTCAGTGATATAGTACACACTGGAACTAATTTTTTAGTGTCAGTGAATTTTTAACTGGTGCTACTGTTAATTATATTGCCCAATCTATGTTAAAGGGGTTATATGATGCGATTTACATTTTTACTTTCTCTTTGGAGTGTTACAAGCTCTTGGTGCATAAAGAAGATCTGTAAAGTTGCAAAGACTAAAGTCTCAAATCCAAAGAGATATTCTTTATAAAAGTTAAGAGTCAACCACGCCTACCTAAAATGCCTCGTTCTAACATGCCCCCACATATCTACGTCACTGTGTGGAAATATTAGCATAATGCCGCCCAAATGTGCACGCAAAGAAAGAAGGCGTGGTTTCAGGAACAGCAATAGTGTTGATGCAGCCATGTCAGGGAGTATGGGATGATATTAGACTCAAAATGATTAATAGATGCACGCACAATTATCCATGTACTGCATACATTTTATACATGTATCTTACTAACCACAAACAAATGCCTTTCAATTTGAGTCTGTGGAATTCTGGATTAAATGATTGTGCAGCGATTTGCGCAAATACAGACATGTTTGTGAATAAAAATGTTCTGTTCTGCATTAATATATCATAAATTGCTCATGCAAAAAGGAATCTGTGCATATGTGGATCAGGTGACACGCGTGCATTAATTGATGTCTAGTTCGAGTCGATCTTGTTCAGTTCATTTCGATTTTGAGACTTAATTTTCGCAGTTTACAGCCTTTCACGTCCCCCACACACACAACTACGAACAAACAAGGCCCAGTGTGTCACGGAATGCCAGGAGGAAACAGGGTAAGTTCCATGTGCAGTTTATTGCAAATAATAACAGGACAAAACAGAACAAAACGTTGCAAAAGGTTATCCAAAAACCTGACACCGACAACACCAACTAGAAGACAATACAATCCAGACGCAATGACAGACAGAGTGAGCATGGTATATATAGCAGGGATAATGAGTAAATGATAACAGGTGCTACTGATCAGAACAGAATTAAAGCAGGGGACTATGGGAAATGGAGTTTAACACATACAACATAGAACAGACAGAGCGCCCTCAAGTGGCCAGTCCAGGGCACCACAACCAACACTGTGACACAGTGCAATTCATTAACGTGTACAAGATTTGAAAAATTCGCAAATGTGCATCACTACACTGAAACAAATGCTTTTCAACCGGTGTCTGCAGAGTTAAGAATTACATTAATGTGCAGCATTTTGTTCAAATAGAGACATATTTGTGAATACAAATGTTATAGTTTATATTAAAGAATCATGATTTGTGCATGTAGCGATTAAAATGTGCATTTGTGGATCAGGCGACACGCGTGCATTCATTCACATCTCTTCTGAGTCGATTCTATTTGATTCATTTGAATTTTGAGACTTTCCTTCCGCCCTTTTAGCCTTGCCCAATCCACACACACACAGCTCGTGATCCACGCGCAGCTGAGCCTAAGAAAATCAACCACCACTAGATGGCACTAGCCCCAGTCACATGTGTGCATTCCATTGAGTACTGTTTCATGAACGTAACATTGTTTTCTTTGTTTCTTTTTGGTTTTGGCTATTCTCCTCTACGGCAGAAATATAATAAATATGTTTTATTGAACTTGTTCTAACTTAATTTGTCTTAAGACACAGAATAGCTTATATTAATTTTGCCAAACAAGAACTTCGGGAAGGTACCTTGTTTTTTTCTTTCTTTCTGTAATTCAGCGGCACGTTGTCAGTTATTCCTTCCTTGTAGGCTATTATTATTATCTCGTATAGCTTCATAAAATTACTGTTGAACCTCTGATGTCACATGGACTATTTTACCGATGTCCTTACTAACTTTCTGGGCCTTGAACATGTCAGTTTTGTTGCTGTCTATGCAGGGTCAGAAAGCTCTCGGATTTCAGCAAAAATAAGGTCTTATAACCATGTTTGAAACAACAAGAGGGTGAGTAATTAATAACAGAATTTTCATTTTTGGATGAACTAACCCTTAAAAGTTGCCCCAGCTTCACAGGTTATAGGTAGCCATGTATTATCAGTGACCTCGCGACCCTATCATTGTCTGAGGGAACAAACAGGGTACATGGGAGATGTTCCCTTTGATGCAAAACAAAGCACAAAAGAACCAACAAACCATGTTAGTGCAAAGAAACTAAACAGAGGCAAAGAATAACAGTAGAAGGGCAGGAACAAGGAGTTTGATACTGACTGACAAAGCCGAACCAGCTGAGCAAACACAACAGAGGGAGTTGTCGTCCTGGTTGTGTTGTTGTGGCAGAGATTTGGGCTCTCAGGGTAGCGCCGCAAGGGGCCCAGGGTTACACTGAGAATCCCACTTATAAAGCACATGTGGAAGGACAGGATAACGCACATATCAGCACTCAAATTTACACCGAGGAAGTGAAGCGGTGATAAAACGTCCAGCATCAAGCGCTGAGGTCTGAAAGCTCTCTAAACTTCTGAGCCGGTGGTGTTTGAGTGTGCGTCCTCCCTCCCTCTTGCAGAAGATTTACTGCTTTAATTATTAAGAATGAAGAGAATGCGTTTTGGGCGCTGGGATGAACAGTTGGCGATATATCTTTCCTGTCTTGGAATTTTATATCCCGCTCCTCTTCTCCAGTCCTCTCTCATTCTCATGTGTGTGTGTGTGTGTGTGTGTGTGTGTGTGTGTGTGTGTGTGGATGTTAGGTCGGTGGGTCATGACCGAAGAATGAATCACAGGATTGTTCTGGTAGTGTTGTGGAAAGCAGGGCAAAACAATGCTAAATGCTAATAATAAAAAACAACCATACAATAAATAATTCAGGTTAAGACACTTAGAAGGGAGGAGAAATCACTTCTGATATCTCTTATTGTCGATGTCAAAGGCTGTTTAATTTAATCTGCTAATATGGCTAATGCTAATACAGTATTTTTAGCCCTGGGTTGATTCTGTGTGTTAATTAGCTACATTTTGGCAACATTATGCAGGCAAAAAGGTCCGTTGTCAATTGTCAATAGTGTAGTGATGTAATGAAGCAGAGCTGAAAAGTCACTTTTTTTATATAAACAGCTTTCCTTTGGTTAGCTTGGCAATGTTGAGTGACCAACCTGAACCTGTTGCGAAATCTGCATGGGGAAATTGCTTATTAGCATTATTAGCATATTTATTAATAAGCTTATAATGCTTTAATAAGCTTATTATGCTTATTAGCATGCATATTACAAGCATACTGGCTTTTTATTAGTATTTATAACCCACATATTAATGCCTTATTCTGCATGACCATATTTTGGATCCCTTAATCCGACCCCATACCTAAACTTAACAACTACCTTTGTTAAGCAAATGAGCAAATGAGGAGTTTGTTGAGGGAAAAGTTGTAGTTAATAGTAAATATGAGTATCCTATTCTAAAGTGTTACCAACAAACATCTCTTGCTGCTTTTTCAGCATAAAGGCACGAGTGCTACATTTTTAAAGACATTTCAAGTCATGTTTAAATATCAGAGGAGGCTGTTTACTGTAACAAGGGCGATTAAAGGGATAGTTTGAAAATTAAAATTACCCCACTGATTTACCCATCCTAGGTGTATATGACTTTCTTTTTCAGACAAATACATTGGGAGTTATATTAAAAATGTCCTCACTTTCTCAAGCTTTATAATGACTGTGAATGGTGGTCGAGATTTTAAAGCAAATTAAAGTGCATCCATCCATCATAAAAAGTGCTCCACACGGCTCCGGGGGGGTTAACAAAGGCCTTCTGAAGTGAATCAATGCATTTTTGTAAGAATAATATCCATATTTTAAACTTTATAAACCATAATCTCTAGCTTCTGCTAACATACGCGCGTTACCGAGAAAGTGGCATTCCATTGATATTTTTCTTACACAGATGCATCAGTTCACTTCAGAAGGCCTTTATTAACCCCCCAGAGCCATGTGGAGCACTTTTTATGATAGATGGATGGGTTTTTGGGTTTCAAAATCTCGACACCCATTCACTGCCATTATAAAGTTTGGAAGAGCCAGGACTTTTTTTTTTAAATATAACTCCGATTGTATTCGTCTGAAAGAAGAAAGTCATATACACCTAGGATGGCATATATGTGAGTAAATCATGGGGTAATTAAAATTTTTGTTGAACTATCCCTTTAACTTTCAAAAACAGTAGTGATCAATTCTTCTGTTCTGCTGTTTATGCATTTACAGAATTATCAGTTTTCCTATTCGGCTAATATTATGTTCAAAGTTTTACATTTTGTCATACCTATGCAGTTTACAGTCTATATGTTGTTCAGTATTTGACCAATATTCTTGCTCAAGTATTGTTCAAATATGTCTGTTTGTTTTAATGTAGACCTTTAGGCCTCTGATGAAACAGGTACACAGATAACAGCAGATAGTTGCAGATGACCCAGTAAAACACGCTTCAGCCCTGCTGTCTTTTCATCCCATTTTGGTTGTTTGGGGAGGGGTCAGGAAGCCAGAATGCCGAAGGTCATCCATAGGCAGGTTTACTAATGGAAGTCCTGTCTGTGCCTGGTGCGCTGAGATGGACGACGTAGATCTGGTTTCTCAAAAGAGATGCAGCTTCGGCGCTGCGCAGGGGCCTGGGGAGCGTGACGGACAGAACAACAACTAGGTGCAGACAGGCCGCACCTCGGGCCCAGACCCCTCCGTAAATCAAAGCTGTCAGCTGGACAGTAATTTTGTGGATGTTCCGAATGATCCGGATTGATTGATAAATCGTCATTCACTCTGGGAAGAGATTCCAGGCCTCCTCGCCCCCCAGGACTGCCCCCAACCCCCATACCGACCCACGCATTCCAGGCCAGCAGAGCTATTCCTGGACACGGGCTGTGTGTGTCCTGTGCTCACACCCCGAGATACACACAGCCGGCGCTGAGGTCGTGTCATCTGCCTCACCACGCTCACTTTAATGTCAGCCGCCCGCTTAGGACAAGATTATGTGAGCGGCGGTGCAGTCCAGCACTAATCAAACATGCTGTTATCACATATTTAATAATGCTTCATGAGAAAGGGTTTGTATGAGAAACTTTAGTTGAACTGAAATACTGAAATATTGATGTCAGTATGGCATCATACTTAAACTGTTTGTAAAATAAGTGTATACATCCCAATAAGTGTATAACAAAATTGGAATCCTTCCTGTCCTCTGTGGTCAGTGCCTGGTAGTTCGGCCAGTCATGTGATCTCAAAGTGGTTTCATGTTAGTGTGCATGATTTTAAACATATGTTTTTAAAAAGTTCTGTTTATTTCTTTGTGTGCAATTGACTGATTTTCGCCTTTGTACAACAGACCTGTTCCAAGTGTGATATATATTTTATACAGCAGTTCTATAAACAAGACATTAATAATGAATAACTGGCTAGTTAATAAGTTTATTTTTTGGCTGCCAACATAAATAGTTGCAAAAAAAGCAAAAGCGGAGTCAAGTGTTTTCAAAGAACAACACAAAGACTTAAATGCCACGGATACAAACAGTTAGAGTGATACAAAGTGAAACAGCTCAATTGGTTCGGTTTGTTAACATTAGTTCATGCAGCTGGTATTATAAACTAACAATAAACAGTGACTTTTTTATAGCATTTTATTAATCTTGGTTGATGTTCATTTCTACATACATACTAGAACATGTTTAACCCTTTAAAAGTGGGATCAAATTATAATAATGTATTATATTTTCACATGAATGTATTGTGTCTAATTATATTGTATAACATTATACTATATATTATATATATAGAATTATTAATATATTATGATAATTTTTAAAATATTATGCAACTTGTTCATAATTAGCTCATAATAACAAATATACTTTCATGTTAATCAGTTGAAGTGTTAAAAAAAACATGAAAAGTAATATCAACACTCTTGGTGATAATGGTGCTTGGCCAATCAAATAAGAGGAATGGATTTCATATTTATTTTATAAAATTGTATTCGATGAGTGGAATTGAAAACTGCCGTGCGTAGCGGTGAGTGTTTGAGAGAGATACCAGACATAAACCTGCTCTCTCAGTCTCATCACTTTTAGTTAGGACAGCACGCCGAACCATAAACCCCGTGCCCAGCTGTCATCACTGCCTTTCATTCTTTATGAGCTTCCACCCCTTTCTATCACACTTTCTCATCTTTTTCTCCATCCAGACCCTGAACGATCACCTCATTTTGTGTCTCCAAACAAAGTATCTCATTCAGCCTATCTGATGCAAGTGCTTAGCTGCTTTCCTGACATTTCACACCCTCTCTGCGCTCCTTGGTTCCTTTCTCATTTTGTCAAGGAGGAGCCCAGGAGGAGTTGATGAATGTAACTATCACCGAAAGGCCAAACCCCTGGAGTCGGGGGATTTTGGAGAGGGTCAGAGTGTGCAGCCTTGACCACTCCGCCGCACAGCATGGGCCCTGTCAAAACAGCTCTTGTTATTTTCCAGTGCTCAGCAGACGTTTGGTCACTGTAAGTGCTGAGGAGCATTTTTTCTTTGAAGCTCTTTGGCCCTTTATCAGCAGGCGAGGGTTAGCAAAATACAATGTGGAAATATGCCTGTAATGTGAAACATGCAGCTCGCTGTGAGAGCCTGGGCAGGGCTCGAGTCTCAGGTCTGCTACAGATTTACTTAAGATATGGAGAGAGTAAGAGAGATGGAGAGGAGAGGAAATTTTGTGATGGATGGTGTGAATTTGTGAGGCGAAACGACAGGCGCAAGCATTCGAACGCAAGCACACTTTTCTCACAGCATAAATAGTTTCATCCTTCCTCTGATGTTGAGGCTGGAATGCTAACAGGCTCCATGTGTCACCTCTGACCTCTAGCACCTGATAGGTGAGGAGCAAAGCACACGTTTTCCATTACAGCACAGGCTTTCTGCAGCCGTAAACAAGCTGCATATGAGGCCGGCCGGCCTGCCTAGTCTTAGTAGCATGCGCTGTCAATCTGTGTGTGTGAACTCGTGTGAGTTTGTGTTTATGTGAGGAAGTATATGTTTATGTGTGTGTGTGTGTGTGTGTGTGTGTGAGTGGGTGGGTTTAATTAGTTCTGCTTTGAGGAGAAATCTATGCTGTAAAAAATGACCGTGAATTTAACGGTAAAAGACTGTAAAAATGCTACAGTAAAAACCTGTTAAATGGTTAACGGTAAATTCCCCTACTATATATATATAAAGAAAGAAAGTTCAGGAGATAAGCAGTTAATAAGATTATGCGATATGAGATCGCCGGGCCGTTCCGTAACTCCCCAACCAGACCTCACTGGACAATGGCACCTTTTTTTTTTTCTTTTTTTTTTAACAAATAAGGTGAGAGAAGTACATTTTAAAATACTCCATCTGGTGTACCCTGTTAAAACTCTTTTTCTTAGATTTCGTACTGATGTAGATGTTATATGTGATTTCTGTGGGACTGAGAAAGAAAATGTTTTGCACTTATTTTGTAACTGCATTTATAGCAAAATGTTTTGGATAGATTTGGAATGTTTCCTTTGTAAATGCCTAGGCATGAAAGTTTACTTTTCTGAAAAAGATGTATTTTTTTATTTTAATAGACAAAGATTACCACCAAATGTGGCCTTTATTGTTAATCTTTGTTTGATTATGGGCAAATACCATATACATAAACAGAAATGGGCTAAAGGAAAACCCAACTTTTTGTTATTTCAGATAGATATGAAAAATTATATTGAGTTACTACTTGGGTTGAAAAACAGTAAAGCAAAACGCACTAGGTCTCTTTGTGAAACTTTTCTGTTATTTATATGATGATCTCATACCTGGTCTTTTTTTCTGTTTATTTATTTATTTATTTATTTTTCATTATTATTTTTATTTATGTATTTATTTTTACCTGTATTATTATTTATATAATACTGTATATTTTCAATTTCTGTTTTGTAGTTTATATTTGTTCATTACCTTTATATTATATGTTGGAAATCAATAAAAAAACGTCACTACCCCCTCCTTCCATGCGAATTTCGAGCCCCGGGATGCCACCGTTGGCTAAAACAAAGCGATAGAGTAAAATCTTTCCTCGGCGCTGCGCTGAGACGGCTCGCAGGAGAGCTCGAGGGTGATTCCCATTTATTAAGCAGAGGTTCAAACTCCGGTCCGAACAACACTGGCCATGAGCTTTGGGCTCTGCTCTCAATGAGAATATTTATTTATATAGCATATTTTATTTTAGATCAATTAGAAGAAACAATGTTTAATTTATAAAGTTTTATTTTGAAATGTAAGTCAATAACAATTGGCCGAAGCCAGAGCCAATGGTGAAAGTCTTTGCGCGAAGAGACCCCGCCCCATTTTGGAGGTTCTGCCCACTTTTGGAGTTCACGCCCCATTTTGGAAATCTCCGGTCTACAGTTATACCTACTTGATTATATACGGTGAATAACTGTATTGGACATTACATGTATTAGACATACATTTTACGGTAGTATACCGTTTTTGGAAGTGAAAAAGACCGTATAATTTACAGTGAATAATCGTTCATTGACATTCCCAGAATTCCCTGCGTTACATTTCAAATTTTATGTTTTTTTGTTGAAATAACTGTTTCTTCTTAGTTTTTTTTCTTATCAGTTTTGTATATTAGGGTTGTGTGTTACACCTAATGTTGTTAAATGAATGTTTATTGCATTATTTCAGTTTCACGTGTTACCATGATTGTGTTTGTGTGAATGACACCGTGCACCTTCTATATATGTTATTATTTTAAAGCTGCTTGTGATGAGCTTTGGTTCATCATGTGACTTTCTCATCACCACCTGCATTTGGTGGTTATCAGTGTATTACAAAGGTACAAAACAGATTTCAGTACTTCAATAAGGTTGGTATATTAACATTATATCAGTTAATGAAATTACGGTATTTAACTGTAAATTTAAGTTAAAACAGTAAAACCTAAAATGTTGCTACCGTATTTTTAACCACAGCTGCCGGTTTTTTACAGTAAATTTTACCGGTTTTACCATAAAATTTTTTTTACAGTGTATCACTAGAAGCTAGTTAAATATGGAAACATCTCCCTTTTGTGTAAACATACTTTAAAAATGATTCATAAATAAACTAAATTAACGGTTTTGGTAACACTTTACTGTGAGGTTCAATTAGTTAACATGAGGTATAAACTAATAATGAACAACTTTTTTACAGCATTTATTCATAGTTAATATTAATATATAAATATACGGTAACACTTTATTAAGGTGTCCTTGTTACACGTTACTTACTATTATAATAACAATAAATTATGCATAATTACATGCAAGTAATGCATCAATCCTAGTTAATTAATATTACTCAGTACGTAAATGTATAATTACACTGTAACAAGAACATCTTAAAATAAATTGTTACCAAATATACTTTTAATTCCTATGTGTTTTTACTTTATGCAACAATGTTTATATCAATGTTACACAACTGTAATTTTGGTAACACGTTACAATAAGGTTTCACTAGTTAACATGGACTAACAATGAAAAAAATATTAATCTTAGTTAATGTACATTTCCTGATATTTACTCATGTACATTATCAATGTAAATTGATACATAAACAAAATTTTTATCTATTTATATATTTTATTAGACCTGAACTATGAACTAACATTGTACAGTTGTAAACATATAAAAGTATATTTATTAACTAAATTAAGATTTATTAAATACTATAATAAATGTTTTGCCTGTTTTTATTTAATGTCATTTAATGCATTAGCTAATGATAACTAATGGGACTTTATTGTAAAATGCTACGGTTATTTTTCTTTAATTCATTTTAGCTGTTGCTTTAACTAATGTTATGTGAACCTTAACTTTAAAGTGTTACCAAAAACATTAATCTGATAAAATTTTCATGGTTACATTAAGTTATTTTACTTTATTAAATAAAAAAATACCACTATCTAAATGTATTTATTTATTTAATTTTTAAGATGGATTTAGAGTTTGAGTTAATCGGCAATATTTATGTTTAGGTTTATATAAAAACAACAGAAGTCTACGGTGTGTCCTGATTTAGATAAACAGTGTGTACGTGTGTGAACGTGCGTGTATTGCTGTTGTATGGGAGTTTGTATGCAGGTATGAGAGTGCATGTCATGTTTGTGTGTGTAAGGGCATATTCAGTGGTGTTTGGACTGCAGATGTTTGGCTGCAGTGGCCCAGGTGCTTGGAGCTACAGACAAACACAGATGTCTGCTCAGTGTAATGTGGAAATCAACTTGAAACACACCTGGAAATGAACAGGGCCAAAATGTTCAGGAAATGAGCAAGAGTAAAGTCATTTCTCAGTTATCTTTAGCTTCCCCTTATATATGGTGAATGTCAACCCAGTAAGACCAAAACCAATAAGACTGAGAATGTTTCTTGCCGCTCACCAAGGCTGCATTTTTTTCCTTTGATGATTACTCCAGTTTTCAGTGTCACATGATTTTTCAGAAATCATTCTAATATGCTGATTTGATTATTAATAATGTTCAAAACAGTTGTGCTGCTTAGTATTTTTCAGTATTCTTTTATGAATAGAAAGTTCAAAAGAACAGCATCTTTTATATTACAAATGGTCATAAATGTCAGTGTTATTGCCATTTTTTATCAATTTAATGCATTCTTAATTGCAAACTTTTTAATGGTAGAGAAACATGATGGTTGTTTATGGATAATATATGTTTTCTAGCATTCTCTAACATCCTAATGCAGTTTTAGAACCATCTGGTGTACCGGTGTGCCACTTCCTGTTTCTGTTTCTTTGCTCTCTTTCCTAATTTGTTAATTGTTTTGCATTAAGTAGCTTTAGAAATGATTATATCTTAGGTTCTTTGAGCACACAACTCTTAAAGGGATAGTTCACCCAAAAATGAAAAATCTGTCATGAGATTCCCAACCTATATGGCCTATTTCAGCAGAACACAATAGGAGAAATTATGAATGAATGGGCACTGAAGCGTTCAAGCTTCAAAATGAATTCAATGATGTTAAGATTTCTAAACCTAACAAGCAAAAAAGGGTAAAAACTCAGCATTTATGACCTGTAGAGTTAGATTAAGGCTGTTTCCAACATGAGAAAAGTGAGATCAGTAAACGGAAAAGAGAGCAGATGGTGGTTTTTTTCCTCTTTGAGAAAGAAGCAATGGCACCATCGCATCTGCAAATAATCCTGATCACAGAGAGGAAGTTTGCCATGAGAAACAGCCCAGTGGATCTGGCTTCTTCTACAAGGGGTCCTTATTTCTTCCTCTGTATATAAACAACAATCCCTCCCCACACACACACACACTCAACCGTATGCACTTAACAGATAACCACATACACAGAGAAATAATGATACCTAACCAGCATTTGTGTAAACAGTGCCTGACTCGATATGCACAAGAGCTGGATGGATTACATCTACAGTCATTCCCATTGTGGAGGGCTTAACATAGTTAAGGGGAGTTTATGGCGTCTCACCAAACAATGTTGTATGCGGTAGGCTGGCTTCAAAGACTCAAAGGTGATGTTGTCACATTAAAGCAAGAGGATAGTGAAGGAAGCCTGACAGTTGTGTTACAAAAAAAAAACAAACATTAGAATTAAATTTCACACCTTTTTTCTCAGTCCAATACATTTTTGTGCTTGAGAGTTCTCAAAAGAAAGTGTTTGTTTGTGTAAGAGTTTTATTTACATTAGCAGGAGCTTTTGACGTCCAGAATTGATTCCAGACATCTTCCTGCGTCATGTCTGTCAGCCACCACAACGTCTGGAAACACAAACTGTCTCACCTACTGTGGGTCATCCATAAACTGGGAGGCACAGAAAGAGCCGTGAGGATGCTTTTGAGGTTAATAGGGATTTATTATAGGGATGAAAAATAGTTATAAAAATACAAAATATCATCATAGTAACCATAGTTTTTACCAAAACACCATAGTTAGCGGTGTTTACTATGACAAGCATCGCTATAGACTGTAACAGTCCGGTAATGAAAGTAAAAATCCCATTCATTTACTCCATAGAGAAATTGTTTAATGATAACAACTTATAAATCCGTTGGTTTTTCTGTAACTTTCCTGGCCTTAAGTGGGCAAGGATGAAGGCACAGAGAACCCAAGTGTAGGTTTATTTAAAATTATAATGATCCAAAAACAAACTATGAACTTAATCCAAGACATGAAACAAATCGATGAGCTATGAGCTTGACAATAAACAATGACCTAACACGTGGATACAGAACAGCATAACTTTTTTCAATACACGACAAGGCAAACATGAGGACTTAAATCTCCAGGGAACACATGACAAAAACCACCAGTGACAGAATAGAAAAAGATATCAAGACAATGACTGTGGACCAGTGAGAAGACAGAACTGATGACAAGATAGTAAGACAATGAACCAGTGAGAACATGACCCAGGAAACAAACGGGATACAGATCATATGACGTGAAACCATGAACGAAACTATGATGATGAGGCATTACAAAATAATGTTCACAATGCTTCTTGGGCTGTTTCTCAGAGTTCCAAATTATTTGCTTCAAAACTAAGTTTGTAATGTTATGATATTCATCTCAGAGGTGGTTGGTTTGGTTCATGGTTTAAACTCTTTACTGATTTTTATTTTTTAATACCTATGAATGAATTGATAGTATATATTCATTCATATATAATAATGAATTAAGAAATGAATGGGAAAAATACTTCTGGAACCAAGACTGACAAAAGTGGACAGTGATTGTTGCACTCATACATAAAGTTGTGAACTTTGCGGCATGAGCATGAATGATACCTTAATTCACATGGCTTGTTGAAGAGCTGTGTGCTAGCAAGCATCAAACAGTGCCCTAGCAACCACATAGCCACACCCTGGCAACCACGCACAACACATTATTGTGACGATACATGCAAGCATGACTTGCATTTTCTTGGCATTAGTCATCAAAATTAAATAACAGAGCAACTCACAGTTGGAGTAACCTCTCATATCCCATTTTTGTAAAGACCTGCCATCCTCATTCCCCTGTTCATGAGATTTCAGGTTCTACTGGTGGATCTTTTAATCTCAGTCAGCATGTTCGCAGCCTCTCTGGCGCTAACGGTAGCTGGAGAATTTACAAGCGTTTCTGAACAGTGAGTTCATGTATGCCATCAGCTCAGCTCATTGAAATGGCCTTTGCACCATGAGCAGCTAAGGCCTACACCATCCCACAGGAAATCATATTCCCACTGTGGTAAGATCTGTCTCTGAATCTCGTTGATCCCTCTTTGTTTTGTGCGTGTCCATTTCTTTCTGTGTCTAATCTGAACTTTAGAGCTAAAAGTATGTTTGAGAAGATCTAATTATGTGCAGATTTAGTGAGAGGAGCACTATAGCTGACACCAGTGGCCTTGCTCACACTGGGTTGTGCTAATTAATATGTGTTGACTTGAATTTGCCCCACAATGGCACCCATTGAAGAGTTGATGGGGAATGCTGACATGGGGTTAGGACGGTTCACAAAGAAAAAAAATCAGTTATCTTCAAACATACATTCTTATACTGTGTTAGTCTGTTATTGCTAAAGAGTTTTTCCTACTTTACCTCCAAGAAATCCACATTTTTTCCGACCTTTTGACTTCCTGCCATATATTGATGAAATACTTTTCAATGCAAACTAAGAGTTCATGCTAAAGTCTTTTATGCTTACAAGGCTGCATTTATTGGATACAAAAATACCGTAAAAATACCGTATAATTAAATAACTGTTTTCTATTTTAATATATTTTAAAATGTAGTTTATTTCTGTTGTAAACAGTTGTTTTAAAATTCAAAAGAACTGCATTTGGTCACACTTTATTTTAAGGTCCAATTCACGCCATTAATTCTATTTTAATATATTTTAAAATGTAGTTTATTTCTGTTGTAAACAGTTGTTTTAAAATTCAAAAGAACTGCATTTGGTCACACTTTATTTTAAGGTCCAATTCACGCCATTAATAAACCCTTAACTATGACTTTTGCCTCAATAAACTCCTAATTTGCTGCTTATTTATAGTTAGTAAGGTAGTTAAAGGTAACATATCATGAAAATCTGACTTTTCCAGTGTTCTTTTTAAGTGCTATAATCAGGTCCCCGGTGCATCTACCAACCAAGGAAACATGAAAAAGATTAACCCAGTAACTTTGTTTTGGTAAGCCTTTTTCTGCAAGCGTCTGAAAAAAGAGTGCGTCAGATTTTGCTCCCCTAGTGACGTTGCAAAGGGATCTCATTATAATATTACTGCCCCTTAATCTGTAAGATTCCGCCCACGGCGCCATCATTTTGATTTTGCAAGCGACAACAGTGTACATTTTAAAATGTAGTTTATTTCTGTTGTAAACAGTTGTTTTAAAATTCAAAAGAACTGCATTTGGTCACACTTTATTTTAAGGTCCAATTCACGCCATTAATAAACCCTTAACTATGACTTTTGCCTCAATAAACTCCTAATTTGCTGCTTATTTATAGTTAGTAAGGTAGTTAAAGGTAACATATCATGAAAATCTGACTTTTCCAGTGTTCTTTTTAAGTGCTATAATCAGGTCCCCGGTGCATCTACCAACCAAGGAAACATGAAAAAGATTAACCCAGTAACTTTGTTTTGGTAAGCCTTTTTCTGCAAGCGTCTGAAAAAAGAGTGCGTCAGATTTTGCTCCCCTAGTGACGTTGCAAAGGGATCTCATTATAATATTACTGCCCCTTAATCTGTAAGATTCCGCCCACGGCGCCATCATTTTGATTTTGCAAGCGACAACAGTGTACCAGTTCTAATGCCATGGCGAAAGTTTGGCCAAAACATGCTAACTGTTCTGTCTTTGGCTGCACAGACGAGCACAGAACACTATTTAGAGTCCCAGCCTCAGAGACAAGAGAGCAGTGGAGCCGGGACTCGAACTCGGGATGCCCAGAGCGAATTAGCGCTATTGCTATTGGCGCCGACAGAACAAATAAACGGTTGAGAAAATCTAAATATACCAATTGTGATAGGTCGTCTTACATGTCATCCAGAAAACCCTTTCTTAATGAAATCCCAAGCATATCTCAAGCAAAAGACCATTGCCGCTACTGTAAACAACATAACAGCGGCGTCTCTGTGTACTCTAGTTGTGTCTGGATGTGCTTTAGCTGTGTCTCAGGGCTCTGTAACTGTGTCTTGGCCTCCTCATGGCTGGCTAGTTTTTCTTGGCTAGCTGCTGGCTGCCTGCTGGAGTGGGCCTGTGGTCAGGGTGATGGGTGTGGAGACATACGCTCACATTCCTCCCTCTGTCCTCACCAGAAGCAGCAACATCAGCCCGAGACTCTGTGTTGTATGAGTGTGTTTACTGAGGGTCTTATGTGTTGACATCTTGTTTTGTATATACAGAGGTGTGGAAGCTACTGTAATACTATATTTTATATATGATATACACTACCGATTTTTAAACTGTTTTTAATGTTTTTCAAATACAGCAATATTGTGAAATATCATTATAATTTAAAATGTCTTTTTTATTTTAAAGGGGTCCTATTATGCTCTTTTACAAAGTCTTGATTTTGTTTTGGGGGTGTACTAGAACAGGCTCTCATACTAGGTTGTTTGAAAAATACATTATTTTTCACATATTTTACATTATTACAACACCTCTCTCCTCAGTCTGGCATGAACGGCTCGAATAGTTCCTGTATCAAATGAAGGCCCGCCTTCTGAAATACGAAATGTGCTGTGTTTGGTTAGCTGGGCCAGTGTGTGGTGTGATTGGTTAGCTGGACCAGTGTGTGTTGTGATTGGCTCCACTCGGCGCCTGGTCGGGAAATGTCATGCCCCTTACCATAGCCGCCTGCGAGCTTCAGTGTACATATTGCGTCAAAATCAAATCAATTTGAGTGCGATTTAAACCCGAATTATTGTAACTACTCTAAGTTCGTCTGCCTTGGGAAAGCTGGCACGTCTCCAACATAACACTCGTTGCCTTCTCTAGTGCAGCTCAACCAGGTCTCATCCCATTTGTCGATATTTGTGATATCACAAATCCCGGAAAATATGCGTTGTAGTCCAAACGAGTCATTCATTGTAGTTTTTGAAAAGTGATTTCTGTTCAATAAAATATCTCCTTTTGAAGTGGACTTTGAACTTTGTAACTTTGCAGATCTTTTTTATGCTCAAACAGCAACATTACAGACTAACTAAAGTTGAAAAAGTGAAAAAGCATAATAGAACCCCTTTAACATTTTTTAAAATGTAATTTATTCCTGTGATGCAAGCAGAATTTTCTGCATCATTACTCCAGTCTTAAGTATCACATGATCCTTCAGAAATCATTCTAATATGCTAATTCGCTGCTCAGGAAATGTTTCTTATTATTATCACAGTGTTGTGCTGCTGTTTGTTGTGTTACTTAATATTTTTTTTGGAAACTGGTACATTTTTTTAGGATTCTTTGATGAATCAAAAGTTCAAATGAACAAAAATATCAATCTTTTGTAGACGGAATGTCAGTCTCCAAACACAGGTGCTCCTTATGAAAGTGGCAAATACTGCTTTACATTGCTGCTACATTTGTGGTGTTATGAAAAAACACAAAACGACAAAAATGTAATAGAGCATTCCTTCAGCATAAATGTCCTTTATATGTCAGACATCTGATTATTAATCTTTCCAGATATCTTTTTTATTTTTATAGCAGTTTAAGTATCATATATAAAGTCACTTTATTATAAATCACAAAGTATCATTAGACTGTGCTACTGACTTGGCTTTTATGGGTGATTATGGTGATTTAGATGCGCTGTCTGGAACCAATAAAGCATGTTTTGTGCTGCGCAGGTGTCAAATGGGACATTTTGATTTCCAACTGCTTTATATCAATATCCTCTCCCGACAGACATTAAGATACAAAGCAAACAGAGTCTTATTGCCCAGCCCAGAGTATTGCTCTAGGGTTACACTCGATGGGCATAAAAGTGATTTTATTGCAAAAAGCAGAAATACACACAAAGGTTCAAAGATTTTTTTAAAGAAAATAATGCTTTTATAAAGCCAGGACAAAAGTGACCATATTAAGACTTTATAATGTTACAAAAAATTTCTGTTTCAAATAAATGCGATTCTTTTGAACTTTCTATTCATCAAAGAATCCTGAAACTTTATTATAAATCACAAAGTATCATTAGACTGTGCTACTGACTTGGCTTTTATGGGTGATTATGGTGATTTAGATGCGCTGTCTGGAACCAATAAAGCATGTTTTGTGCTACGCAGGTGTCAAATGGGACATTTTGATTTCCAACTGCTTTATATCAATATCCTCTCCCGACAGACATTAAGATACAAAGCAAACAGAGTCTTATTGCCCAGCCCAGAGTATTGCTCTAGGGTTACACTCGATGGGCATAAAAGTGATTTTATTGCAAAAAGCAGAAATACACACAAATGTTCAAAGATTTTTTTAAAGAAAATAATGCTTTTATAAAGCCAGGACAAAAGTGACCGTATTAAGACTTTATAATGTTACAAAAAATTTCTGTTTCAAATAAATGCGATTCTTTTGAACTTTCTATTCATCAAAGAATCCTGAAAAAAACCACACACAAAATTATTAAGCAGCACAGCTGTTTTCAACATTGATAATAATAAGAAATGTTTTTGAGCACCAAACCAGCATATTAGAATGATTTCTGAAGGATCATGTGACACTGAAGACTGGAGTAATGATGCTCAAAATTCAGCTTTGCATCACAGGAATAAATTACATTTGAAAATATATTACCACAGAAACTGTTAGTTTAATTTGTAATAATTAAATCAAATAAATGCAGCCTTAGAGACTTCATTAGAAACTTATTTCAAAAGCATTAAAAAAAATACTTTGACTAGTAGTGTACATGGCAAAGCTAATAAACATAAAGTAAAATCAACAAAATGTCATTTTAATGTCAAAAGTTGTTTTGAGATATACGGCTAAGTTGTTAAAAGAATTCTCCACACACTACATGCAGCAGTTTGTTTGTTGTTTAGAAGTTGTTTAGAACAAAGATTATCCTCTTGAGTTTAGATGAGCAAAGCATATAGTATTAGGCACTTAAACACCCTCATCACCTCTTTTTAAACCCTAAGAGCTTATAAATCTTCTTTAACCAGGTCTTGAAACAAACTAGTCTTCTAAAGCAGTCAGCTAGTGTCTTATTCTTACTATGGAGGGCTGCAATAAACATTTAAAACTTGTTTCTGTGTTCCTGTTTGCCGTGCCTGTGATGTACTGCACTGCGGGCATTGAGCCGGTCCAAGCCCACCATTACCAATCAATGGCTGACTGTTGACCTCTGACCTGTGTCGTAACTGGAGCTCGTAACTCTGTGATAAAGCCAGTCAGAGCTCCGCTTGCATGGCAGAGACCCCTGGAGACTGATACTGCTGAAAACTGATAGGCTTTGCGAGCCTTTGTGCTATTGGTCAGGCTATCTCATGCTCATTCGTTGTCCGTTGGATTGTCTGTTTTCTATATTTAGCATGCCAGCCTCCACACATCCATCCCACTAATTGCCATCGTGTAGATATCAGATCCAAAACAAGAGTCAACCGGACCGTCCGCCATTCTGTGGATCCCGTCACTCACATCATTATTCGCACGTGGTCGTGGCTCATTATAACAGGATATTATTAGTCACATTGTGGAGCTGGGTTATACATGGTTTGCACTCTGTGTCATTTCCATACTCTCCATTCCTCTTATTTTTATGAACATTTTGGGTTTTACTCACACCTCTCTGAACTCGCACGGCAAACAATAACCTCACACACATGATCCTCACTTTCCTGCCTATACCCACTAACACATCTCGTCTGATTTAGGGTGTAGTGTGTATAAAAGCTGTATTGAATTACATCTCGGCTTTAATTGGACTAGTGGTACAGCTTGCCGCTGTCACAATGAAAAATCGGCCTTTCAGGGCCCGTGGAATGTCTAACCGCTGGCTTGTCAGTGGACGGAGGGAAAGAAGAAGTTAATCGTTCTCTGGCGCGCGTTCAAGCTCTGTCGTAATTGCACAGAAATCTCGAGAAGGTTTCAGCACCGAGGCTTTATTTATTTGCCTCCTTCCTCTGTTTTAAAGTCGACTGTGCTGAAATGGGCCCCAGGGCATCCAGGGGACCCCCTGAGAGAAGGCCTCCATCTCTTTTCCTGCTCTCGGCCTGGTTCTCACTGGCTGGCATGCTGAGTTCAGGGCCTAGAATTAATTAAGTCGCATGCCTTCCTGTTGATCCTACCACTACACAGCCGCTGATCCAAATGGTGGACTTCCTCCCTGTTGGGTTAAAATTCCCCTCAAACGAAGGAGGCAATGTGAAGTCGCTGGTGTGGAAGGTATTAAATATGGCATTTGATCTTAGTAGATTAAATACATCTTTCCTGTCAATTTAATTCAAGATGGAGAGAATAGTAAGCTAACATATGGACATAACAGAAGTGTCTATAATTAAAAATCTCTCACTATGTTGAGTAAACTGATTTCTGCAGACCCTTCAAATGCTCACAGCCTTCCACCACTGTTGAGGTAATCACTACATGATAAACACAGATTGCATTTGTTATGTTCGGTTATTGTGTGTACATCTGTATGCATATATAGTGGGGTGAAAATGCTTGTCTCATCCTGGAGTTTGGATAATTAAATGAGCTCAAAAGAATTCAGATAATTGGCAAATAAGATTCTATTACAGAAACAAATTATTAAAAATAGATATATGAAAAAATACAACATTTAAAAAATATGTTTCATGCATTTAATTTTCTTATTTTTGTAGTTCTGTTTTAGGTATGATATTTGTTTTTTGTAAATCACTTTTTAAAAGGTGATATATATTAAAAAAAATCAATTTGTCTAATTTAATACTTTTTAAGCTTGATTTGGGTGAAAGGCTGAACTGTGAAAAAACAAATGCGAGTTTGAAAAGTCTCTATTTGGTTTGATCCCCAGCAGCGTTCAAGTTGACATGCACTCCATGAGTTTGTGTACAATCTGATAATCATGTTCTCCAGCATGATTTGAAAATTAACCAAAGAGCTTGCACACATTTGTACATTTCAGTGACCTTGAAGTCTTTTCTCATTCTTTTTATGTCTTTTTTACATTTAAAGGTTTTCTCAATTTGAAGATTTTTTTATTTCCATTTTTAAATCCCAGGTTTTTGTGTGTTTCATGTTTTCTCTGTATATTGCCTGTATGGTTGAGTTATGTCAGACTGAGAACAGGAATTTAAGGTATGTGCTACATAAGGCAGAGGAGCATGTGCGTATATATACATGCAATAACTCATCTGTGTGTTGAACGAATACGATTCTCCTCAGTTTAGATGGACTTCACAGGGGACACATAGCTGGCGTGCCTCTCCATACTTGACTTTATTACTGATATCCGCTTTCCTTTTTCATAATTTTCACCTCATAGTTATGTCTCCCTCATGGCTGACATTGGCCAGACAGTACACCTCATCTGTAGATGCTGAGATAAATGAAAATATGTTTTAGTTTTAGTAAAGAAAAAAGATTGTTAAATGGTATTAAGGTGGAATGCTGCCATATTCCTCACTCACTCCAGTAAGACAACAACATAACACAACTAATGACTGGTTATTAGACAATGAAATTAGTTATTTTTCCAGACTGAATAAGCACACATACGTCGCCGAGATGACTGGAAATGTTCATGTTCATGTTATAATCATGAGTTAGAAACATCTTAAAAAGAGCATATTCACATACATTCTATAATAAATGTCACAAAAAATATCTACTGAACATTTTAATGACATATTGCAGTTGAGTAAACTGTAAAAAAAATTATTTATTTGTTTGTTTCAGAAAACAAACATTAAATAGTAGATAAGTGAATTGTAACTAATTTAATTTTGCAGTAGTTTTAATCTAAATATGTTTGATTAAAAAAGAACGACTCATTAAAATCATTCATTCTGGATTCAGGCTATACACTGGTTGTGCTGCATGTGTTTGATTCACTCAAAAGAACCGACTCATTAAAGTAATTTGTTTGGAAATCAGACTACACTAGTTGCACTGTATGTGTTTGCTTTACTAGAAAGAACAGACTCTGTAGAATCATTCATTCAGGAACTGGACTACACTGATTGTTCAGAATTTCTTTGATTCACTAAAAAGAACCCAGTTATTAAGAGTCATTAATTCAGGATTTGGACTACACTGATTGTTTGAAATGTGTTTGATTCACTAAAAACAACAGACGCAGAGTCATTTGTTTGGAAATTGTGCTACGCTTGGTTAAATAGCATGTGTTTGCTTCTCTAAAAAAAAAAAAAACGACTCATGAGAGTCATTCATTCTGGATTCAGGCTTCACTGATTGTGCTGCATGTGTTCGATTCACTAAAAAGAACCAAGTCATTAAGACTCACTAATGCAAGAAGTGGACTACACTGATTGTTCAGAATGTGTTTGATTCACTAAAAACAATAGATTCAGAGTCATTTGTTCGGGATTTACTCAAAAGAACCGACTCATTAAAGTCAGACTACAGTAGTTGCAGTGTATATGTTTGCTTAAAGAATCATTAGACTCATTAAAATAATTCATTCAGGAATTGGACTTCACAGATTGTTTGGAATGTGTTTGATTCACTAAAAAGAACAGACTCAGAGCCATTCGCTCAATATGAGACTTCTCGTCTGAAGCCATATAATAGCTTTATTTAACCAACATTAGTATTACAGAACTCAGTCAGACTTTGATACAGTTGTATGTTCTGCATGTCCGTCCACATAATTTTTTTTTCTCCCTCTCTTTTTCTTTTAAGACTTGGCAGATAACTTGGCAATTGACGACTTAACGCTTCACGAGTTGCTCCTGACTCCCAGACTGGCCACAGACCCCCACAGCGGCACATCCGTACCTGGATCGGCACGGGCAGCACATTGTCCTAGTGCAACCTTCATCTTTGCCATCGTCATCTTCATAACATTGGGCCTTCAGTGATCGCTCCTGTTTGAAGAGAAACGCTAATGATGCCCATGTGTACATACAGCTCCATAATTTTGGCCAAGGACAAGAACCTTTCCTCTTCTCAGCCACATTAGTATTACAGAACTCAGTCAGACTTTGATACAGTTGTATGTTCTGCATGTCCGTCCACATAATTTTTTTTTCTCCCTCTCTTTTTCTTTTAAGACTTGGCAGATAACTTGGCAATTGACGACTTAACACTTCACGAGTTGCTCCTGACTCCCAGACTGGCCACAGACCCCCACAGCGGCACATCCGTACCTGGATCGGCACGGGCAGCACATTGTCCTAGTGCAACCTTCATCTTTGCCATCATCATCTTCATAACGTTGGGCCTTCAGTGATCGCTCCTGTTTGAAGAGAAACGCTAATGATGCCCATGTGTACATACAGCTCCATAATTTTGGCCAAGGACAAGAACCTTTCCTCTTCTCAGCTTCAAGTCTTACTATATGAACCTCTTTTTTTCTACATTTTGTGTGGACCTGAGGCTCAATATCGACTATGAACTCATTCTTCTAAAGCATGAAGAGCATTACTTATACATACAAGAATCAAGTTCTTTCCCTCCGAACTCGTATGCCACACAACAGCCATGTGTTTTACATTGAGCATCGCCTCCCCTCTGCTATACACATGCAGTTTTTCACAAAAGCCAAAGCCTTCTGGAGGAAAAGGAGCTAAATCGCTTTTGAAAAGACAAAGAGGCTCAGCTTTTGTGAGTGAATGGGCACACTTAAGGAGAAGGAAGCGTGACTGACAGAGTCTGAGAACACGTACGATCGCTCTAGTGCTGTCTCTCATACATACACTGCAGTGAGCTTCTCCTCTGCCACTCATTTCCTGTGCAGTAAATGACCCTTGGAGTGGAGGACATCAAGGCATTGGCATGTCGTTGTGAAACCCTCTCCTTACAGGGCGACACAGCTGTACTTCATTTACAAAAAAATGCTTTTAAACTGTTTTATTAGAATGCTGACTTTCCCTTTTCAGAAATTGTGGTATTTTATAATCTCTCTTTGATTTCGTCGCTCATTATCTCTCTTCCTTTTTCTTTCATTTCCTCTATTCTTGTATTATAAGCGTGTGATTTAAAGCGTTCTCTTAAATGGACACCCACCTCCCTCCTTTCGCAGGTCACTGTAGCATTTGCATTCAGTGAAAGATGGCTTGGATTTGTGCATCTGTAAAGTTTTCTTGTTTCTGGACATCTTGATACACAAAGGGCTAAAGCTGTCATTTCAGATCAGAATTGGAAAACTAGTGTTTACAAATGGACACAGTTTTCGTTTCATAGCCTGTGACGTAATTCACTACTGATCTCTGTACAGTCCTCAAAGGCATGTCATCATCTGTTACGTGTGTTTTAAACAAACTGAAAGAATCAGCTTCATTGTGCTAGACGTCCCCCAACTGGAATGATACACAGTGTCCTGCAAGTTTTCAGATGATTACCCATTTCAAATCATAATTTTTTTTCTGTTGTTGTATTATTTCAAAGCACTTAAACTCAAAGTCATTTTGAAGATGAAGAGTGTAATGTATTTATTTATTTATTGCGTGTTTGTGCCTCCTTTCCCAGCTTCCCAGAAAACCATCCAAATCCATTTGTAGATTGACTTCCTCAAAGATTGTAAACACTGGGCTTTTTCAAAACACTGTTTGTTTGAGTGGTCATGTCAACCTTTGATTCAACCAGAGACTCGAGTTTGGATCAAAACTGTCTGTTTGTTCAAAGTGTTTTGGGAACCTGTTTGGGTTTTTTTGGCAATTCCATTTTGTACCACTAGTGGCAAAAAATATAAATTTCAGCTAGACAGTTTAAAAATTGACTCTCAGGCCATCCAAGATGTAAAATTGTTTTTTCTTCATTAGAACAGATTGTAGCATTACATCACTTGCTCTCCATGGATCCTCTGCAGTGAATGGGTGCCATCAGAATGAGAGTCCAAACAGCTGTTAAAAACATCACAATAATCCACATGACTTCAGTCCATCAGTTAACATCTTGTGAAGTGAAAAGCTGTGTGTTTGTAAGAAACATATCCATCAAGGCGTTCCATTCTGGTTGAAATACAAGTACATACTCAATAGTAATGTTTACTCCAATGATAAAGTCCATCCCCTGTTGTTGTCTAACATCAAAATCCACCAACATATTTATTTAGAACTGTTTTGGACTGTTTTTGCTTATAAACGGTGTTTGATTTGTGCATATTTTTCTCCTGATTCAGACAGAGTGACTTTTTCACTGGAAAGAGCAATATTAAACGTCTTGATGGATTTGTTTCTTGCAAACATGCAGCTTTTAATTTTACAAGATGTTAATTGATGGACTGGAGTGGTGTGGATTACTTGTGGATTATTGAGATGTTTTTATCAGCTGTTGGTCTCTCATTCTGACGGCACCCATTCACTGCAGAGGATCCATTGGTGAGCAAGTGATGTAATGCTAAATTTCAACAAAACTGTTCCCATGAAGAAACAAACTCGTCTACATCTTGGATGCCCTGAGGATGAGTCAATTCTCAGCACACATTTTAATTTTGGGGGTGAATTATTACGTCAATGCATTACATTTCCATAATATTTTGTATAAAAAAATAAGGACACTTGGATCAACTGAGGGGCGGTACCAAAATCAAAAATTAATTGAGTGAAATGAAGTTTTTGCCAAAAAGGAAATTCACAGCTATTTTTCTCTAGTCATGTATCACAGATTTCTGAAAATGTTTCGCTTTCTATAGACAGCCAAGTTTTATTAAAATCCCATCTTGCCAGCTGTAAATTACCCCTTTAAATATTAAATATTGTCTGATACTAATACATTTAAAAAATCTAATGGCTGAAATTCAAAGTTTTCTGCAGAGTTGAGTAAGCATCACCATGATACATCATTCAACCATGTGTTCCTGTTCTGCTAAAAAAATGAATTTTCTTTTAGTTTAGTTTTGTAGCAGACTAAATAATGTTTTCTTGCTTTACTTCTCTGTATTCTCCAACATCAATTCTTTTAGTTTAACAAGATGCCCCAGACTTTACAGCATTATAGTCTTTATATTGAGAATGGTATTTTCTTAGTGATTTACACCACACATATCATGCCACATATGTTAGTCCCATTTGACTAAGAAATCTTTTCACACATTGCAGCTCAGTCAATATTATGCTTTTTGCCAGGCTGCAGCTATGCTTTTATGTGATTCTTTAGGAGTAATGGGAGCTTTTGTGCCCCTCTCCCCAACAGGCCAGTGATACGCAGAGCTCTAGATATGGTTGACTGGTGCACCTTCACTGATCACTGGCCTCTCTGTAGCTCACCTCACAGCTCTCTTGTTCATGCACAGAGCCTTGAGGGACAATCATTTTGGGGCAATGTCTGGAGGGTTGGATTTAGTGCCCGCTGGGACATCCAGGCACTTGGTTAATGTTTTGTGGCGAATTCCTAATTCAAACATTTGTTTTAGTCCAGCTCAAATTTCTCCGTAATGCTCTTTTGTCTTCATTTTCACAGCTGTCCTTCACATTAACAGCCTAGATAATGATCACTTAACTGTGGGGTTTTATCCAGAAAATGTGGTGGTTATTTTAATGAGTCACAGGTAGAGGCCAATTGTGAGGCAATGGTTGCAGCAATTGTTTTGCATCTGTGTAAATGCAGAGCTTCTGTTTATTTGAGCTTTTACTTTTATTTCACAGTGTATAAAACAAGTACATTTGAGTTTAAGTGCTTACAAATAAAAATACCACAATTTATTCGAAAATAGATTTGGTTAAGTCACTGGATATTTACAGTAATATGCTTTATGTAAAATTGTAAGTAATATAAACCCTAGGCTGCAAGGAGGCATAATACATTCATTTTGAAAGAAAAAAAGCATACCAACATTTAAAAACAAACTATGGCTAAATGATTGATATGCAAAAATCTCAGTTTAATTGAAACAAATAGCTTATTGTCATACAGTATGTATTGAATGAAGGATGTGCTTCTGCCAGTAATGGAATGTGTTGAGTGCCGTAATTAAACTCTGAATTCTGCAATACTGTTTATACTGGTACTGATTGCACAGTGGGGGTGCATTCAGGGGCCATTTGGCACATTTGAGTACTTGAGCTTGGCTTGAGCCGTTCAATAACCAGAGCGACGGGGGAGGGGGATAAAACGGAGCCCTTCATTCACACCAGGGTACAGTTACTCAGACCTTAAATTAATGGAGAAACTGTCCTGTCTGTACCTGCTCTTCTGGCTAACCCAGTCTACAGAATGTTTGGTGGTCAATACTGCTCAAAACTGAACGTTCAGAGTGCAAATGCTGTTTATTTGTGACAATAAAGTACACGTTATAATTTAATAAAAGTTTCCATGTACAGTAAATGGTAATTAAATAAAATGTCAAAGTTGCAGTTGTGATGTTGTTCTAACAGTTTGTTGGTGAAATACTGGAGTCTTAATGGAACAAAAAAAATGTGGTTTTGATGTTACGTACCAGTGTGTGAGGTCTATATGTTTTCGTGTCTGTATGCAATTCTCATTCCAACCAGTCGAGGGGTGTCTTTTCGAAATCCAGTGTCTCAGTAGTATCAAAAAATGCATGTTGACCTAATTACAGAAAGTGAAGGCAAATGAATAGCATATAATCAACTCCACTCATCTCCATTTAGTCTTGATGAGCTCCTCTCAGCTGACTAAAGCTGTCAGACACACCTGTGGTGCCTCACACCTACAGTTGCAAATTAAACCTTATTTAGTCTGTGTTTATATTCTGTCACCCCTCCCCACCTACCCGAAAAAACACTCACACAACAATCCCCCTGGTGTGTTTAACAGACTTTATCTTGTTATCTGACTTCAAGGCTGCTATGCTCTTATTTTCACACTCATGTTTTTCACAGATCCAGATCCTGTTGCGTCCCTCTGGTCTTTTCTCTCCTAAAGTGGTGAAGGGAGGCTGGTTATCAGGCGAGAGAGCAGCAGAGGGACTGAGCAGGGCTGTTGGTTACACTTTGAATGTTAATGGACGAGTAAGAATGGGCAAACAGGCCCATTGAAATGCGCAGGTTGAATGTTTTCTTAGGGTAATAAAGTGGCTATACAGGGATCCCCCATTTTTAGGACCAACTGGTCTTCTTTGTTTAGGGTGGCACAGTTAGTCAGACTAATTGTGTTCAACAGAAATTGTTACTAGTTTATTGCTGTTTTTGTGATTCTGTTGGTGAAAATCATCTCCATACTAATGGACCACTATGGTAATGCATTAAAAAAACATTTTTTTGTCACTTTCGTTAATTAAAACAAGCTAGAGCAACACATCTTAAACAATTTATCACAATTTCATTGTGTGCAATCAATTTAGGTTTGTAAAATGTAAATGTAGGCTACTTCATCTATGTTCTTTCGGAATTCATAAATAATTTTTCTTGGCCATAGCCAAATGTAAAGAAAATCGATAAGAATAAAGATAAAGAAATGATATATGAAAAATGAATTTAAGCATTATATTTCTTTTTAATCTAATAAATTAATTGTTTAATTACCCAGTATACCACTAAATTAAAATACAGTTATTTGCTTGTTTGTATGCCAGAAGAAAAAAAAAATACAACCAATAGACAATGGCTGGTAAAAGCCAAAAGTAAAAAAAACAAATGTGTTTATGAAATATTCATAAATGAAAAGTGAACCGTTTAAAAATGTATAGTATTTAGTGAATTAATCACATTGAATAAACTAAAATAATTAAAATGTATATTTCAGTAATATAATGTAGTAATCATTTAAAAGTAAAACATTTAAAAAATATTAATTTAGTGACTTCACATCTATACCACTTTTTTTTCATAATCTTTAAACGTTAATTTAAACACAAATACCCAGATTTAGTTTACAAAGTTCATTCTTTTTTAAGTGTGGTTCACTGCTTAACTCCAGTGTTTATGTTAAACACTGATTCAAATGTATTTTAAAAATGTACAAACAAAATTATATTTTATTATATTTCAGTTCAGATCAGATCATGCGAAATGTTTAACATAAGGAGTTTTACATGTAATCGATAAGGAACTGATGAACGGGCAGGGATATGAAATAGATTAGTATAATCTTACATTTACATTTAGACATTTAGCAGACACTTTTATCCAAATAATAATTAATTAATGAATAATCTTAACTGCACAGTTGCTTCGCATAGCTGTGGATTTGTCCGTTACTAAGTATTCTGGGAAAAAGAGCTCTCACCTTTTGTTTTCTATTGAGTGTAACACCGGTCCACTCTCTCATATCCACAATCAACGGACCCCAGAACCCCTCCGCAGATTCTCATTGGCCACTGGCTTTCCCAGCTTTGGTCACACAGCATGAATGGGGTAGGCTGAGGAATGCGGGGACACAATAATTGGAATGTCAGTTTGTTAAGAGCTCCCCCCTAGACCATACACACACACACACACACACACACACACACACACAGCCACAACAGCACATGGAAACATACACATGCTCCAGCACATCCAGACATGTCAAAGTGTGCTCTCTGTGCTCATACACTTCAAGGTTAACAATGAACGGAAAACGATTAGCAATACACTGCGTATAATAAAGGCCCCACTTCCACGTGAAAAGCAATTGAGAGAGCATCAGGCATCATTGCAGATAGCAATGATACAGAACAATCTGAACCATCTATGACTTTCTCATCTATTATATAAAGATTGCATAAAACATAGCCTAGGCCTATTATTTGTATGCATTATACTTAGACAGAAGGGTCTACATATGCAGAAAAATATCTGTGGTTTAACATCTTTCCGAAAGAGCTCAAGTCTCAGGAGTTTCAAAACAACCACACTTATGCACAGGTCAAAACCGCTCTAATTATGGCCTGTGTCGTTGTTGGAAGGACGGGCTGCTGTCCCTGAGGACTGTCATAATCTAAGTGAGATGTTTCAGTTATGATGCTCGTCATGGGAGCAGGGCTGAGATTCCACCATGTGTGTCTCTGTCTCTCTCTCTCTCTGTTTATTTTGGCCTCTCTCTCCCATTCCTCCTAACTGTCATTGGGACTTTAACCACACCACAGCCCTTACAGATCTGTGTCACATTTCATGACATGCAGACATATCTGAGGTTAAGTTCTCACCTATGTTTAGAACCCTTCCTGTGTGCTGTGATTGATGACTGTAGTACAAAGAGACTGACTATCTATCTATCTATCTATCTATCTATCTATCTATCTATCTATCTATCTATCTGTCTGTCTGTCTGTCTCTGTCTGTCTTTCTATCTGTCTGTCTGTCTATCTATCTATATATCTGTCTGTCTCTCTCTCTATCTATCTATCTATCTATCTGTCTGTCTGTCTGTCTGTCTCTCTCTCTCTCTGTTTGTCTATCTATCTATCTATCTATGCTCTTAAATTTAATTAATTACTCACCCTCATATCATTCCAAACCTGTAAGACCTTCGATCATTCAGAACACACATTAAGATATTTGTGATGAAATCTGAGAGCAAAATTGAAGTTGAGCCACTGATCTCACATGGACTGTTTTACCGATGTCCTTGCTATACGTTTCTGTGACTGGGAACATTTCAGTTGCTTTGCTGTCTATGAAGGGTGAGAGAGCTCTCAGATTGCATCAAAAGTATCTTCATTTGTGTTCTATAGATGAATGAAGGTTTGGATGGACATGAGCCTGAGTGATTAATATCATAATTTTCATTTAGGGGTGAACTATCCCTTTAACTATCAAAAACTCCTATAAAATGTCAATAATATATTTACTCAGTTCAAGACTGATTTGAACAATATGTACTGGCAGACTGCACATGCTGATAGAAGTCCTGCGCGCGTCATGCTCCACCCCGTGTTTCGCGTGGCCAGCGCTCTTTGTCCGGAACTCAGCTGCGTGCACGCGCAGTCCTGACTCTGAGCGAGATCTCGCCGCGCGCACAAGCGACTCCTCGATTTCCACTCTGCGTCCAGACTGCACACCAGCGCAAGAGGGGGAAACTTCCCTAAAACTTTTTCTCGCAATTGTCTCGCTTCTCCTCCTACAGAGCAGAGTCAGCAGCGGAGCTCTTCAACCGAAGAAGAAACTGGGTAAGAAGCGCCTCACCTATACAACACTGAACATGTGTGCGCGTGCATAGCTCTGGACGCAGCGCAGATTTGCTTTTTGTTTTTCGTTCCTAAAAAAAAGTCGCAACGAAGAGCGCAAAGTCTTCAGCACTTTGGTCGCTTTTTATTTGTTGCACACACACTGCGGGATTGTTTCGCTCGTTGTTCTTCAGAGGGCCGGTTTTTATTGCTCAAGAAAATCCAGTTCGCGAGATCCGATCGGTTAGAAGTCAAACAGAGACGCCGCATCCCCGCGAGGACACCAGAAGAGCGAATCGAAGAGACTGCGTGACTTGACTTTTCGTTTTGTTTTCTTTAACTTTTTTTCTCCTCGATTGCTCAAGCAGTCAGCGATGAAGATGTTCGTTGTATTCGCTGTATGCCTGTCGCTGGTGCATTTGGCGTCGGCTCAGGCTGACCAGAAGGTAAAGAACTGCAATGAAGTCAGAAGTGCCTACAGCTCGAAAGGTTTCAACGTCAACGATGTGCCCAACAAAGGAGTTCATGGTGAGTTGCACTGATTTTATTAACCAAGAATAGTTTGTGGCACTTGCAAATCAAATGTTTCAGAAAAATCGGAGCACCAAGGCTCTTGTACCAAAAAGCAGCAAGTTATGTAAATACACAGTTATACGGTAATAGAATGAAGGCTGCAAATGTCTTTTCTACTTTTTCAAAGAGTGTATCAATTGTATAGTTTATCTCTCGCCCATATAGATTTTCTGTTGTTTTTTTTTAACATGTGCATTTCAAATATTGTTTACACCTCATATTGTCCTCCAAAAGGATTGCTTTCATTAAGGTGACTAACATATTACTTGCAAATATGCTGTCTACACGTCCTCATTTTGTTCTGTACTTGTATTATTTTCTTTCTTTAGTGGAACTAGGTGATATTCTGGAGAATGACGGTCTCACTTGCATTAAATGAATAAAATGAATGCAATTATAGTGAATGGTGAGACTGTCATTCTCCCTACGTAATTTGTTGTGCTCCACAGAAAAGTTTTGAAAAACTTTTTTTGTATGAACTGTCCCTTTAAGTCGCTTTCTCCGGCTAACATGTAGGTTACCGCACTTCGGACTGCAAGTAGGCATTACTGCATCTTTTAAACGGGATGCAGCTCGTGATTTAATTTCTATAGTTACAAGTGTTCCGTCGTTCCTCCCCTCCGCACCCCCAGCTGCTGGCTTGGTTTCAAAGCGTCGTACTTTGTCATTGTAAGCGAGAGTCGGTCATCGGACTGTGATTGTCATTCAGAAGCGCTAATGCTCATGTAAATGCAGTGATTTTATCTGGGGCGGGAATGGGGGCGGGGGAGCGTAACAAGTTGCAGTTTTTAGATCCTCTTCAAGGCCTGAACGAGGAGGGGAAACTAGCCCCAGGACACGGTTTGGCTATAACCACTGCCTTGTTTCCCCGTAAATAAAAGAGAAAGTTTTCCTGACTTGGACGCCGGTCAGAATAGTTCATCTAGGAGACCTTCTTCTATGCTCTGTATTTAAGGCGTTGAATCTACATGGCGTTGTGAAAATGTATAAACCAATGCAAAGATATGAAGGAAACTCACTGGATAACTTGCATCTGAAATCTGAGACTGACTCAGTGTATGCTTTATAAAGTGTTAAGCAATATCTAATGATCAAGAGTGCTGCATGAGGCCGCAGGTAATCACAGCCATGCTGATATTCAGGTCAACAGCACAAGTGCATACTGCAGTTTACAAGTATTTACAGCATTCAAGTAGTTATTAAAGACTAATTTGAGTTTCAGACTAAAAAATGAGTTTGTATGTTTCTTCTGCACCTGTGAAAATGTTATGAAGCAGAGTCCATGTGTGGAACAGAGTTTCTCCTCACTAGGGGTGTAAATCGAACAGTTTATCACAATACAATCTGACATCAGTTCAATATAGCATTTGCAAATACCTCGTACAAAAGCAGGTCACAATACAATTACAATTTGATTATATTCAGGGGCCTGCAAACCGTATTATGTGCATAGTTTACGTTTTTATGAACTGAAAATTGCAAATGCTGTATCCCTATAAAGGTCTCAAAAGTGGGTTTTCACAGTGATACCATTTTTGGTTCCTCAAAAAAACTTTCAGTGAACAGTTCTTAAAATATATATTTTTTTCTTAATGTGAATGACATTTTAATCATCTAAAAAATTTTTTTTTTAAAAAGCCTTTTTTTCACCACAAAGAGCCTTTTGTGCAATTGAAAGCTTCCATAGAATTTTAAAGGTTCTACATGGAACCTTAGATGCTAATGAAGAACCTTTATTTTTAAAAGCGTAATGTAGCATAATGAGTAATATATATTGACTGGTAAATGCTGTGCATCGATACATCATATGATTTGTGATTTGATCAATCTGAGCTCATCACTGCTCTGTGCTTTGTAATCAATCCCCTTTAGCCACATACTACACACATACTATGAATATATTGCAATGAATAAAATGAATACATGCAAGCTTGGTGATATAAACTAAATATCTGTGCTCTTGAAACGTTGTTCAATCAAATTTAAGGACCAGAATGAATTGTTGCATAATATCTAGTGTATTCCTGTAATTTTTAATTGAACAGGCTGCTTGCATGACTGCAGCTAGGTGAAGGGGAACAATTGAGCCTTAATTTTCCCTGTACTTTACACCAGCCCAACAAGGTCCATTGTCTTCCCAGAGGTGTCAATGTAATGCAAACTTTGAGTGTTCCCCAACATGCCTGCATTTGTCATGTTTTATTGTGTCAAATCTCTAGTTTTGTTTTGATGGCTTTAAAGAATGAATTATAAAGGCTCATTTAGAGGGTAGGTTTGGGTGCAATACGTGTGTGCCTCTCACAATGGTGCACAATATGAGTCGGGACCCTGCGCAAGGCTAACCTTAGTTAGCATGCCTTTGTCAATAAGAGACTGAGATAATTGATACAGAGAAAGTGACAAGGTCTGCTGTCGCTGAGGGGTGGAGGTCCTTAGGAAGCACAAAAAGCCCTGCTTTGGCTTAACAATGTCTCCTGTTCCTAGGGAGAAAATGGTCCACAGGAGAACCTAATTGAACTGGTAGTGGCCCCCCGGTTCTGGCTTTCAGAGCTGGCCCTCTTCACCTTGTAGTCAAAACATGTCTTCTTTATTCTTCTGTAGTCCTGAAGCACAGTTCCATCCTCATGCTTTGAGCCAGTCCTACACATAGCACTAATCAGGCAAATTGTCAAAATTACATCCCATGCATGACGATTTTTCCTCGTTCCAGCAAAGGTATTATATTATTTATACACCAAAGCGTTTTTCGTGTGACTTATGCTAGTCAAACCAGCAGTTTCATTCAAAGACCTGTTCACTTGAATGTTGTTTTGCTTTTGTTAATATCATAAGTCAGACGTTTCGAATGTTATGGCTTTTGCAGGCACGGCATCCAACATAGCAAGATTTCCTGCAGCTGCGAGTATCTTTTGCAGTGGAAAGAACTTGAGATCTTATGGTTAAAGGCTTTTTGCACATTATATGGAAGTAAACCTAAAATGAGGAATTAATTTGGTTGCTATTATCACACATTTCCACCACAAATTCCTTCTTGTGATGCTATTTGTGACTCTAAATGTTAGTCAGAAGTTCACTGAAGAAACCCTTTTATAAAAGGGGTAATTCACCCAAATTACTAAAGAAAATTTTCATTTATTCACTTTCGTGTTGTTCCAAGCCTTTATGATGCACTTTTATGCAAGAATATATGTTGAGGGATGTTCTTTGACTTTCACTGTATTTTCAACTTTTAAAAAAAATTTAATCGTTATATAAAGAAGTGCATAAATGTTTGGAATGATCCCTTTGAAATTTTGCCTCTTATAGCCTCTAGCTATTTTTTCAACAAATGTGGTTAATGAATGATGATGAGTTACTTAAATACTTCTCTACAACCCTTGACCCTTGAAGCAAAATGTTTTAAAAGCTAATTGTGTCTTTAGAAGCAAGTGAGATGCCGGGTAGAAGTGTATGGCACTTTTTTATTGAACGTTTTATGGTTTTAATGAGTTATAGTATCATATTTTGGATTTGGACACCTAGCAAATAAGTTAGCTGAGATCTACACTTGTGGTCATTTCAACCAAGCTGTACTCAGGTGGAGTTTGTGGTGTGAAATTGGTGTTAGAAACTTTCTGTGTGTGTCTCTGCTGGATAAGCATGGTTTTATAAGGAGATTTTGTGAGCAGGGAGCATTTGGTTAAGCAGAGGTAAGATCATTCTTCATGGTCAGAGTGCCTCTCTGGATCCTCTCAGTTTGAGAGGACTGTGGATTATTGCACCTTAGGAAGCTTCATAGTTCTTTAAGCTGTGAAGTACATAGATCCCTGCTGAGGACTAAACCGCCTGTATCCTCCAATCCTCAGCTAAACTGGAAGTACTGCCTGGCCTTATAAAAAGCCTCACTGCTCATGATGGTTTGATTGGCCTAGATGTCGTAAAACACGTGTGTCAAGTGTCTCCCGCCCAGTGGCAGGCGGCCCATCTTCAAAAGTTTCAGAGGAGGAGTGGTTAATGCTGACCAGATCGGTATCTCGCCTTGTCAACAGCTCCTCGTAGCAATCCAGCAGAATGCTTTTCCCTGCTCTGGAGAAATCTGCTGTGCTTTACGTTGGCAGTTTGCTCTTATGTCATGCCTCAGGTATGGACAGTGTCAAAGATCAAACATGTTTCCTCCCCTTTCTCCTGAAAGATTCATCCCACTCTTAATTACTTCAGTACATTATGAGACTCGGAAAGGCGATGACTTCACCTCGCTGGCCTCTTGATATTGTACAGATCAGATCTGAATTGGATGTACTTAATCTTTGGCCTGGAGCTTGGATGCATCAATGTAATAGATTTATTTTTGCAGGCCAGTCGTCTTTTTATTATTGCTTGCCCTGTATTTTCACTTTGATAAATAGTTGAAAGATCGTGTCACGTCATAGATAATGGTGTGTTCACACCAGACGCGACGTGAATATGCGCATCGCATCACTCGCTCTAGATTACTCGCAGGATGTTTTTCGTGTCACTCGCGCAAATAAAAACAGTGCGATCAACCATGCTGGAGATAGCTTTGATAAATAGTTGAAAGATCGTGTCACGTCATAGATAATGGTGTTCACACCAGACGCGACGTGAATATGCGCATCGCATCACTCGCTCTAGATTACTCGCAGGATGTTTTTCGTGTCACTCGCGCAAATAAAAACAGTGCGATCAACCATGCTGGAGATAGCTACAATCACTGTTTTGTACCTGTTGTCAAAAAGTCCCAAATACAATGGAAAGCCAAACGCCGACGTGTCTGGATTCACAGCACTATCCAGAGGAGGATGAATAACGTTAGGATCCTGTATTTGGAGATAGCTACAATCGCTGTTTTGTACCTGTTGTCAAAAAGTCCCAAATACAATGGAAAGCCAAACGCCGACGTGTCTGGATTCACAGCACTATCCAGAAGAGGATGAATAACGTTAGGATCCTGTATTAATAGGGCCTTTCGCACCGCTTTAGTTCCAGAACTAAATGTACAGTACTAAAGTAGTTTTGGATTTCCCAGTACTATTTAAAGGGTTGCATTCGCACCGACAGTGTGTATTAAGAAGTGAAGTAAGCCGGTCGACAGCGTCGTCATTTGTGCATGGTGTTCAACAACGGAAACAAAGAAGAACAACGTTAACAACAGGAGGATGGAGGACGCTGTGATCGGAGCGGTGTTTTTGTTGTGTCTCGCGGGTTTCACAATAATGGACATGGAAAGTCGACATATACGTAGAACGATTGAAAGAACAGAAAGGAGGCCTAAGAATCTCCAACAACAACTGGCAGTGCTACATTTGCTACAAGTGCCTGCACTTCAGCGTCCGTCCATCTATCGTTGTTCTCCATACTTGCGAAATAAGTTGACACAATGTTTACAGTATGTTTACACAGCGTTTTAAATCATGGTGGGTGAGGGGGTTTTCATACGCGTTTGGCCAATCAATGTCTACTACTACTCCACAATTAGTTCTGGTATTATGAAAAGTTTCCCGTGGTGAGAAAGGCCCTAATGTGTGTGTTACATTTTACTACTGTGTATATATATACAATGATATTACTATTATTATTTTTATTATTGATAGCATACAATATACATACAGCATAAATACAACTACCACTGCAACTGATTTTAATTGTTTTCTGTGCTCGAGATCTATATAATAACAGACGGCTGCAATAATGCTCTCTTCTATTGTCTGATTCAACTGGACGTGTCAAGAAACTCTTCGCTGTTGGTTTGTGCGAGAACACGTCATGCGAATTTAGAAATTTTTCAAATTTCATGTTAAAATTTTTTTAAATTGCGCGGAAGGCACGATTGAGGTGAATATCGTGCGTTCGCGGCTACCGCTTCGCGTATTTCGCGCCATTCGCCTCGCCCGGCGCGAATTCGCCTCTATTCGAGTCTTTGCATTGTATGTAATCTACTCATGCGAATAATTACATTCGCGTCTGGTGTGCACACTGTAAGCAGGTCAACGCTGAATCTGTGAGCACAGAACTTTGCAGGAAGTAGTTCTGCCCTTTTCTAGTCCCTTGTGTGTTTATTAACTACTTCAGCTAGGTTGATAATGTTGTCAGCTACCGATAGAATAGCTGAACTCTTAACTCTTGATTTGTTGGAATTTTTTTTAGTTATTTTTTTTATTTTTTTTTTTACTATGACTAAATCCATTATGGAGATTTGGGTATGCAGTCAGTGCATTACAGATGAGATTGAAAATTAGATTTAATTCAACTGTAAAATGCAAACAAATGACTCTTTCCACTGATAGTCAGATGGGATGAGAGTCATAAGATGTTGATCATGCCAGTAAGAAGTTCATTTATGCCGTGTTAATGAGACCCTTCTATGGCACTGTGTCAGATCAAAGCATACAAGCCCCCTCCCCACCACTCCAGCTAATCAGAGGATAATTGCTCAAGTGCGATAATTAAAGAACAAATCATGTTTGTTGTCACTATTGACAGCTGTTTGTATAATTATCAGGGCAGATGTCACTCATTAAACTAGATGTTACTGTAATATTAAAGTAAAAATGCTTCATTATTTTATGAATTAATAGATTTACAATGATTATGCACATTAATGTCCTTCTACTTGAGATATTACAAATTAAAATAACTGTTCTATATTAATGTATTGTAAAATGTAATTTATTCCTGTGGTGCAAAGCTGAATTTTCAGCATCATAACTCCAGTCTTCAGTAATTATTCTAATATGCTGATTTGCTGCTCAAGAATAATTTCTTATCAGTGTTGAAAACAGTTGTGCTACTTTATATTTTTGTGGAAACATATAGGATACATTTTTCCCAGGACTCTTTGATTCATAGAAAGTTCAAAAGAACAGCATTTATTCGAAATAGAAATCTTTATATTATAAATAATGTTATAAATGTTTTGGCTGTCACTTCTGCTCAGTTTAATGCATCCTTGTTCAATACAAGTACTATTATTAATATTTCTTTAAATCTTGCTGACTGAAATGTAGTTTATATAATAGTGTAATTTCAGTAGTCACCTTTTTTTTTAATTCATTTTTTTTTTATGTAGTTTGCTCAAGTAGTCAGGTGATGAAAAATGTATATCAATATGAGATCTTAAAATTGCTTTAATAATAATTCTGCTAAAATTATCAAATGTTTTTAAAATAGTTTTTGTCCCACGTCACCGTGCAAAACATTAACTTTGCTGTTTGAGATGTCAACTATTAAACTGTCTGTAGACGGTCAGATGAGTTTGCAGTCCACGTTTGCCCTGCTGTGGGAGAGACTAAAGCAGAGCTGGTCTGTGCGCTGTGCTCTCAGTGACCTGAGCCCCGTGGATAACTGCCTGTAATTGAGTTTGGCTGTCAGGAGGAAGTGGTCTAGTGAATGAGACCCGAGCAGTGTTTGGAAATGAGCTGGCAGGAGGAGAACTTAGTAGTGCCATTCGACCGGGCCAACACACACTCATGATAATTCATAACTATTTTAGGTTTTGGCAAATTGGATTCATATGAAGTCATACGATTTCGTTGGTACATTTATATGATCTGCTTACGCCCCACTGACGGTTAGATTTAGGGGTGGAACGTCTTGCTTATGATGTTTTTTTTTCTTCTGAAAATCATACTTAAAGCGAATTCATATGAAATTGCTACTTCATAAGTTAAATTTTTTCATAAGATTGGGTTGGACCAGGATAATTCCTGGATGCAGTACTGCTTACATCCATGTTCTTTTCAAGATTTTAATGATTAACCATGATCTAAGTAGGGAAAAGGTATGGAGAAAGTCTTTTTTGCTCTTCCTCTGCTTCCTCTTAATCACCCTCCAAAAATCCCCCGAGAGCGACGGCCTGGTGGAGGGGGGTGGGGGTGGGGGGGTGATAAGTACAATGTGTGTGAACAATGGGACACCCCCTTTTAGCCCAAATCTGCCCCCTCCTTAGCACATTCCACAGGGGACCACCAAGACCTCCTCACTGGGGACCCTAGAGCCAGGAGCGGCAACAAAGACTCAGCCGTAGGATCTTCAACAGAGGATTGACTGACCGTTGAATGAAAGAGGAGGGAGTTTTGACTGACAGAAGAAGAGCGGCAGTGAGAGGCGTCTTAACATGTTACTAAGAGGAGCTGCAAGCGCGTTTGATTGAGCGAGAGCGTGTGACCTGCTAGCGGGGAATGTGAGGAACGCTTCGAAACGTGGCCCGGGGCGGGATTCGTGGGCTCTGACTCACCCTGAGTCATCTGTACACTCCGAATGGTGCAGATGTGCACAGACATGAAGAAAAAAAGCCCCACACTTCCTCGGCCCAAGACGTGTGTCTCTTGTGACATTGTTAGTGTAGTTTGTGATTTTCCCGGAGTAAATCTGGCACAGTACAGAGTGATGTTGGATGGGTGCTGTGTAAAATCTGGCCCTGTGTTTGTGGCTTTCCACACTTGAAGGCAGATATAGGCTGCCACTGAAGTTCCTTGTTAACACTTCCCATTTGCATGCAGTTAAATCGACACTCCCTGGGCCCCCAAACTTGGCCGGTGGGTCTGTCCCTGTTCCCTCGCATCCCACTGGATAGGGACGGCTTTGTAGGAAGTGTTTGTGCCAAAGCAGCTTTTCTACACTTTTTTTTTTTTTTTTCTCGCTCTCCCTCTCCTTGTGCCGTTTCATCCATCCTGGATTTCTACATAGTCTTGTCCAAGTGTTATCCCCCCGTTCCTTTCACTTGTCTCACTCTTTTCACCTCCCTATCTGCTCTGTGTGTGGGAAGCTTTCCAGATGATTTTAATACCAAAACCGACTGCTACAGCAAAGACTGCTGTTTGCTCAAACCCTTCCTCCCGTGGCTTTGTTATCAGGCATTAGCATGGATGATATGTGCTGGAGTATTCGAGCAGATACTGACTAGAGTCTTGAGCTCTGGATACAGTTCTCCTCTGGGACATTCCCCTAACCTCATTCCCCGGCAAAACTCCTTGTGTGTGTTATTTGAGAGGTGGTGTGTCTTTTTTCTTTCACTGGTTTCAGTCACATTGGTGTTGGTCATCCAGCAGTGAGCAGTGCTCAGAGATCTTCTCCCAACGGGTGTTCCTCACTTCATAAATTCTGCATAAAGGTGCATAAACATAACCAAATGAGAAGTGCGAGAGGTTTAACATAGATGATGTGTGCTCTGCTTTCTCATCTTGTGTTTTGTGTCTCACAAACATTAAAGGGGTCATATGATGCGATTTATATTTTTCCTTTCTCTTTGGAGTGTTACAAGCTCTTGGTGCATAAAGAAGATCTGTAAAGTTGCAAAGACTAAAGTCTCAAATCCAAAGAGATATTCTTTATAAAAGTTAAGAGTCAGCCACACCTACCTAAAACGGCTCGTTCGAACACGCCCCCACATATCTACGTCGCTATGTGGGAAGATTTGCATAACGCCGCCCAAATGTTCACACAAAGAAAGAAGGCGTAACTTTTATTCTCGCTGTAGTTTTGTTGTTGCCGTCGCCATGTCGGAAAGACGCTGTGTGCTTCGTTGTGAAAGCGAAACTCCTTTGTTTGGTCTTCCAAAAGAGGACTGTATCTGCTTCGTCATGCCTGGAGCTGATCCGTGCTGGTTGCTGAGGAAATACTACAACTTTGCGCTGTGTATCGCCGGATCGGCTTTCACCGTGGAAGAAGCAGATTCCAGCCTGGAGTCGTTACATTTCATTCCGGACGCTCCTTCATCGAAATCGCCGGCCGCGCCGTTTTCAAGCCCACCCGCCACCTGTGGGAAGATTTGCATAACGCCGCCCAAATGTTCACACAAAGAAAGAAGGCGTAACTTTTATTCTCGCTGTAGTTTTGTTGTTGCCGTCGCCATGTCGGAAAGACGCTGTGTGCTTCGTTGTGAAAGCGAAACTACTTTGTTTGGTCTTCCAAAAGAGGACTGTATCTGCTTCGTCATGCCTGGAGCTGATCCGTGCTGGTTGCTGAGGAAATACTACATCTTTGCGCTGTGTATCGCCGGATCGGCTTTCACCGTGGAAGAAGCGGATTCCAGCCTGGAGTCGTTACATTTAATTCCGGACGCTCCTTCATCGAAATCGCCGGCCGCGCCGTTTTCAAGCCCACCCGCCACCGCTCACTCTAACCCTCCGGCCGTTCCTCATGCTAGCCCCTGGCCTCTGCTCACTGTAGGCCGTCGCCGCTCACTTTAGGCCGCTGTGTGTGACGCTCTTTCGTTGTGAAAGCGAAACTACTTTGTGTGTTCCAAAAATGGTCACGACTAGAAATCAGTGGTTAAGTTGTATTTACAACACTGTTCCAGAACACTTCAACCCAAATATTCAGATGTGTGCAGCACATTTTATGGAGGACTGTTTACTGATCCTGGTAGAGTAGACCACAATGCCGGCTGTTCTGACTCACGGACTGTAAGTACGTTTTTTTTTATATATTTAAAGAGTTTTTATATTTTATATATTTAAAGCGAGTTTTTTGGGCAGTGTAGAGTAGGGCTTGTTGTTTGTCATTTCTCCGATCACAAATGCAGACATGGTTTTATGTTTACGCGGCACGATGCAACGCAACGTGTAAAAAGACAGTATAAGTCATTATAATCCATAATTATGTCCCCACTAGGGCTGGGTATCGTTCAAAAATGTTCGATACCGATACCTTGACTTCGATACAGGTTCCTGAACGATACTTTTTTTGATACCAATTTTATGAAATCAATTTGAACAAGATTACATTATCTTAAAAAAAACAACTTTGGTTTTATTTTTCAGCTTGTTGATGTTTATACAAACTCAAAGACTCATCTCTTGAGCCACTTCACAAAGGAACAAAATGTAACCAACACAATAAATCAGTGCAAAATAGTTTTAATAAAGCTCAAATAGTCTTCAGTTTACACATCTGTTAGGCTACATTTACACTATTTAGTGTTCGTGTTAAAACGCATAGCTCAGACAGAATCATGATTTCTATTTATTTTCCACTGATTTACTGATGAGCATTAGCAGCTTCCAGCGCTTTCTGCTTGTGTTCTCTCTTCCATGATCGCTGCTCTGACTCAGAGGTAATAACATATTTAATTTCAGCAACATTACATGGCCAAAACACACATTAGACGTTAATCGGAAGTTATTACAAACACCCGATGGTGGTTTAAAATGAGTTTTGAGTAAAAGCGGAATATAAATCTTATTTATTGTCTTATGTAGCATAATGCTACAGTTTGCATGAATGGTCACATAACACGTGCTTTCGGTCGTGTAGGGTTAGTATGAACGGACATCTGCATATGATCGGAACTCCATGCAGCTCCCGCACTACTCTCCATTGGAAATTAATGACTGAATGACCAGTCTGTCGCTTGTCGGAGGTAGTGGAAAGCTGGCTTGAAACGCAGTGGAAACACCAGTATGACGAGGATCGTTTTCATTTTAGAACATAAACGCACCAGTGTAAAAGTAGCCTTACATCTAAGGGGGCTGGGACACATTCACACTACAGCCTCACGTGCGCGCCTCATCTCTGAGTGTAACCGGTGTAAACTAGTAGGTGTGTTCGACTTGACGTGGACTGACTGTGCAGACCGATTGGTGTATTACAGTACCACGAGAGCTAAGAGAGCAGACTGCTCCGTGCGCTTTCGAATCGCTCTCACGGAGGATCAATCTGCGCCTGCACCTCTTCTAGTTGAACACACCGGCTAGTGCTGCAGGCTTATTGGCTCACTGACGCTGATGAGATTAACCCCTTAGATATCGAAATTTGGTACCGAACAACGAGACGTTTTTCGATACTCGATGGTATCGAGGTAATTCGGTCAGTGCCTAAAAAGTATCGAACTCGATACCCAGCCCTAGTCCCCACTGGATGCAACGAATGCCTCGTTTATAATGGGTTTTCATGTTTTTGAATCATCGTTTTTGAAACAGGGCATCATCACAATATGGTAGGGGCGTAACATTTCCGTCTCACGCTTGAGGTATTCGGCCGATCACAACGCACTGGATAGCTGGCCAATCACAGCACACCTCGCTTTTTCAGACCGATGAGCTTTATAAAAATCGACGTGTTTCAGAAAGGCGGGGCATAGAGGAGAAACAATAATGTGTTTTTTTAACCTTAAACCGCATAAACACATTTCATTACACCAAATACACAAAATAATGTTATTTTTAGCAGCATCATATGACCCCTTTAATGTAAAACAAACTACTTGATGCATATAAGTACATCACAATAGAATTGAAAACTATTGTTGAAAAATATAGAGTCAGTAAGTTTTTATTTTAAAGAAAGAAATTAATACTTTTATTTAGCAAGGAGGCATTAAATTGATCAAAAGTGACAGCAATGACTTTATGAAAATTTCAAAAGATTTCGGTTTCAAACAAATGCTGTACTTCTTATTCATCAAAGTATCCTGAAAAAAAGGTATCATGGGATCCTAAAAAATATTAAGCAGCACGACTGTTTTCCACATTGATGATGATAATAATAAATGTTACACACACATAAATTTAAATAAAGACGAAGCCCGGCTGGCCGGCCATCAGTCCCTTTCTCTGTGTCAGACTTAACTTTGTTTGGTTTTCGTTTTCTAAATCAGTGTTTCCCAACCTTTCTTTAGTCACGACACCCTTTGGAAATTTTTACTAATTTGTGGCACCCTACAAAATTAACTTAACAAAATTAACAATATTTGAATTTCTAACTTCATTATGATAATTTGAAAAGTATAGATATTTGGTACAACCCTGCGTCTGCGCAGTGCGACCTGATGCAGAGCCTGAAGCGAGACACAGGAAACAGAAATACTGTAAAATAATAATAATAACGAGACGAAATAACGTTATAACATTTCGTTTCGTCTCGTTTTGGTCAACGAAAATTAAGAGACATTTTAGCATAGTTTTTATTTTGCAAGCCACATTTCGTCTCGTTTTTTATTCGTCAACAATATTGCATTATACATTTAATTATCGTCATCGTCACACGACCAGCATTTTCATCTCATCTCGTCTTGTTTTCGTCACGTGATAAAGGTTCGTTGACGACTATATTTAGTCATAATTTTCGTTGACGAAAGCAACACTAGTGAACATAAGAGATTTCTTTCAAAAAATTTTTTTTTAAAAACTTCCCGACCCTAAACTTTTAAAGGGTAGTATATGTCAACATGACATGAAACAATATGAATGCCCATACAAATAAATATTTGGTTGGTGACACTTTAGAATAAAGTTCAATTCATTAACATTAGTTAATGTATTGTCATGAACTAACAATGAACCATTTTTACAAGCATTTGTTATTATGAGTATTTCATGTTCATTCATAATACTTTAATTTACACAGTTTAATGTTTAAAATGTATTAGTATATGTAAAATTATTTATAAATGCAGTGAAAGTATTGTATCATCAACTAAAATGCATTAACTAATGTTAACAAATTGAACCTCAGTTGTAAAGTGTTACAGAAATGTGATATGATTGTATCATAACAGCCTTAATGTAAAGCAGTAATGATAATTATGACTTTATTATGTCTGTGGTTTTTCTCCCGCCTCTCACAATCATTTGTGGCTGTTTTGAGAGCTGAGAGATGTAGGCCAGAGGCTCATCTGGGTTTTGGGCAGAAGCCCTCCACTCTGGGAATGTTCCAGATTTCCTGTAATCCCTGCTAATTACTCCCACGGCCAACATCAAGACTCCCCCTGATGAGCCTCAGTCCAGGGCTCGTTTCAGCCCGTTCGATTACCTAATTCTGCACTTCATACACATGTAAAAAAGCATTTGGAGAGAATGGAGAATTTAGGTGGTGTGTGTTCAGGCAGACGGGCGGAGGTGGTTAAAGAGCTCTCTCGCAGACCTCCATCAATTTAACTGACGAGGTGATGGGAACTCTTAAAACCAAATGCCTCGGCTCCAGTCCGACCTCTGGCTCCGATGTTTAAATGTGTTTTCCCCCCCCCTACTCTACTATGACTGTTCAGTTTGCCACAAGTCACTCAGACAGACCCTGAATGAACGTTTTTGAGGTGGGGCAAAGTAATAGCGATGATTTCACAAAAACAAAATGGAGGACCGGCCTGCAAACCTTAAAATGGCCACATTTGATCTCATTTCACTCTTTGAGAGCAGAACATCCTCTTATTGGATGATTTATTGACATTCCAATCCATATATAATATCCTAGATGGCCGAGATGTCAGTCAAAAGCATAGTAAGTTTATCCCGGTGTAGGTTTACTCCCGCTACAATCGCTTATTGCCGCCGCTTTACCCACCAACTACACAACTATCCAGTTTCCTAAGCCCAACAGGTATATAAGAATCATTGCTGCAGTGTTGTAGCTTTGAGGACTTGGAAATATGATCTTTGGCCTGACCTCATCCTGCCCGTGGGCCCCTCTTTTTCTCTTTCTCTTTCACCATCCCCTCTTCTTTCTTTCTAACAACACAGCTTGCGCATTACCTCGATGCTTGTCTGTCAGTTTCGACATCTGGTGGATTTCAGCCGCTCTTAGATGTCGGTTATAAACACTGTCAGAGAACGGCTCGGGCTTCCACTGCTAAGGGGATAAGATGTAGCGCTCCTGTGTTAAAACCTTTCATATGCTGAAGGTTAAGTAGATGTTTTGTTTTTAAAAAGCGGATTTTGAGAGTCAGGAAGAATACAAGTGTGAAAATGAAGGGGATCTAGAATTGGAGAGCCATGCAGTGAGAGTGTTTGTGGTTTCGGTCATATGCGGCTTATGGTGGGCTTTCAAAATTTCCAAACAAGACGTGCTTTGACTTAGATATAACCCCTTTTTGAACCTCAGGTTGTTTGTGTGGATCTTCTACGGCTGTTTGAAGTTAAAGAGCTCTCTTTGCTCCGTTCTGTACTGTATGAGACGCAGACAGAGAGAAATATACAGAGAGTTGAGTTGTGTGGGAAATGTCCTTCTGGTGACTATTTTTATACATGTTATGATGTTCATATGCGCTCAGCTCAGACTTCATGTGGTTTGAATGTTAAAAGGAAGTTGAAAGAAGCAGTGGCTTTTTAATAGGTTTGTGTGTTGTATATTCAGAGCAATTATAATCGATTCTTTTGTTAATTAAAAGCCAGTCACCACTCTATTCAAGCAAAATATGAACTATTATTTGCTAATATATTCAGTTAAGCTTTAAACACTCACAATAGACATTTGAAGTGCATCTCACAGTGAAAGCACGCGTATGCTGTTTGTTTTTGTTACATAGCAACTAATCTAAAGCTCTTTCATTTATTCCATATTGTCATGAAGAATTACAAGAAAAGATGTGCTTGGGAGGGGCCGAAAGCATTGTTTTATTACATTTTGATGATGTGCATCATCCTATGTTTACCTCTTAGCGTAACTGTTACTTTACTGCAGAGCTTTGGTTTGGGACCGTTGTCGTTTGAGGGCAAAAGTGAGTTTCCTGCAGAGCGTTTGTTACCATTTGACTGATTATTTCAGGTGATGTATGTATTGTCACTACTCAGCCAGGCCTGCAGTTTCTCACGTTGGATCTTCCCACCCCCTGCTAACCTCTCCGCTGTCATCCATCTGTGTGTGTCCTCATGCAAACATGTGCACGGATGTTAATTTTTGGCGAGGGTTTGAGGATTCCTTCATTGTAGCATCAGAGTGAGCTGTGTCATCAGCTTTTCATGTGTTTTTTCTTCTCTTTTTCAACCCCCTCTTCCTTCTCATCTCTTCCTGGCCCTGTACCTTTTGCCCCCTTTTTCCTCATGGGTAAATAAACGGTGCATTCCAGACTGACACACACAATGTGATTTCCGTTAGTGATCATGTGATCTTCGGTTGATTTCGAGTTCACATACAAACATAATTAGATAAGGCTAATTAAATTTTTCAATTTTAATGTAAGACCACATATATTTCGTCAGTGATAGGAATATGATTTAAGACGGTAGTGTAAGCAAGTTTAGTTTGAAAACGTTTAATAGTAAATAAGACACAATTAGACAAATGTTTGAATAAAATAATAATAATAAATATTTATTTGCAAGAACTGATGGAGTACTGAATGCTGCACGCATGTGCAGCGTTGTCAAGGTAACATTTGGTCAGTCATTCCCTTCGCAAAGGGAGTTTCAAACGCTTATACGAGACAGTAATACCCTGCACCCTTCAAAGAACACACTTCAAGGGCTCTGCCCTTCGAGGGGAGTAGGGCATAAATTTGGAATTCGCCCCATGTCTCTTGTATCACTGCAGAGGCTCGGACGCGCTCTCTCTCGTTTCATTCAAATGCAGCTTGCCATCTTGCGCCTCAGTTTTTGATTGTATTGTATTGTTAAATTGTAAATTAAATCAGAGGAATTTAGTATTAATGCTACTATAATTTTGCTGTAGTGATCATATTGTCCTGACGATTGTTTTGTACACTGTTCATAATAGATTTATAAGATTTCTAAACATTAATCTCAATTCAATATTTCATATCCCCATATTTATATATTATTTTAGGTAAACAAAACAAATCAGTGTTATAAGTTAACTATGAATATACAATACATTATCCCTTAAATGTCAACCTGATAGTTTGAACGTTCGTTCGTCTTGGCTCAAAGCCACTTGCTGCGAACTTTTCTTCGCGGAAGCTTTGCGTTAAACAAGCGAGATAACGAAATATTTAATCTCTAATCAATATTTTTTGTCCAATTATTTGCCCAGTTAGTTTTGGTATTGAGGTAAAAGTTACCTTGCATTCGCTATATAACAGTGGGTGCTGGTCACGAAGATGACTTTGCAGCTACTTTCTTCTTGCAAGATCAGCAGACAGGGTGACCGTCCTCGATTAAATTGCCTTCAGGACTCTTGTAAAAGCCAAAATACGACCAGACCACCGATTTGGTTCTCTTAAATGGCTGAAAAATCTCCCGAGTGCTGTCACTGCCTTCCGCCATTTTGTCTCGTGCAAAAAACAACAACAACACTGCATGCTGCTTCTGCGTCAGACTGATGCTGGCTGGACAGGATTTGCCGCGAGTTTTCAAAATTGCGATAATCAAACACGGTTTTGATTATAATTACATTTTAAACGGTAATACTAACCGTCAGGGCATTTTATCGTGATTTATCGTGAAACCGGTAATCGTTACATCCCTAATCAGTTATCTCCTTCAAAACATGAAGAATTATCGACTATTGGTCCCGGCCATATCAGTGCATCCATAGAAATCGGGCATCAAAACATTTTAATGTGGAGTCAAACCCATGTTTAATGCTTCTATGAAATCGATGTATTGATTTTTGTCTAGTTTCGCCCATGAGATCGGACCCTGTTCAGTCATTAACTGACTTCCATGAAGTTTGAATGAGAAACTTCACACTCCGGCATTCATGAAAGGACTATATCATTAATGAACAACAGAGATCCGTTGATTCCTCTGTTAAACTCCAAACATGAAGTGTCCTGCCTTTTAATGTGTCCGTGAAAGAGCCAGTCCAAGTTAAATGATTCACAATGAGGTGACCTGGGAAGTGGTGTAGGCAGGGAGCTTTTGTGAGCAGAGACAAAGCCGGAGACGGCACGCTGGGGCGGGAGAGGGAGACAGACACGGAGTGAGAGGCCGGAGCGATGTTGTGGAATCTCCCCAGGGACTTCTGGTTAAATGTTCATGGATGGCAGCCTTTTGGAATACTTACCAGTGGGGAGTTTTAATTGGCCAGAGGCCCTGCTCTGGTTTCGCAATCAGAGATTGACTGGTACAAAAGGATGAGAGCTTGTGGGTGATCGCTCAAGTGTGTACATCAATCTAACATATGTGTGTCTCACTGCACCGATTCAGGGTTTTTGAGGATTTACGAGGTATTAAGGCTCCCTGCCCGGCATCATACTTTACATCTGGTTTGTGTTTTGTGTAGTCTTGATGTTGCTGCTTTGTGCCTAAGTGCACCACAGAAGACCAGGAGATGATTTAACTGCTGTGCTCTTACCCTGGTTAATGATCACACAAACGTCTAGACTCATAAGCCTGTGATTAAGAGTCAAGCGCTACGACTTGGTAGGATATGATCGGGACCTTTACTTTTAGTGAAAACAACCATATTGATTCGTTTTTTGCACATTTATTTCCTCTTCATTAACCCACGTGCCATCTGAAAAGAAAATGTTGGTGGTTTGGTGTTTTGACAGCTGTGTGTGTGAGATTTTAATCCCTGATTAATTTAAGGAAGCATCATTTCGCACACATGCTTTTCTTGGCCCTGTGGCAGATTCTAATTCTCCTCGGCTGAAATTCCTAATCTCTGAACCGTTTCAAAGCGGGCTTTGAGTGCTTGTTTTATATGATTTGAATGAAGAGCTCAGCAAGAAGTGGATTGAAACATTTCTGTGGGTCTAAATCTTTTTTGGATTTGATTTATGCGAGTTCAGAGTGCAACCAGATGTAGGTAGCACTGACTGTAACTCTTTCTAAGATGTTTCTACTGAAACAAGGGTAGTTGACAGGAAATACTTTTTTGGTATGTTAGCACATCCTTCAATGCAACATAATGTAGTTCATCTCAAACTATTTTTTATGCATAATTCTAGTGGTGCTGGAAGATCAGGTCATGAAGTTAATTGAAAATTACAAGGTCAAAAAATAAAAAAATAAACAGTCATGCAGTCATGACAATGAGATCAATAACATGCTTTTAGAAAACAGATCATGCCAACTTTAAAGGGATAGTTCACCCAAAAATTCTGTCATCAATTACTCACCCTCATGTCGTTTCAAAAACCTGTAAGACCTTCGTTCATCTTCGGAACACAAATTAAGGTATTTTTGATGGAATCTGAGAGCTGTTTGACCCTGCATAGACAGCAACGCAACTGAAATGTTACCAAGTCCAGAAACGTAGCCAGGAGATCTGTAAAATAATCCATGTGACATCAGTGGTGCAATCACAATTATATGAAGCTACGAGAATACTTTTTGTGTGCAAAAGAAAAAAAAAAAGACTTTATTCAACAATGACGCATCTGACACAGAACAGCATACGTTGTTTACGTCCAGCGGATATTCTCCAAAATGGCGCTACAGGGTGATGCGGAGGAGACAATTGTTGGAAAAAGTCTTTTTTTTTTTTTCTTTTGCGCACAAAGTATTCTCGTAGCGTCGTATAATTGCGGATGAACCCCTGATGTCACATGGATTATTTTACAGATCTCCTTGCTACGTCTCTGGACTTGGAAACATTTCCGTTGCGTTGCTGTCTATGCAGGGCCAGATGTCCAAAATGGCGCTACAGGGTGATGCGGAGGAGACGAATTGTTGAATAAAGTCGTTTTTTTTCCTTTTGCGTGCACAAAGTATTCTCGTAGCGTCGTATAATTGCGGATGAACCCCTGATGTCACATGGATTATTTTACAGATCTCCTTGCTACGTCTCTGGACTTGGAAACATTTCAGTTGCGTTGCTGTTTATGCAGGGTCAGACGGCTCTCAGATTTCATCAAAAATACCTTAATTTGTGTTCCGAAGATGAACGAAGGTCTTACGGGTTTTTGAAACGACATGAGGGTGAGTAATTGATGACAGAATTTTCATTTTTGGGTGAACTATCCCTTTAAAACATGCATTTTCCATTATGCATTAATATAAAATTTAACCTAAAAAATCATGGACATGTTTTGCATCAATTGCCCATCAACCGCTGTTGAAAATTTGTCACATTCTTGACTATACAATTACCTCTGTTAAACCATTAATTAACCATTAACAATTTGAAGGTGAGGGCAAAGTCTCCTTAGTCTAAACTTGGTTGTCCTGTCATGAATTTGAATTGAATATTTTGGCCAAACAGTAATCTGGCAGTGGTTTTGTTTTGTCTAATCACTCTGTGTGTTGCTTCCTTTATTTCGGCCTTACCGGACACAAAGGCTATAGTTTGCAGAATGAGCCCGTGTGTCCCCACTTGGCTGGACTGTACCATATTGTAACAGGGTTTCCTGTCCTGCATAAGTGTCAGTTGGGCCACTTGGCGTGGGATATCCTGCTCGTTAACTCAGTTCCTCATTAATATGACACTTGCCCCATGGGGCTGCAGAGAGATGTGTCGCTCAGAGGATATCGCTCGTAACTGCAGATTAAATGGCAAAAGGGATTAGCAGCGCTCATTCCAAACGAGGTCTGATACGTGACCTCTGTGGATGGATCAAGCAGATGTAGCAAGTAAACAACCAACTATTGAAAATGGCCAGCTTTGGATCAGCAGTGTAACCTGTGAATGTGGCCTCAGAGGATCAGGGAATAGTTGGTGCTCTCAGTGGAGCAGGAGGAGGATATATCAGGAATGGAAAGGGGGGCTGGATAAGAAAAACATCACTCTAATTGTAGGTCAACAGACCTGTGAAGTGAGTTTTGCTAATGTTTTTATAGTGTTAGACCTGAGGAATGTGTCCTTGAGCACAGTCTCTAAGCTTTTTGAATCGCCCCCTTCACATTACCTCTGCAGTCAGGCCTGTTAGCGCCGTTAACGGCATCAACAGAACACGCATGAGTGCATTGGCCTGTTCGGGGAAAATAGGATTTTCTTTGCTCTTTTGAATCAGAGATTGATCTCCTATGTAGACAAATGCTAAGGTTCATCAAGCTCATTTGTGGAAAATAAGTGGAAAAAGTGGGTCATTCTGAATGCATCATGGTTAGGATGTCATAACTATTAGTGTATTAACATATGGCTGCTCACATTTATGCATTTGTTTATATTAGGCTTCCCAAATGGGGATTTGTAAACCGTTGAGGGTTTGTGAGGGAACTGCAAGGGGTTTGTGAATTGATGAAAAGAAAAAGAAATACATATATAATAAATGGGGCCGTTAATAATAATAATAATTATTATTATTGGCATCAGAGAACTGTGAACATGCAAGTTATTTAAATATTTACCTAAAAAATCAGGGGGTATTTCAGGTAAATATTTTTCATTTAAATGGTTTGGCTGACAAAAAATGTTCAAATTTATCCATATTAGCTAATCATAACAAATTTCACTTACATATTGGATTTTACCATTTACGGGTTTCTCGGACAGTTCCGTCTCAAATGCATGATCAAAACATTGCTATGTTTGTTGCAGTTTTAGGGATGCACCGATATGAAAATTTTGGCCGATACCGATAACCGATTATTCTTTATTTTTGAAAGCCGATAACCGATATGTTGGCCGATAAATCTATATCCAAATTGTTATATACTTTTTGAGAGCCTGATTACAAAAAAGGTCTCATCATTAAAAGCCACATCCCAAACACTTCAACATAAGCAGCCTAGTTTGAACGGTGTACGTTTTAAAAATATTTTTACTCTCCCATTACCAAATTTAGTCATAAAAAAGTCTTACAAATAAATAAAATAATGCATAAATAATGCAAACAAGTCACTGGACATCATTACACGTGTAAAGAATCAAAATGAATGCGCCATAGATCAATAAAACGGAATAGCCTCTGCACGGACAATAATTAAATGATTTTAAGTACTAAACCATATTGTTGATGAAAATAATAAGAGAAAAATACAAGTGGTTGTTGTTATTAATAATATATCAATGATTTTGAAAAAGTAACAAATTAATACCACTGTTTTAAATAGCAGCCGTTGAGCTGCACGTGCTGAAGCTGAAGAGCTGAATGAACACGGTAAACTGAAGCGTTTTGCTGGCAGCTTATTTAACTCAAGGAAATGCATCCTGAGATTAATATTAATACAACATAAACATAATATTACAACTTATATATGTACAAAATGACGCAGTTATTGCATGCTATAGTCAGAATGTGTGATCCTGTTGTGGATAAATCAGATATACATCAAATAAACACAATATTACAATGTACAATTGCACAAAAGGCTGCAAACGAACAGCGCGCATCTGAAGTGTCTCTGAAGGAAATAATGCATTATTTATCGGCTTTAAGATATCGGCCAAATTTTCTTATCAGGCCGATACCGATAACAGAAAAAATGAGCCGATATGGGCCGATACCGATATGGTGGCCGATATATCGTGCATCCCTAGTTTTAAGACCAGGGTCAGCCAGTGCCGGCTGACCCTGGTCTTAAAACTGCAACAAACATAGCAATGTTTTGATCATGCCTTAGTGTTTGGGGGATTCTTTTCCAGGGAATCGGCCTATAAATTGCTTGCTTTCAGTTGAAGCATTAAGCTATATATGAGTATTTTATTTTAACATACAACAATAATCATACACTTCAGCTTTAATCGCAGGTACAATAGCAAATCTGCCTGCATTAGTGAAAGCAAAAATAGTCATTAAAAACTGAACATCATTGTTTATAGTGCCCTAAAAAAAACTTGACAAATGTTACTAAAATGCAAAAATAAAATGCAAAAGTGTAGAATGTTGTTTAAGAAGGGAAAAAGGTAGTCATTTAGCCTGACATTGTGCGAATAAAAGCTTGTCTCGTTAAATCTAGTGAATGTTACAGGACAATATGGCCTACATGTAAGCGTTAAGTGCCTCCTTACCGAGGCCTGTTTTTCTCAGTGCTTCACTCCAAGTGCCATAAAACGACCCCCTTGACATCATCCACCATTTTGTTTAGTGATCGTACGCACCGGCCAACTCTGCTGTCATTTCCATTTAGCCATCCTACATTTATTGCGAGTCTCTGAAAGGCATCATTGTGCTGGCAATAGTGTTGTAAACTTGTCATGGCAGTGTTTGAGAGATGCTGGATTGGATTTGGAGAGAAAGAGAAAGTAATTCCCCTCTTTATTACCGCCATATGAGTAGTTGCTCCGTAATAATGGGTTCCTGTTACAGTTTTCCCATTTGAATACGCTCCCATTGCGGTGGGAACCGCACAATGAAAACCTGAGGAGTTGTATCTTTACCTTCTGTACAACTCTATTAATAGAGAGCGCCAGCTGTTTCCTCCTGAGCAAGATGGCAGCTGTGGCCTCACATACTCGTTGAGTGAAACAAATTATTTCAAGGCTAAGAATCTGTGCTAATGGTGACCAAGGCTAGGTGATATAGCTAAAACAAAAGGTCTAAATCGGTCTCTATGTATTTGTTTTGTTTAGTTTTTTTCATCCAAGTAAATTCAAAATGTTTGTTGGAAGCTTAGATTTTATTTACAATTTATATTTTGCTAGTTTGTAAAATTTTTATATATTTTTTTATTTAAATTTTTAAATTTTTTTTTACATATTTTACAGTATTTTCAAAGTTTTATTCAGATAAATACGTGAATTATATAAAAAAAAATATTCAGCAAAGATGAATTAAACTGATCTGATCAAAAGCGACAGTTAAGTCTTTTACATTGTTTCAAAGCATTTATTTATTTATTTTTATTAAATCTGTTTATTGAACTTTTACAATAACAACAGGATACAAAAAAGGGGGGGGGGGACTGTATTAAAGTATAATTAAACAAACTAAATAAAACTAAAAGTAAAAAATAAATACATATTGTAAAACAAAGAGCGTCAAGCCTAATGTCTCGAGTATAGAATATATGTTGGAGCATTAAAGTTTAGACATACCGACCATTTATCAAATGTATGCATGTACCTTATAGCTTTAAAGTATATACATACGTAAGTATCTACACACATAATCACAGACTCCCAACCAGATTCGGGCCACAGTCATATTAACATCTTAATGCTTAGGTTGACACACTCTAAGAAGAAGTACTGACATATTCAGAAAAAAAATAATGAAGGGATCCCAGATCTCAGAAAATATGCCAGTGTTGCCCTTTAACGTATACCAAATTTTTTCCAAATGAATGAAGCTCATGACATCTCTCATCCAGTCATCGAAAGATGGAGGGAGGTTTTGTTTCCACAGCAGGAGAATGCGCCGTCTAGCTAATAATGTTAAGAAGGCAAAAGTCTTTGCAGTATTTCCAGGTAAACCAGTGACATTTGAAGGAAGTCCAAAAAGTGCAACCAAAGGGCAAGGCTCGATCTGTTTCTTTGTCACTAAAGAAAAACAATTAAAGATTGATAGCCAAAAAGAAGTAATGGATGGACATAGCCAAAACATATGTATTAATTCCGCAGGGGCCTGATGGCAACGATCATAGAGAGGATCAATACCAGGCTTGATTTTTGCCAACCTCATTTTTGTCCAGTAAATTCGGTGAATAAATTTTAATTGGATAAGACTATGACGTGCACAAATAGAGGAGGTATGAACACGGGACAGGATCTGTGTTTTTTTTAATTTAACAATATTTATCCACATTCATCAGTTTTAACTTTTTTTCACTAAAATGTTTTAATATAAAAAGTGCATCTCAGGCACTTCTGTAAAAATAAAAAAAATAAAATACATTTAATGCAAACAAATAGTTAAGTCAGACTATTTAAATGGGCTGTTTGAATTTCATTCTGGCTTTTGACATTTAAATCGGAAGACATTATCAAACTGTTTTGTTGTAGATTGTGACACAAGGAAAGATTGTCTATTCCTAAATAGCATTTCATTGTTTTTTTTCATTGTAGTTTTATTTACTTGTGCAATAAAATGCACTTTTGGAAACTTGATGGTAAAATAAAAGTGCATAAGGCATCACAATACTCATGTTGCTTTAATTTTATATTGCTAGCAAATATATTGCGGAAACTCGATATCACCCAGTGCTGGTGATTACCAAGAGTGCCTCAAGAAATATAAATCTCTGTTTTCTGGCTCTTTTTGTTTTTATAAAGCACTGTAAAATCTTAGTGAATGTTATGTGTGCTTCATAAATGCTTTAGAGCGGTTGCACGATTTCCTGCTTGTTGATATCAAGGCGCTTGTCCATTCAGGCCATTAGACAGAATTCAGGGACATTGTGAAAGCTCTCCTTCCTCCACCCTGTATTCATGAGTCTGTAAATGAAGGATGGACAGTCCAAAGATAGCCTCAGGCCACCCAAAGAGAGGAGTGCTGAGATCTGTCTTCATGCAGATGGTGTGAAAGCAGGAGAGTGCATCAGCAGGGACAAGTCTGAACATGCAAGGCACATTTTGGAGGAGACAACCATATAATAGAAAGGCTATGATTTAGAAATCAAATATCTAGCTCTTATCTGTCTGCAATGCCTAAGCTCATTTTCGCTCTGCCTTTTATCCCATTAAACCGCTCTCATTTCAAAGCTAATAGCAATTCATGAGCGTCGTCTGCCAAAAGGAGGGAGTGTACTCATTAAATGCTCATTCCACAAAGGTTTCAAGCTATACTCATTTGGAGCATTTCCCCTCGAGGGTTGATGTTTTATCACCATCTGCAAGTTGTTGTTGTTATCTCTTATGAAATCTAGCCAAAACAACACATCTGATTTAGTTGGGTCGGGCCGTCTCGAACCCTAGGCCACAACTGAGAAAAAAGCTTCTTGTCAAATAGTAGTTCCCCTCCTTCTGTGGTTGCTGCAGCTTGTGCTTGTGTAAAGATTGCTCTGGTGTTGGGATGTCAGCCATGTTGTTTTGTACTCTCACAGGAGTGTGTGAATCATGTTTTGAATGTCTCCCATCACTGTGAGGAATTGTCTTTTTTGCGCCTTAAAACTAAAGTGTAAACAAACTAAATGGATTTTCTTTAGTTTTCTACAGTTCAAGTAGCTTAAACCTCTTAACATTCCAGTTTTGACATTTTCAAGATTAAAGTCTGAAAATCTTCCACTAAATAAGATTTTCCATCTTAATTCAAATTATAATGGACAGTGATGACACTTTTGCTTGTGATTAGTTGTTTTTCTTGCATTTGCATACTGAATTATTTAACTATTTATCTCAACATTTGATATTAGTGAGGGTAGGCCAGTGTTGTTATTTAAACTACTAAAATCATTTTTAGGAATTGAAACTTAAAAATGAGAAAATTCGAAATGTTGCCATGGCAACTAACTGAAAAAAAGATTAAGTACTACAATTAATAAAACTACAAAAATAATAAAAGTAATATAATAATATATTAATAATAGTAAAATACCACTGAGGTAGGCATGTTTTCTTTGTTAAAAACAAAGCTGTGAAGGACAGACATCCAGTCAGTTTAAAGGTCTTTGGATCCTATGTCACATAATATTCACAACACATTTTCCTTAGATTTTTTTTTTCACCAGGATTTTCCATTGTTGCATCAACTACATATTACAGCCCTTTGAAGTGTACTACTATCCCTCAGCCTTGTTTTTATTCATGGAAATTAAATATGCCATCTACCTTAGGTTGTTTGTCCAATACAATTCAGTCTGCAAGTAAATGCATGAAAGAAGACCAATCACAGTTAATTATGTAAATATTAAAAGACAGTTAAATATTGAGTGACGAACATCAACAATGTCATTCCAAAGTATTGTGTATTTGGTTTCTCGATTATTATTATTTTCTATCACTTTGACTTGAAAATGTGTTTCAATCTATTCTATTGAGGAAAAGGGTAGCTGCGAAATGGCTATAAAATAGGATTTTATTTTTCATATTAGAAGCCGAATGATGATTCTCCACGGCTCATATCCACCTGATATGATGGTTGTACGCAGAAGCGACAGTGTTGATGACACTCATGCAGGCATGTGGAAGTTGCCTCGTGTCTTATTAGGCAGACAACAGTGAAGCCCATTACTCTGTTTCTTTTGGCAACAGCATGTTGATGTGGTGGCCAGAGCGATTTATAGTGACGGCCGGCCTGAAATAATCCCCCAGAGAATTTATGACTTCTGACTCGGAGGGTCCGGCCTGTGATTGAGAGTGTGTGTGTAATATGTGTGGGTGGTGGGTCTGCTGGTCAGTCCCTAACAGGGTCACAGTGCAGGGCCTGTCTCAGAGGAGTGGCTGTTAACCTTTGACCTCTGTGGTTAAGCCTCTGTGGCTAGCGGCGTAGGGTTATGGGGGGCTGAAGTCTGTCTGGGGCTGCGGCCAGGGAAGAAGAATAGGGGGGCGTCAGGACTAATCTGGGTTTTGTCCACAGGGCAATTTCCATCTCCTCATCCGTCAGCAAAACAGAATGTTCTTGGGACTCCAGAACAGCAACAGGAAGTGACTTATTGGAGACAGCAGTAACAAATCTCTTTTTCAGATTTATAGTCAGGTGGTTTACTCCTAAGGATCACATGGATCTTATTGCTGTCAAAACGTTTGACCTTGCGTTAAAGCAACATGAAATCACAGAAGCCTCCCTTTTGCATGTGTCTGCCAAGATTAGCTTGTGCATGCAGGCAGATTGACTTTGACTTTTAAAAGATGGACATATTGATTTATAAACCTATTGAGTAAAACGTGAAATACGGGGACTGTTTGTTTTAGCAGGCTGATGTGTCAACTTTTGGCTTCGCCAATGACATTTAGTGCAGCTAGTGGCCCAGAAATCATACACTTTTACATTTGAAGCCTGTATTTTTATGCATAGCTGAAAAATCGTTAGTAAAATCACGTTTTCCCCTGCGTAGATTTTTTTGATTAGTTAATGGTCTGTATTGAAATGGTCAAAGGTTCAGAATTGTTTTTCCCATTCAGTAATTTGCGAGACCTTTAAATTTGGTTCCATTTTCTGTGTTTTTACTAGAATATTTGCTTTGCCTTTTCAGGTTAGGTTCTCTCTCTCCAAATGCCCATATACAAAGAGCTGTCTGTTGGGCTGAGATATGATGTACAGGTCTTGTATGTACCTGATGCCAAGTGTGTGAAAGTGAGTGAGTGATTTGGACGGGGTCCCAGGGGAGTTGAGGGGTACAGCTGGTTTGGGGCCGCGGAAGGGTGAAGGTGCTGCTCTTTCTCAAATTTATAGACCAGTTCCTTCAGACTCCTGATGTATGAAGCCATAACTTCTGTTTATATTTTTGGCAAATCTGCTTCAATGCAGGATTGATTAAGGCTTTTGACACCCCAGTCAATACCACTGATATTTATAAAAAAAAAAAAAAAAAGAGTAGACCATATCCATGCACATTAACACACACACTGCCTCTCCTTCCTGCTCCGCCGGTGTAAAACAAGCCCTGGCAGTGGTCAGTGACAATTCCTCTTGGATATTTTGTGAGATGGTGATTATTTGTAAGCTCTCAACAGCTCCTCGCTTTTCACCCACGCCGATGTGTTCAGCAGATGCTCTGAGACGTGTCACAGATATCGTAGTGCACATGACAAAATACACTGTGCCCTTTACAGACACTGAGCAGTGCTCATGAGTAAACCCAAGTTTGTCAACCATTATAACTATATACAACCATTATAACTAGACACTTTTAGAAATGTAGTTGATTTTTCTCTTTTTTTTGGTCAAAAATCTAATTAAAAACTTGTGCTTGGTCATTGTGTAAAGAAAAAATATTTAAAATCTTAATCTTACTGTTTAGATAGGTGCTTTCATCCATTAGATCAATCTATTGAATGGTCCTAATCTGTTTTTCAATAAGTCACTTTAGAGCATTGGATGAGCATTATGTCACCTAATTAATATTCATGAGACATGCTGATGAAGGTTACAATCTTTTCTGATTGTTTTTGTGCCCCGATTATCCCTCACAGGAACACAGTGGCCTTCAAAACCATCTAAATTTCAGTTAATAAATATGAAATGCATGGAGCTAAATGTATATTCACATTGAGAAATGGCCTGAGAGCGAGGATCTCTCATCGGTGTGCAGTGCGCTATCCTGAGTGGCCAGTCTCGCTGAACAGCAGCATGGGTAGCCAAAGCGCCAGTCGGAGTCCAGTCCACTGAAAGGACCCTTGTGTTCTCTTGAATTCCAACAACCGCATTAAAAAAAAGAAAGAAAAACAAAACATTATTGCAGCTGCGACTTCGCAGTCCACCCTGCTCACACTCCCCATGTTAATGTGACGCCTTGTTTAATCCAGCCGCTCGCTGTCCATCTGTGCCGTTCACTCGACGACCGCAGCGCAGACTTGTTTTCTGATGGGTCGAATCACGAAGAAAGCCCAGGTTCCCTTAGAACTACTGAAACATGTGTCCACAGGGTCTTGAATATTCAATTTTTGCTTTTTGTCTTGGATGCCTGTGGCTTGTCAGCTCACTATATACTGTAAGCACATTGTGTTCAGTTCTGTTCTTTGTTTGATTTGTATTGGAAATGAATTTGACGTTAGGTTTTCAGCTTTCGGGTCGCCAAACGTCTAGACATAATTCATTCATTGAAGAATGAGTAAATAAAATGACTTGCTCTTTAACATTTAAAATGCTAGAGCTTTATTGGCATTGTAAAACTGCTTTATGCTGTCAGAGCATTATATTACATTATAAAGTGGGGTCCAAAAGTCTGAGACCACTACTGAAAATGCCTTTTCATTTACAAATTACATAGTATAGCAGAGAAAAGCTGGTTCACATCTAAAAAATAAAATAAAAAATATATAAAATATACAATATATTGTTCGATTTTATTTATTTATTTTTTTATTTTTTTATTTTTTACACAGTGTTTACACTTCTTACAATTTCTTTTTGTCTTTTTCAGGAAATCATCTGAATGTGTGTCCTCAAGGTTTCTCCTGCTGTACTCTGGAGATGGAGGAGAAACTGAGTCAGCAGAGCCGCACAGACCTGAAAGCTCCCGTTCATCAGCTCAGCTCCAACCTGCAAAACACCTTCACCCAGAGACACCGTCACTTTGACCGTCAGTACAGCTCTTGCACACATTCATGCATGCAAATCTACCAAATCCGAACGCTTTGCTTGTCATTTGGATCAAAATGTGTTGCGATATTGTCGGTTAATCAGTTGTTGATCCGCTCATACTGCCCTTCCATACACTGTTACAGTTAGTTTGACAGACACCCCCGGCTGCCAGACACACAGTCTATACATCCTTTTCTCCACCTGTCCCTCAACATCCCACAGTCATCTGCCACACACACACTCACGCACACACTCTCAGGCTTGCAGACAGACCACACACACACACACACACACACACACACACACACACACACACACACACACACACACACACACACACACACACACACACACACACACACACACACACACATACATGCAGAGGCCTGGTTTCCTCTCTGCAGTGCATGTGGCAGTGAATATCAGGCTGGGAGAGCGGGATCAGGTTTCCCCAGTGCAGGGCAGAAGGGTGCATGGGAACATGCATTGACACTGCTGACTCATTCAGGAGGGGAAAACCCCACAGACACTCCACCGGCTAACACACGCACACTCGCTTGGTTCATAATGCATGCTTTATGTGTTTGCTTCTCTTCGTGCCATAAAGAGTGTGTCAAATGAGGAAAAGTGAGACAAACTAAAGGCCTGGTCACACGCATCCAGCTTGAGTTCATCAAGGGTACATTTTAAAGAAAACATCTCTCTGGGTAGATACAATCGAGCCAGGACTGTAAAGGACTGTAGCCTCTGAAATGAAACGGTGAGATGGTGTTTGGGTTGATTGGTCAATGACTGGACAGACAAGGAAGGAATAAATGAAGTGCTGATGGCACATCTCCCTCCACTCACACTTGATTCGTCACCCATCCGCTCTGAGCCACAGCTATTTCTAAATGAGACCCATGTTAACTCACATGTGGCCGTCCAGCTTTACCAAAGCTCTGTTTCTCTGGCAGAGCAGCCGAGTGGTTTTAAATGGACTCAACACAGTCGGTTTTCTGGCATGTTTTGCGAGAGCTGGGGTGTGTTATGATGTTCTGGGTTGTTTGAAGCAAACTCCTAAATGATGTGTAACAACATCTGATGATAATGTGAGTATTTGTGTGGACTAGTGTTGTCATAATACTTAATATTCAATAGTCAAAAGCAATACCAGTGAAATTTTCACAATTCTCTATTAATCAAAAATGAATATGCTATAGAACATAAGTATTTTATATATTAAATAAATAAATAAATAAAAGGCAGTTTTCTTTTTCTTGCTATTGATGTTTAATTAATAATAATAATTGTTGTTCTATCAAAATGAATTATAAATAATATTGATATTAAACAACATTTTTAGCAAGAAAAAGATTGCCTTGGTTTAAGCAAATTAGAAATTAAATAAGGTTTTTAAATTTCTCTTGTTAATGTTTTGTTTAATATTAATTATATTAATAATAAAATAAGAATTGTTTCTATTGTCAATAATAATAATAATTATTAAGCAACTTTATTAACAATAAAAAGAAAACAAAAAAGAAACTTAAAATATAAAAAATAAAAGTTTTTCTCTCTTAATGGTGTTTAATATTAATGATTTTATTAAAATAATAAGAATAATTGTTGTTCTATCAGTAATTATTATTATTAAACAAAATTATTAACAATGGAAAAAATACTGCATTTGTACTCTCCCCCCCCCCCCTCCCTTTGAAACTCGCGGCCTCCACGCCCATATACTTTTCCT
>NW_015505478.1:279156-284455 GCF_001515645.1 Sinocyclocheilus grahami | reverse complement strand
GGAAAAACATTTTCTTTTTTCCCCCCCCCCCCCCCCCTACATTTGAATACGAGTGCCCTCAATAGCATATTCATTTCACTGGTATTTTTGGGGTGTTTTTCTTTTTCTTGTAAATGTTTGATGATAATAGACAGACTATCATGCATATTAGATTGGTTTATTAGGCATTTATTACATTTATGTTTGAATAGAATCGTGGTACTGAAGTAACACGTTTTTACATCCCTGTTGCGGAGGAAGGGAACTGGCACAAAAAGTGCTAACATTTTCAACACACCTTGAAAACATGTGAATGTATAAGTATAAGACACCTTTTTTTCAATCATTTTTTTCCAATAAAAATTCTGTAATTTTATTAAGTTTTAGCGGACATTGTCTTTTTCTCTTGACGTTTTACAAACTAAACTAAACTAACCTTGCCTTCTCTTCTCTTCTCTTCTCTTCTCATCGAAAGGTCAGTTTATCTGATATTTTATGAGACTTACTGACCTTGACACACAGTCATAAGGATCTGCAGATAGTCTCAAAGATATTTATTTATATTTTCAACACACCTTGAAAACATGTGAATGTATAAGTATAAGACACCTTTTTTTCAATCATTTTTTTCCAATAAAAATTCTGTAATTTTATTAAGTTTTAGCGGACATTGTCTTTTTCTCTTGACATTTTACAAACTAAACTAAACTAACCTTGCCTTCTCTTCTCTTCTCTTCTCATCGAAAGGTCAGTTTATCTGATATTTTATGAGACTTACTGACCTTGACACACAGTCATAAGGATCTGCAGATAGTCTCAAAGATATTTATTTATTTAGTTAGTTTTTTAATACTAATACTTTAAAAATGTGCTTCACTGCTTTTTTTCTGGTAATTGCTACATGCATGATTTGCATTTGTAAAGTATTTTTAAGTAATTTATTAAATTTAGATAAAAAAATAAAAAAAACTGGTCACACTTTATTGTAAGGTCCAGTTCTCACCATTAACAAACCATTGACTGCGACTTTTGCTTCAAACTCCTAATTTGCTGCTGTTGTGGCAAATTTCTATTTCACTAAAGGTATGAGACAAAAGTCTTTTGAAGATTTATTTTCTTGCAAGAAAGGGTCAACAGTCATACAGATTGGCTGCAGAGTTAGAGGTCTGGACGGGTCAGACTCGGGCTCATTCAGCTTCTCTCCTTTTATTGTGCCCATATACGCGCAGAGCACACATAGGCTACTGTATGAAATATTGTTATATTGATTATATTATAAATATTATAATTGCCTACACAATGCATATACTATGCACACATTGGCATACAGGTGGCAGCTGACCATGCAGAGCATCAGGGAGAAGTTGGAGTGTGGGGAGTTACTAAATGTTCCCAATGCTTCGGGAAAAGCTGCATTTTGGAAGAGTTTTGATTTGATTACCACGGCAAACAGTGAACATGTGTGGTCATGGTCATGTGCAGTGCAGAATCTACAAACATATCCTTGCACATGACAGCAAAAAAGGCACGCAATAGGCTAAAGCATGCCGCAAAACCCCAGCAAAAGTAATTACCATGAATGTGTCGGGGGGGAGGGGGGAAATAGTAAGGAGGTATTTTAATTATTTATTAATAAATTAGTGTTTTCTGAGTCAGTGTCGCAAAGATGATGATCCTGACTCGCCATCTCCTCATTGGATGCGCCTTTAGAGAGAAATGCATCTTTATGGATTTTATAATGAAAGCGTTTTTGTTTTTAATTATTTAGTTTTATAGTAATTTAAAGCTTTCTATAGATATATTTAGCAAGTCTTTCAGGCAAGTATTCGCTGAGTTTCGGTTCATCACTGTGAAGCACTCCTCGCCGAAATCGCAGAAAGTGCATCTTTATTTTATAAAAGCACAACGTTTTGTTGATATTGAGTGCACACAAATAAAAGTAGAACCTTTACAGTTCTGAGTGATGTATTACTCTTACCTTTATGAGCAAAAATTACGGCATATTTTAAGTTGTTTCCACTGCAAGTGATCACGCTGGTGCCTCCATGTCCTGTAAAGCGCGCTTTAGCTCTCCGCACAAACGATTAGATATGCGTCTAATAGCGCACATTTATATAGGTTAAACATTTAAACTAACATTGTGATATGCTTAAACTGCTTTGTATCTATAGATTTTATTTTAGGCAAGTCGTGATGATTTGAGGAGGCTAAATTGATCAAACATAGGCTATGATCAACTCACCGTCTGCCGCTGGCCAGTTGATTTTTACTTTAAAAAAAACAAAAACTTACATTTAACTAGTGCTGGGCAGTATACCGGTTCATACTGAATACCGGTGTTTATTTTAGTTATGATATGAATTTTTAAAATACCTCAATACGTTGCTTAAACAACGTTCAGAACACGTCACTGTTTGAAAGGGGTCCCTTTTCACTGTTGCACTGTGGTGAGGGAACAGCTGTATGTGTTGCGAAGCGTGAAAGTTCTGAAACTGAAGCTGTAGAACTAATAGAACATGATGACAGAAGAACTCATCCACATTAACCGCCACAAATATCCACTGCCCCCTGCCATCAGCTCCCGCGTCTCACACACACACGAGCGCGACTTTAGCACTAGATTTAGCAACTTTCAGACCCTTTTAGCTGCTTTTTTCCATAGAATATTCATACTGACAAACCTAGCGACTTTTCTGGATAAACCTTAGCTATGGTTCAGTTGGAAGATTTAGCCAGTGCTGTCCCGCGAACATGAGGTCTGACTTTCCCGGAGAAGTGTCACCTCTCTCAGCGTCTGTTCTGTGTGCAGTCACTAGTGCAGTGAGCGGCAGAGCAGCAGCGCATTCAGTTGGCCACACCGCAGCAGACTCGTCAATAAATGAGTACAAAAAAATAAATAAATAAATACTGTCATGTACCATGAAACCGGTATAATTTTGAAAAATACCGTGATATAAATTTTTGGTCATACTGACCAGCACTACATTAACAAACAAAAAAATGCTCCAAACGTTTTTCTAAATTAACTTAATAAAAAAATGAAACCAAATATAATCACTTTGACATTACATACAAAACTGAACTATTTTAATAGCTGAAACAGTAGTAGCCTATAAGCTGACAGGCTCGGGCCAAGAATTCTGATGAGCTGTCGGACAAGGGCCGGGCTAAGGCCTATATTTTGGCGCTTTTCCCACTGCGTGGTACGGCACGGCACGGCTCGGTTTGCGTTTCCACTACAGTTCAGTACCACTTTAGAGTGGGCGGGATTATTCACATGTCGTTATAGTTGCGCCGCCTCTACTACCACGACTCCTAAAATAACTTTTTCATTCCGCGTCGCCCCATCAAGCTCTAGCTGGATCCGCTCCTCTGCTATCAACGAGAGGAGCATCTGTTCTTCCGCAACAGACAACAAAAAGTTTTGGTTGTTAAAAAAGGGTGCGCTTGTTCAAAACAGTTGCGTTCGATCCGCGGTTCTGTTGTGTTTGTGTGGCAAGTTCAGTGACGCAGGTGGTGACGATTCTCTCCGGCCAATCCGTGATCAGCAGAGTTTACACGTCACGTTTTGGTAACGGTATGGTTCACTTGGAACCCCAACCGAGGTGGTACTAAAAAAAAAGTACCAGGTACTGTACCCAGTGGAAACCCCCCAAAAAGTGAACTGTACCGAACCTTACCGTGCCGTACCATGCAGTGGAAATGCGCCATTTGAGGCCCGTGCAGGGCTCTATGCAGAGTGTGACAAAGAGACACCACCGCAACTCAACATTTATACCTTCATCAAATCCGGATGCTTTGATCTCATCCAATCATAATGCATATTGAATAGTTGTTAAACGGATCGTAGTTGATCTGTGATCCGTACGGACCAAGCCCCACAGTTTCGGCACGCATGTGATCCGCAGATTAATTGCAAAATTTAACCACAATAGAGTGAACGTTTGTCAATTGTATGTTTACACACGCAAGCGATTTTAAACCATTCCAGCAAAAGAAAAGGCGAAAGGGAACTCGATTCGTTACTTGCACGTTGTTTTCTATGTTCGCAGATGCACACATATGAAGCACGTAACACCGAACTGAACCCTCTTTCGTATCTCCTTCACTCCTTGCCATTGAACACATGCATATACACATAAAAGTATGACAAAATACTGATCTCGACAATCATTGTGGTAAATGCTGTTCAGTCTGTTGTGTCTTAAGTGAATGAGAACAGCAGAGAAAGAAATCGGATGTGTATCATTATATTGGATCCGTGCATCAGGTCTTAAAGGTGCAGCAGCCTAATAACACCTGGTGCTGTCATTATGCTCATCAAACAACAAAACATGTTTTTGACAAAGATGAATCTATATTTAATTTATACTGTGAACACTATGCAGTGTTATTTTACACTTAATTATTACATTTCTGTACCTGAATACTACCGACCTTATTTTATTTGTAACGTTGTTCTGTTGTATTTATCTATGCTTGTAATTTGTGTATTTGTTCCTATTTCTACTGGCCGTTCACTTGTCTCCTTAATAATGTTTGAACATTCTTAGGCTAAGAGTTTTTGCTGTGGTATAGAAGTACTTAGCTTTGAGTAATGGAAAGCAAAGTTACATTGATTTTTTTTTTCTTGCTGATCCGAAAATGTATCCGATCCGTGGCTCAAAAACCGTAATATGATCCAAACAGTGAGATTTGTGATCCATTGAACCACTAGTCTCTTCAGAAAATTTGGACTATTACCACTAATCATCCCCATTAGTTTTACAAACTCTTTTTGAACTTTTTGAAGCGTCAAAGTGGTAGTTGCATAGACTGTCAATGGAGGGACAGACAAGGGTAAAAGAACAACAACAACAACAACAAAAAATCAGAGACAGACACCTATAGCTAATACCTAGAAAACTATAAATCAACACATTATAAAGCACTCAGGACACCTTGGCAATTAAATATGAACAATCCCAGCAGTCAAGCGTGGTCACGGTGAGTTTGTATGGGCAACCACTCTCATTCTCTTCAGAAAAACATAAATACATTCTAAAATAGGCCAGATATAAACTAGCATCTAGCATTTCGAAAGGGTTGATAAGATATGAGTTGCCTTTGAAGTGACACAAAAACAAAAAACGTATAGCAATGCATTGTGGGTAAAGCGATGAAAAGATTGTTGAGTCTAGTCACCCACCTCCCACATCAGTCGTGGATCCATGCTTTCATCCAAGTCACTCAGCATCCGCTTTTCACCTGCGAACGGACCAAACTTCTCACCCTGTGAAGAAAGAGCGAGTGTGTGTGTGTGTGTGTGTGTGTGTGTGTG
>NW_015505478.1:129799-275320 GCF_001515645.1 Sinocyclocheilus grahami | reverse complement strand
TTGGTTTATTAGGCATTTATTACATTTATGTTTGAATAGAATCGTGGTACTGAAGTAACACGTTTTTACATCCCTGTTGCGGAGGAAGGGAACTGAATCAGAGGTGATGGCTTGCAGGGAACATTGATGGAAGTGAGAGGTGACCTGGTCGGCTCTCAAGATTGCCTGTTTGTGTGAATGTAAAAAGAAAGTGTGACTTCAGGGAGTGAATGGTAACAGGGATCGTGTGTATTGCAGCCAGATGTGAGCAGGAATGTGACGTGTCGGAATGCGGCGATGGCCAGATCCCATCAGCCGCCTCCTCTGCTCTTTTTCTCTGTTGCCTTTTGTCCCTGTTCTCTCCCCCTTTTCTCTCTGCCATAAGTCTGTTATGCCTTTCATTTCTCCTCCATCTCCAGGTTCTCAGGTCTTTTGAACTCTTACCGTGGGAATACGCTCTGAATCGCCAGTCTGCGTAAAATGTGCACTAGACCCTGGCATGTGACTTAATGAGCTAAACGGCCTTAAAATACCAGTAGCTTTTATGCTGGCAAACAAAGACACCGTCAATGCGTTCTTTCATTGAAACGTAAGTATTTTCTTCGCTTTGAAAACGTCTTAAGGTGTAAATTAGATGCTTGAGTGTCTTTGAGAGTGTGTTTTTTCTCGTTTACGCACAAGCAGACGTTTCCTCTGTGCTGGTCAGGCCTACAGGATGCAGAGGTGAATGTATTTATAGTAAGTAATGAAGACTAAATGGTTACACACAACTTGTTCGGCAGGAAATGCGGTAGAACATGTTCGCTATCAACACAGCGGCTAGATGTCATTAAGATGAAATGAATTTAAGCGCGCACACTCTTAAGTGAGTTTGGGTGCGTGTGCACTGGAAGCAGCCTCTGCTTTCAAAGCCTCAAGGCTGGAGTCACGGGCAATTAAGTCCCCTACCAGAAATAGTTTTCCTCTAGAGCTTGGTGTGTTTGTTCCTCCCCGTGCGTCCGGTCTGGGTCTAGGTGACCCCAACTGGAGGAGTTGTGATTGCGCTGTAAGAATTAGGATTAACCCCCGACCAAATTCTCATCCTCGACACCTCTGCAGGGGGGTTTGAAATCCCACAAGGAAAGAAAGAAGCTGAGCAACTAATTGGCACAAATAGGGAACAATTACCGCCTGGGATAAAGAAGAGTTATCAAAGGGGGATGAGTAGAGGAATAAGCTGCTGTGGAGGGTGGGACAGTGAATAAGGAATTTTCCCTCCTCCGGATGTCTGAGGAACATGTTTGAGCGCTCGGAGATTTGGGACCTGTATTGAGGCATTTGTTGAGTCCAGACAGCCCATTCCATTCCTCCTCATAGATATTGTAATACGGTTCTGTAGTTCACCCTCCCGGATAACCTTTCACACACATTTCTAAATCGATGCGAGATGGTTGTTGTAATGGAAAAATCAGAAGGGAGGTCCACAGTCTGCTTGTTGGCAGACTCCCGTGTATCATAAAGTGTCTTTTAATGACGAAGTAGGATGCCTGAGTAACGCCCCTCCAACTGTAACGCTTACAACACTGGGTCCCAAAATCTCAGCAGTTATGTTGGGAAGGATGTGGAGAGGAAAGGGTGTGGGGGGTGGGGGATGTTGAGTGACTGGCTGTGCTTTATGCACAACTTGGTGTTCACGATAAAAAAAAAGGGGGAAATCTTTTAAACTCATTTAAAACAAATGTGTTGTTGGATTTTTTTTATTTATTATAAAATGGTTTAAAAATGAAAAAATATAATGTTGTAACGTGGCACAAAAAGTGCTAACATTTTCAACACACCTTGAAAACATGTGAATGTATAAGTATAAGACACCTTTTTTTCAATCATTTTTTTCCAATAAAAATTCTGTAATTTTATTAAGTTTTAGCGGACATTGTCTTTTTCTCTTGACATTTTACAAACTAAACTAAACTAACCTTGCCTTCTCTTCTCTTCTCTTCTCATCGAAAGGTCAGTTTATCTGATATTTTATGAGACTTACTGACCTTGACACACAGTCATAAGGATCTGCAGATAGTCTCAAAGATATTTATTTATTTAGTTAGTTTTTTAATACTAATACTTTAAAAATGTGCTTCACTGCTTTTTTTCTGGTAATTGCTACATGCATGATTTGCATTTGTAAAGTATTTTTAAGTAATTTATTAAATTTAGATAAAAAAATAAAAAAAACTGGTCACACTTTATTGTAAGGTCCAGTTCTCACCATTAACAAACCATTGACTGCGACTTTTGCTTCAAACTCCTAATTTGCTGCTGTTGTGGCAAATTTCTATTTCACTAAAGGTATGAGACAAAAGTCTTTTGAAGATTTATTTTCTTGCAAGAAAGGGTCAACAGTCATACAGATTGGCTGCAGAGTTAGAGGTCTGGACGGGTCAGACTCGGGCTCATTCAGCTTCTCTCCTTTTATTGTGCCCATATACGCGCAGAGCACACATAGGCTACTGTATGAAATATTGTTATATTGATTATATTATAAATATTATAATTGCCTACACAATGCATATACTATGCACACATTGGCATACAGGTGGCAGCTGACCATGCAGAGCATCAGGGAGAAGTTGGAGTGTGGGGAGTTACTAAATGTTCCCAATGCTTCGGGAAAAGCTGCATTTTGGAAGAGTTTTGATTTGATTACCACGGCAAACAGTGAACATGTGTGGTCATGGTCATGTGCAGTGCAGAATCTACAAACATATCCTTGCACATGACAGCAAAAAAGGCACGCAATAGGCTAAAGCATGCCGCAAAACCCCAGCAAAAGTAATTACCATGAATGTGTCGGGGGGGAGGGGGGAAATAGTAAGGAGGTATTTTAATTATTTATTAATAAATTAGTGTTTTCTGAGTCAGTGTCGCAAAGATGATGATCCTGACTCGCCATCTCCTCATTGGATGCGCCTTTAGAGAGAAATGCATCTTTATGGATTTTATAATGAAAGCGTTTTTGTTTTTAATTATTTAGTTTTATAGTAATTTAAAGCTTTCTATAGATATATTTAGCAAGTCTTTCAGGCAAGTATTCGCTGAGTTTCGGTTCATCACTGTGAAGCACTCCTCGCCGAAATCGCATCTTTATTTTATATTAGATTGGTTTATTAGGCATTTATTACATTTATGTTTGAATAGAATCGTGGTACTGAAGTAACACGTTTTTACATCCCTGTTGCGGAGGAAGGGAACTGAATCAGAGGTGATGGCTTGCAGGGAACATTGATGGAAGTGAGAGGTGACCTGGTCGGCTCTCAAGATTGCCTGTTTGTGTGAATGTAAAAAGAAAGTGTGACTTCAGGGAGTGAATGGTAACAGGGATCGTGTGTATTGCAGCCAGATGTGAGCAGGAATGTGACGTGTCGGAATGCGGCGATGGCCAGATCCCATCAGCCGCCTCCTCTGCTCTTTTTCTCTGTTGCCTTTTGTCCCTGTTCTCTCCCCCTTTTCTCTCTGCCATAAGTCTGTTATGCCTTTCATTTCTCCTCCATCTCCAGGTTCTCAGGTCTTTTGAACTCTTACCGTGGGAATACGCTCTGAATCGCCAGTCTGCGTAAAATGTGCACTAGACCCTGGCATGTGACTTAATGAGCTAAACGGCCTTAAAATACCAGTAGCTTTTATGCTGGCAAACAAAGACACCGTCAATGCGTTCTTTCATTGAAACGTAAGTATTTTCTTCGCTTTGAAAACGTCTTAAGGTGTAAATTAGATGCTTGAGTGTCTTTGAGAGTGTGTTTTTTCTCGTTTACGCACAAGCAGACGTTTCCTCTGTGCTGGTCAGGCCTACAGGATGCAGAGGTGAATGTATTTATAGTAAGTAATGAAGACTAAATGGTTACACACAACTTGTTCGGCAGGAAATGCGGTAGAACATGTTCGCTATCAACACAGCGGCTAGATGTCATTAAGATGAAATGAATTTAAGCGCGCACACTCTTAAGTGAGTTTGGGTGCGTGTGCACTGGAAGCAGCCTCTGCTTTCAAAGCCTCAAGGCTGGAGTCACGGGCAATTAAGTCCCCTACCAGAAATAGTTTTCCTCTAGAGCTTGGTGTGTTTGTTCCTCCCCGTGCGTCCGGTCTGGGTCTAGGTGACCCCAACTGGAGGAGTTGTGATTGCGCTGTAAGAATTAGGATTAACCCCCGACCAAATTCTCATCCTCGACACCTCTGCAGGGGGGTTTGAAATCCCACAAGGAAAGAAAGAAGCTGAGCAACTAATTGGCACAAATAGGGAACAATTACCGCCTGGGATAAAGAAGAGTTATCAAAGGGGGATGAGTAGAGGAATAAGCTGCTGTGGAGGGTGGGACAGTGAATAAGGAATTTTCCCTCCTCCGGATGTCTGAGGAACATGTTTGAGCGCTCGGAGATTTGGGACCTGTATTGAGGCATTTGTTGAGTCCAGACAGCCCATTCCATTCCTCCTCATAGATATTGTAATACGGTTCTGTAGTTCACCCTCCCGGATAACCTTTCACACACATTTCTAAATCGATGCGAGATGGTTGTTGTAATGGAAAAATCAGAAGGGAGGTCCACAGTCTGCTTGTTGGCAGACTCCCGTGTATCATAAAGTGTCTTTTAATGACGAAGTAGGATGCCTGAGTAACGCCCCTCCAACTGTAACGCTTACAACACTGGGTCCCAAAATCTCAGCAGTTATGTTGGGAAGGATGTGGAGAGGAAAGGGTGTGGGGGGTGGGGGATGTTGAGTGACTGGCTGTGCTTTATGCACAACTTGGTGTTCACGATAAAAAAAAAGGGGGAAATCTTTTAAACTCATTTAAAACAAATGTGTTGTTGGATTTTTTTTATTTATTATAAAATGGTTTAAAAATGAAAAAATATAATGTTGTAACGTGGCACAAAAAGTGCTAACATTTTCAACACACCTTGAAAACATGTGAATGTATAAGTATAAGACACCTTTTTTTCAATCATTTTTTTCCAATAAAAATTCAGCACTAGATTTAGCAACTTTCAGACCCTTTTAGCTGCTTTTTTCCATAGAATATTCATACTGACAAACCTAGCGACTTTTCTGGATAAACCTTAGCTATGGTTCAGTTGGAAGATTTAGCCAGTGCTGTCCCGCGAACATGAGGTCTGACTTTCCCGGAGAAGTGTCACCTCTCTCAGCGTCTGTTCTGTGTGCAGTCACTAGTGCAGTGAGCGGCAGAGCAGCAGCGCATTCAGTTGGCCACACCGCAGCAGACTCGTCAATAAATGAGTACAAAAAAATAAATAAATAAATACTGTCATGTACCATGAAACCGGTATAATTTTGAAAAATACCGTGATATAAATTTTTGGTCATACTGACCAGCACTACATTAACAAACAAAAAAATGCTCCAAACGTTTTTCTAAATTAACTTAATAAAAAAATGAAACCAAATATAATCACTTTGACATTACATACAAAACTGAACTATTTTAATAGCTGAAACAGTAGTAGCCTATAAGCTGACAGGCTCGGGCCAAGAATTCTGATGAGCTGTCGGACAAGGGCCGGGCTAAGGCCTATATTTTGGCACTTTTCCCACTGCGTGGTACGGCACGGCACGGCTCGGTTTGCGTTTCCACTACAGTTCAGTACCACTTTAGAGTGGGCGGGATTATTCACATGTCGTTATAGTTGCGCCGCCTCTACTACCACGACTCCTAAAATAACTTTTTCATTCCGCGTCGCCCCATCAAGCTCTAGCTGGATCCGCTCCTCTGCTATCAACGAGAGGAGCATCTGTTCTTCCGCAACAGACAACAAAAAGTTTTGGTTGTTAAAAAAGGGTGCGCTTGTTCAAAACAGTTGCGTTCGATCCGCGGTTCTGTTGTGTTTGTGTGGCAAGTTCAGTGACGCAGGTGGTGACGATTCTCTCCGGCCAATCCGTGATCAGCAGAGTTTACACGTCACGTTTTGGTAACGGTATGGTTCACTTGGAACCCCAACCGAGGTGGTACTAAAAAAAAAGTACCAGGTACTGTACCCAGTGGAAACCCCCCAAAAAGTGAACTGTACCGAACCTTACCGTGCCGTACCATGCAGTGGAAATGCGCCATTTGAGGCCCGTGCAGGGCTCTATGCAGAGTGTGACAAAGAGACACCACCGCAACTCAACATTTATACCTTCATCAAATCCGGATGCTTTGATCTCATCCAATCATAATGCATATTGAATAGTTGTTAAACGGATCGTAGTTGATCTGTGATCCGTACGGACCAAGCCCCACAGTTTCGGCACGCATGTGATCCGCAGATTAATTGCAAAATTTAACCACAATAGAGTGAACGTTTGTCAATTGTATGTTTACACACGCAAGCGATTTTAAACCATTCCAGCAAAAGAAAAGGCGAAAGGGAACTCGATTCGTTACTTGCACGTTGTTTTCTATGTTCGCAGATGCACACATATGAAGCACGTAACACCGAACTGAACCCTCTTTCGTATCTCCTTCACTCCTTGCCATTGAACACATGCATATACACATAAAAGTATGACAAAATACTGATCTCGACAATCATTGTGGTAAATGCTGTTCAGTCTGTTGTGTCTTAAGTGAATGAGAACAGCAGAGAAAGAAATCGGATGTGTATCATTATAATACTCTGCAGTGTCACCTCACAGTTAGCTGAGCAGTAAAATTAATAAACACTATGTGAGAGTATAATTTCGCTTCAGAGCACGTTGGAACACAAATGGCGCTTTTCCACTGCGTGGTACGACTCGGCTTGGCATGGCTCAGTACGGTACGGCACGGCACGGCTCGGTTTGCGTTTCCACTACAGTTCAGTACCACTTTAGAGTGGGCGGGATTATTCACATGTCGTTATAGTTGCGCCGCCTCTACTACCACGACTCCTAAAATAACTTTTTCATTCCGCGTCGCCCCATCAAGCTCTAGCTGGATCCGCTCCTCTGCTATCAACGAGAGGAGCATCTGTTCTTCCGCAACAGACAACAAAAAGTTTTGGTTGTTAAAAAAGGGTGCGCTTGTTCAAAACAGTTGCGTTCGATCCGCGGTTCTGTTGTGTTTGTGTGGCAAGTTCAGTGACGCAGGTGGTGACGATTCTCTCCGGCCAATCCGTGATCAGCAGAGTTTACACGTCACGTTTTGGTAACGGTATGGTTCACTTGGAACCCCAACCGAGGTGGTACTAAAAAAAAAGTACCAGGTACTGTACCCAGTGGAAACCCCCCAAAAAGTGAACTGTACCGAACCTTACCGTGCCGTACCATGCAGTGGAAATGCGCCATTTGAGGCCCGTGCAGGGCTCTATGCAGAGTGTGACAAAGAGACACCACCGCAACTCAACATTTATACCTTCATCAAATCCGGATGCTTTGATCTCATCCAATCATAATGCATATTGAATAGTTGTTAAACGGATCGTAGTTGATCTGTGATCCGTACGGACCAAGCCCCACAGTTCGGCACGCACGTGATCTGCGAATTAATTGCAAGAAATGAACCATAATAGAGTACAAGTTGATAATTTGTTCGTATTTACACAAGCAAGTGAATTTTAAACCATTCCAGAGAGAAAAGGTGAAAGGGAACTGGATTCGTTACTCGCGTGCTGTTCTCGACGCGCACAGCCGCGCACACATGAAGCGCATACACTCGTTTCAGACGGCGCGCGAACACCAAACTCAATCCTCTTTTAAATCCTTTGAACAGACACATACACATAAAATTGACAAAATACCCATCTGGACAATCATTCAGTTAAACACAGTCAGTTATGTCTCAAGTAAATGAAAACAGCTGAGAAAGAAATCGGATGTGATGTGTATCATTATATTGGATCGGTGCATCAGGTCTTAAAGGAACAGCGGCCTATAAATACTGCTGCTGTCATTAATGATCATCAAACAACAAAACAGCTGTGATAAAAATCTACATTTAATTTATACAGTGAACACTCTGTAGTGTTATTTTCCCTAATTATTGCATTTCTGTATTTGAATACTACCTACCTTATTTTATTTGTAACATATTCTGTTGTATTTAACTATGCTTGTAATTTGTGTATTTGTTCTTATTTTTACTGGCTGTTCTCTTGTCTCTTTAATCATGTTTAAACTTTCTTAGTTAATCTAGTAGTATTTGCTGTGGTATCAAAGAAGTACTTCGCTTTAAGTAATAAATGGAAAGCAAGTTAAATTGAAATATTTTTCTTTTCTTGCTGATCCGAAAAATTATCCGATCTGTGGGTCAAAAACCGTAATGTGATCCGAACTGTGAGATTTGTGATCCGTTGAACCACTAATATTGAACATACATGTCCATTTAAGGTGTCTAACTATGTCCTCCAGATGCGTTTCTAAGAAGCCAGGATGTCTAAAAGCTGACATAACATTTTCTTGTCTCTCACTTAGATTTCCTGTTATGTCTCATATATCTCATGACAAAGCACATGAGATTAAGCACATTAATTAGACATAATAAAGAAAGAACACTTCTTAGTAGAGTAAAGCAAATAAAACTACTAATAATATGAATAGAAAATACAATTTCCTCTACACTGCTTATTAATAGTTAGTAAGGTAGTTGTTAAGTTTAGGAATTGGTTAGGATTAGGGATGTACAATTTGGTCATGCAGAAAATGTGATTTATAAGCACTAATAAACTGCCAATATGTTTATAACAGGCATGCTAATAAGAAAATAGTTAATAGAGAGAACGGGTCCCTATACTAAAGTGCCACGCCATTGACCCATAAGCAGTTTAACAAATGTTTTTTGCATCTAGCTGGGGTATAATTATTGTCTCTAGTCGTGCCTTGATGCATATGCACAAAAGTCTTCCAAGAACTACAGAAATTCATTTCACTTGACTGTGATTTAGCATGCACGTCCTTGAAGTGGTTTTCTGACAAGTGGCTCATGTAAATTCTTGTTTTCTTTGGTAATGGCACACTGACTTGCAAACCTGGAAAATCTTCTCCTCCTCATCCTCACCTCGTTCTTTCCTCCCCCTGACTTTAAACTTGTGACAGCTCTGACATTCCTGGGGATCTGGAGGAAGACGGGTGCGGTGGCTCTTAAGGTTTAATCTCTGTCAATGGAGCGTGGAGCTGGGTGCCTTCTATATCTCTCCCTGTGTGGGGACAGGGGCCGAGGGCCATTCGTGGGAGGGGAGCTAAATGTGAGGGCTGCGGTGTTTCCGGTATCCGTGGTTACACAGCAGGATGGGGGCATTTAGAAGAGCCCTCAAATACACTTGCATTCCCCTGTCCGTCTCTCTCACACACACCTCTTGTCATTCAGCTGGCTGTGTGTTAGCTTGAGGTGGAATTGACGGCGGCACAGCGTGCTTTGTTTGTTTATAAACCCGAGGTGTCTTGTTTGTGTCGACGAAGTCTATGGGTAGTGAAAGACGGTTTACGAGAACACAGATGCATGGCCACTTAACACTTCAAAGTCTCACTCATTATGCCCAGGGCATCTGTGCTGCGGGCCAGCGGGCTTTTAGCGAGAGGAGAAAGGCGGAGAACAAATGGCGCGCTTTGCAGAGCGAGCGCGGGAAGAGAGGCGAAGCATTTCTTTCGGAATTCTCATTTTGTTCAGATTAAGAAAGTAGTGTTTGCCGGCCCGGGTGAGAGAGAGGGTTTCATGGGAGAGAGGGGCTGGATTATTTGGGGAGGCTGGGAAGGAAGGGGGTCTGACATTCCTCAGGATGAAGTAGGGCATTGTTCCCAGTCTCCAATGAAGAGAGCCTTCTGAAGCCACTGATGAACTGAAAGCAGGATAGAGTCAGTGAGTGCGAGGGGTTTCGGGGGGGTACAGGTCTGTTTTCGGGGAGGGGGGTCAGCATTATTCAGTAATCCTATTGAAAAGCCTTCTGAAGGACGGAGCGGGAGCGGTGCGGAGAGAAAGAAAAGCAAATGGAATGTGACAACAGGAAAATGCCATTGATAGTGGTCAGCCTCAGCCGGCTTGATGGGCGAGACGTTAGCTGCCCTTCATCCTTTCTGTGCTCTCAGCTTTCTCCTTAGACACAAAAGTTATTTTCCTGGAACGTAGCGAGTGAAAACCATGCGTTGGGTTGAATGGAATATGCATTAATCTGTTTAGATAATAACCGTGTGCTTTTCTGGCCTCGCTTGCGGTTCTGGTAGGTTTTCCAGTCAGCGAGAGCAAGTTAGGCTGAGGGCTTTGCGGAGCACTAAATCGCTGTCTCTCGAGCGTCATTGTAATGACAGTCACGGACGTGCTGCCAGCTGACGTTCCAAAGTTAATAACAATTCATTTTATATGTGTTGAAGTTGACAGTCTGTGTGGTTATTCTGATGTGAAGTCTTTCTGCGTGCATACTCTGTTCCATGTTACGCATGTGCTCCAATTCATATCTGTTATGTTTGTGTTCATGGCCAGTAAGTGCACATTCTTTTTAAGATAAGATGTAGAGATCTCATTTCTTATCTTGTGTCTTATTTCTCATGCGAGAATACTGGGGGCTTGCGAAAATGTGGGCTTGCCAAAAATACCCATTTGCAAAAGTTTCTTAATGGACAACTACTGAATGTTAAAACGGTAGTTTCATCCTTTAGCTACTCCCTGCCATGTTGTTCCAAATGGAATTTTTTCTATTTTCTGTCAGATCTTTTCTGACAGTTCAAAGTGGTCACATCTGTCACGTTTCAAAAAGGACAAAAAAAGCACTGTAAATGTAGTCTGGATGACTTTGCCTGTATTCCAGGTCTGAAGGTTGAAGACAATAACTTTTAATAAGCTGACAGGTTGGACTTCATCAATCGTTATTGATTTCTGAGCATCTCATAACAAAGCATCATGATGTCAAACCTGCACTATATTTTATTTGAGAATTGCAGGGAGTGAAAAATCACTGTCAATCTTAATGGCTTCAGAAGACTAAGAATATAGTACATAGACTACTTTGGTGCTTTTTTAGTTTTTTTACTTATTAGTCCTTTTTGGAGGTTGACAGTTAAACATTTGAAATGGTGAAACTAAAATGTAGTATTTAAAATGTTTACTTTTAATCTAATTATCAAGTAACACGCTTAAGGTAAAATTATAATTTCATACTTTACATGTGCTTTAATATGTTAGTCAATAGGGATGTGACGATTCAAATCGGTTGAGATGCTAAACAAATCGCGATTCATTTAGGTGTAGGAGTTTAAATGAATGCATGTTTGAGGGGAACTTACTGTCTTTAGAAAAGTTTAGATGGTATTTTTCCTTTTCATCTTGCCTCTGTATAATGCATATTAAAGTTTATAAGTGCAGCGCTGCTTTGTTTACAGCGGAAACCAAGGAAATGCTTTAAGCGCCACCTGCTGGCAGAAAGCTTTGCTGTTTCATGCAGATATTCTTATTTATAGTTTCACAAAACTGAAGTCAAACCATTCTGTTTTTGCTTCAAATTTCGAAACTATACAATCTAATTTAGTTTAGAAACTGCTCATGTTGCATGTATGCAGCATCTTTGTTTGGATAATGATTAAAATGCAGTGGTTGCCTCTAATTTTAAAAGGAAAGCACAGACAAAGCCTTATTTTGTTTATATGAAGATATTTATTTTATTTGTGTTACTTATTTATTTGATTTGGGGCTTGTTTTAAAATTTCAATTTAGTTTTATTTACATTTACATTGTTTACATTTTGTAATTTAGCAGATGCTTTTATCCAAAGCGATTTACAAATGAGGACAATAGAAGCAATCAAAACCAACAAAAGAGCAGTAATATGCAAGTGCTATATTAGTATATTATTATAGTATTATATTTCAATTTCACAAAGAAATGTGCAGCATTTTGTCCAAGCAATAATAAAAGGACACATTTAATTTATAATTTGTCTTAAATCTCATTTTGTTAAAAAAATTGTTTATAATAATCGTGAATCGAATCGAATCGTGAAATCAAAATCGTGAATCGAATCGTGAGTTGAGTGAATCGTTACATCCCTATTAGTCAACAAAAAAAGTGTTCAAAAATATTAAGATGATTAATAGTGTAGCTTAAAGTAAACCTTTTAATTTGACATGATTACAAAGTGCATTTTTTGTTGCTCTTAAGTGTGTTTAGAAACAATCATGAAAGTACTCTTAAGTATTTTCATTGATAAGATTACCTAGAAGTTTATATATATATATATATATAATATGCATTTAAGATTTGAAGCATGCATCTTATTGGAACATTCACTCCAGCAGGTGTCACATAAGGAATGCACTTGAAAACCTTCATCACCTTTGACATTTAGAACTAACCAACTCTCTCGTTATTGTTCTTTCTTTTCAGAGTTCTTCAGAGAGCTGTTAAGCAATGCAGAGAAATCTCTCAATGACATGTTCGTGCGGACCTACGGCTTGATGTATGTGAAGAACGCCGAGCTCTTTGAGCATTTCTTCCATGAGCTACGCCGCTACTACAGCAATGGGAGCAGCGCCGTCAACCTGGACGACATGCTAACGGATTTCTGGACGGAGCTTTTGGAGCGCATGTTCCGACTGGTCAACGTGCAGTATGAGTTCAGCGACTCGTACATGGAGTGCGTCAGCAGGCACATGGAGCAGCTCAAACCCTTCGGCGACGTTCCACGCAAGCTCCGCCTGCAGTTGACCCGGTCCTTCATCGCAGTTCGCACGTTCACGCGCGGCCTGACGCTAATGCCTGAAGTGGTGGGCAAAGTCTCCACGGTGAGAAGCTGTCTTTGTTTGTTTGTTTTAAGTTACTTTGACTAGGGAGGGGTAAAAAAGGTACATTTTCCAACAAAAAAAATTATTGAATGTGATGCAATACTAAGACAAAATAATGGCAAGAAATGTGATTTGTCCTCGAGGGCTGCATGCAAAAAAAAATACAATGTTACCAATGTAGTCTGATGCATTAACGAGTGACTAATGATTATTTCTTGTAGTGAATTAAAAACCTGAATTAAAAAGCGTGACTAATGTAGCTTGATTCATGAAGATGTGAGTCGGTTCTTTTAGGGAATTAAAAACACATTGCGATCAGTGTAGCCTGATTCATGAAATTAATGACTCTTATGAACAGTGTTATTTTAGTATTAGGTTGTTTTTTTCTTTCATATTGAGTTAGTTTATACATTTTCAGTTTTCATTTAAATTTGACTTAAATTTTTTGTAAACTTTTAGTAATTCTATGAGCTTTTTTCTTTACATTTTACTGTCTATCTATCTATCTATCTATCTATCTATCTATCTATCTATCTATCTATCTATCTATCTATCTATCTATCTCTATATATATTATTTTAATATTTAGCCACTAGCTGAAAACTTAAGTTTTTCCATCATGTCTAATCATTTTTTTTCCACTTTTATTTTAATTAACAGAAATGTTTTTAATGGTTTGTTTCACTTTTTGTATTAGTTTAAGATAACTCTGCTTATGAACAGATTATTTTATTGAATAGTTCAAAAGGGTCAGTTTAATTAAGTTTGAATCAGTCTGAAACACTGGCCTGATTAAAACATTAGCAACCAGAGAATGTCTTTTATGTAAGCAAAATCATAACTGACATTATACTCCAGCGAATCAGAATAAAATAAAATGCAACAAAATCAAATCAAGAGTTTGTAAATCAGAAACAAATTGAAACAGGGAAATCTTCATCAATACCCAGGCCTAGAGTTGACTGTGGCTAGCATAGCGACTTATGTTTACTAAGCAAGTCAGAGATCAGGGACAGCAGAGATCGAAAGTACAGGTTTTCTATAGGTTTTATCAGTATGTGAAGGTGGACACCTGGATGGACCAATCGGGGCTTATCTTCCAGCATTAAAAGATCAGAGGCCAAGGCTTCTCGGTGTGTGTAGTGAATTAGTAGAAGCAATTGAACCTGCAATGACAAATTGAGCAAACACAACTTCAGCAATGACCTTATAAAAGGTGACGGGGTCGCTGATGCTTTTTGTTCAGAGTTTTATTAGCAGCATCAGGCATATGAATTAGGTTACGGACTCATTAACCTTTTCCTCCTGTGTCTGTTTTGCTGACTCTGCTCAATCTTCTTGTTCGTCCTCTCTTTCAGGTAAGCGCCTCTCCGAGCTGTGTGCGTGCGGCTATGAAGATGTTATACTGCCCATACTGTACCGGCCAGGTGGCGCTGAAGCCCTGCAAGAACTACTGTCTCAACGTCATGCGAGGCTGCCTGGCCAATCAGGCCGATCTGGACACAGAGTGGAATAACTTCCTTGGTAAGAGAGTGTTAAATGGCTCAAGTAATTGATTTATTACTCAACCATTACTAAATGTAATGGAACCAGTTTTCCACACTAAGCAGAGGAGTATCATAAGCACAGATTAAAAATGAACAGGTCACATTGAAATGGTTTCCACTTGCTCTGAGGCCAAAACAATTTATGTGAAGCCTCCGCTTGAAAGCAGAATTGGAATTGACTTGGATTAGGAGTGAACACTGGGGAACGGCTCTGTTTTTATCCATGCATGTGTTTCATGAAGTGTTTTGGGCCTCTCGTGACTCTGAAGGCCGTGTGGTCTCCGGTCCCGTCACACATTCTCGTGTGCTCTCGCAAAGTGTTCCTGGCTCGTGGGACTCTGGGACTGGCTTTGCTCACCCTGCCTGTCAGCTTTGGGGGGGAACCTTAATTGGGGCACCTTGTTCAGGCCTCTGACTGTTTAACAAGCTGTTCGCACAATAGGCTACAGTTCCTTAAGAGCTTAGCCTGGATCGATGACTGTATGCTGCTCTCTAGTGGTGCAAATTACAGAATGTTTTTGGGCATGGGTAATTGAAAGCATTGATGACATGAATTGCCTTAAGGGTGTTCCATTAATTAATGCATTTATTTTGGATTTTATGAATTTTAGATGCCATGTTGGGTCTTGCTGAGAGGCTAGAGGGACCCTTTAACTTTGAGTCAGTAATGGATCCCATAGACGTGAAGATTTCAGACGCCATCATGAACATGCAGGAAAACAGCATACAGGTCTCACAGAAGGTATGTTTTTAATTTCTTTTCAAAATTTCGCATGCGCAATGTTTTATTTGATTTGATTTGATTTTGGTGCATATGTATTGAGAGTTATTTGTCTGTTTCAGGTGTTTCAGGGATGCGGGCAGCCCAAACCCAACATGGCTTTCCGCACCCGGCGCTCTCCTAAAGACTCGGGCTTCCCCGGGCGTTTCCGACCCTACAGTCCTGACGCCAGACCCACCACCGCCGCTGGCACTAGTCTGGACCGACTGGTAAGGATAATGGGCACCCTTACTACCACTCAAATCACTTCTATTTTCTTTAAAAAGATGTCAATTGATTTTGCCAGATCAGAATGTATTGTTTGTAACCCAAACTATTTGTTTCCTAGTTGACTGATGTTAAGAAGAAACTGAAGCATGCCAAGAAGTTCTGGTCCACCCTGCCTGACACTGTGTGTGTTGGAGAGCGAACTGCTGTCGGTGATGAATGCTGGAATGGTACAGCCAAAAGCAGGTGGGTCAATGAGACGATGCTCCTATTTTCGAACAGATCTATAAAGTTATTCAAAATCGCTTTTAAATGCAGTTTATACTTGCACGTCATATGTGAGGTATTTTCAAGTCATTTCATGTTTTTAATTACCAAGTTAAAATGTATAAAGTCAAAAACTTCAGAGCGCTAAATCTGTTCTATCATAATGCCTCAATTTTAAGAATGAAATTTTCGAAGTTGTTTGACAATTTTATTATTTCTTAGAAAAACAGTAAAAATAACCAATGTAACAACATTTTGGAAAACTTTTGCTTGCCAAATCAAAGTCATGTGGTGCAACAAATAGGCAGGGGCAAAAATAAGCATTAAAAGGAAATGATGTCATCATTATAACAACATATAGCCCCGTTGTGCTTCAGGCGTCCTGAGTTCGAGTCCCAGCTCGCAGACCTTTCCCGATCCTGTCCCCCTCTTTTTCTCCTACTTCACTTCCTGTCTCATATACTGTCCTATCCTAATAAAAAAAAGGCAAAAACGGCAAAAATAAATCTTTACAAAAAAAAAAAAAAAAAGGAAATGGTCAATAAGTCTGTTAAAATATCAAATAATTTGATCTTTTTATGACAAAGCAAGGTCATGTGGTACAACTCACTGCAAATTTAACTTTAAATCAACTTTATTAAAAAATATATTTTGCTTTGCAAAACGTTTTTGAAACTAATTAAGGTGTGAACACTTACACTAGTGTAAGGAAAATAAGGTGTTACTTCTTGTTAAACCACATGGCATTATATTGAAATATTTCTTGAAAATGGTACGTATAGTTTTTCAAAACCATAAAACCAACTTAAAACAGTACATTTCTAAGAGTTTTTAAAAGACACTCTTATTGGTTGCTAAACCAGATACAGTCAAATTCCTCCATTTCATTACTCGCTTAACCTACAACATTGGCCGTTCCTCTCAACTTTTCCTTCCTTTCTTCACATGCAGGTACGAATCAGTCGTCATAGGCAATGGCTTAGCCAATCAGGTGTCTAATCCAGATGTGGAAGTTGACATCACCAAACCAGACGTGGTGATTCGGCGGCAGATAGCAGTGCTGAAGGAAATGACCAGTCGGCTTAAGGCTGCTTACACTGGCAACGACATCTCATTTGTCAATGGTACGAGGCATCGCTTGTGGTTCAGTTCAAGTGAAATTCAGTATGAAATGTCAAGATGACATCATACAAGCCTGTTTTTAACATTGATCTATTTTTTCCCCCTCGCTCTTCAGAGGATGCCGGCAGTGGAGAGGAAAGCGGAAGTGGCTGTGACTCGCCCCCTTGCGACAGTGACGGGGACATCTACTTCTCCACCCCAGCGCCCGCTAAACCTCGCGTTATCAAGATTCAATCTGACAAACTGCCCTCAAGTGGTACACGGTTGGCACCTTTCAGCCTGACACTGGCTGTGACGGCACTCCTGCTCGCCCTGCTCACCCCACACACGAGATAAGACCGGCCCAGAGAGGAAGAGGATGTGTGTTTGTACGAATTTGAACAAGAGAGCAGAAAACTGCCATAGGACATTAAAGACACTGCTTTCAGGAACTCCGTCTGCCTGCCATCTGGGGAAGACACTCAAGTTATTAATACTCAAATAACTTCCCTTCAGTGTATTTTTTGTGTTTATAAGAACGGACTTCATTTCTGTACAGCTATACGTTTCCACGTCGCTTTTCACATCAGCTGGGTTTTATTCCTCCGTGTTTGTAGTGTCCAGAATCGTTGACGACTCAACATGATTTTTTCGGTTATGGTTTAAATAAGTGTTAGTTTGAAAGTAAGTCAGATTGAGTGTGTATTTGGGTGGATGATGGTGTGTACGATTGGCTGTATATATCATCCGAGCGCTTTTTATGAAAGGTAAACAATTAATCAACCCATATAACACGTATAATTTAAGCAAATCTGTATGAAGTACTCCGATTTTTTTTAATACATTTGGTGTACATGCAGGCTTTGGTTGGCTGCAGATCATATATATGTTCCTGAATTTTAGAGCATGATAAAAACTTCATGATGCCTTAAATAATTCATAAATGGGCCCTTTATTAGGGTTGCAACCAACAAAAATTTATGCAATGCTGCCTTTTGAGTGAAGTCAAAACTAGAGGATCCCCGACACAAAGCTTTTTTTTTTTTTTCTATAACTTTCACAGACCCCCGTATCATCATCCCAAGTATTTTTGGCAGTATAATATATAACTTGAGAATATAGTCTTCAGTAATAACTTAGTGTGTGTGTGATAAGGAAGGAGTTTTGGTTAGGTAAGGTCTGTCTGAAAGTTGATACATTGAATAGGCCTCGATGGTTCCCTCAAAGATGATTATGTATTCTGCATGATGTGGACTGTGTGGCCAGAGTAAAGTTGTTTTTTACTGGCGCAGCTGGATACAAGCATATACTGAAGATGGCTCAAGGCTGAGCTGTCTAGAGGAATTTTACACAGGGTTTTATGTGGAGGTGTTTATTTTGCTAGAGGTGTATTGTAAGGTATAAAACTGTATGATAGGTACTGCAGCAGATTTCACTACACAGTGACAGACGGTGCTGATTTGAGAGGTTGGGTGGCCTCTTTTGGTTTTTCTTACTTTCATTTCTGTTTGTAACATATAATGTCTAGCCTTTTCCCCATTCCCGATTGATATCCATTGAAGTCGGTACACATTTTAAAACCATTCCTCATATAGAGCAATAGACGGCGTGTATGGTGCGTTCCAACACTAGTTTCAAAAGTGGCTATGTATGCGCTTTCCCATTCGGGTGTCTGACAAGTGCTTGTTGGTTTAAAAGAAAATCTCTCAATCTCTTCAAGGGCTTTTCACCCACCTCTCGGAAAAACTAGCTCCCCTCGCTCTTGTACAGTAAGTTATTTAACCACATTCGCAAGCATCGCTTTCCTAGGTTTCTTGATTTCAGTATTCAAAATATTTATGTCTGTAGATGAATGCGTTCTAATGAATTCACAATTTAACTGATGATTTTATATTGGCTTCAAATGTCATGTTACATAATATTTAGATTTTGTAAACCGAGCTACCGTAAGCATTTGTTTTGTCGTTATAGATTTATGTAAGGGGATTGTGAAAATTCTACAAGCTGATGCAAGGACAGGGCTGGCCATCGGTCCTTGATCGTTCCTGATGTCACATGCACTTTTAATTGGCATTCAGATACCTCACGGCAAAGAGAGTTTTAAATGATGCTTTTAATCGTATCTGCAACATGCATACTTTTTACGTACATTTTTATTCATTCGTTTGGAGGTTCATTCAGTATCTATGGATGAGTGGCCAGTCCTCAGACATGGTCAGGGTTTCATGAGCCTGATCTCTACAGCAATGCTACGCACCTCAGATCAGTTATGTATTTTTCTAGTCTAATGTGCTGCCACGAATAGAAAGCAATGTGTTTTCTATACTTCTGACCCAAAGCTTCCCGCTGTCACATGTTAAGATGGCTCTGATGTAATGACCAGGAAAGAAGTGTCTTGTGCTTAGTATGTCAAGCTACTCCGAGTCAGTGTGAAGATGACATGGACTCTTGAATGAACCTCTGCAATGTCATCTTTAGATTGAATGCTGACCTTCAGGTGGCCTGTACATCAGTGGAGACATCTGCGATGAGGAGTGAGAAAGACTGAAGAAAGAAAAGAAAACAATTGTAAATAATGAGCAGTCGTTTTAGTGGTCTCTGAGAGATGTTCATCAGATTTTACCCATTCAGAGTATGTGCTTAATATGGGCGAAACAAAGAGATAGATGCTAAAAAATGTAAGAGAAAAGTTATATTAAACATTTCTTAGTCTTGTTGAAATAAAGACTGCAAATATTTAAATTTGATGTGTCGTGTGTCATTTCTGCTTTACCAGTATTAGTTTTACTGAAATGCTTTGAAAGTCTCTTTGGGAGACCAAGTAGTAAAACAAAAGAAAACAAAGGATGAGTTGAAACAATCATGAACATTGATTAATCACAGCCAGTAATTAAACCGCAGTGTTAAATCTTCCTTTAGTCTTCATGTGTGTTATTAAATCAACAAACTGTCCAGATGAGATGAAGACTGCCAGACTATTAATGTATATTGGATAAGCATCTCCAAAATAATCAGCCCTTGTTGTTTTCTCCCAATAGTACAGAAACTAAATGTGATAGAGACCATGTATGGAGAATGCTACACCTTCACAGGCTTATTACACAAAATGCAAAAATGATCCAATCTAAGTGAAATATTAATCAATGTTAGCTTAGATTCCTGATGTTGAAATATTCTCACATTAAAGAAACCCTTATCCAGTGTGGGACATTAATAACCTGAAATTGATATCTGGTTGTTAATGTTGGCTAATATTTCAATATGTTGTTTTGAATATATATTTACTATAGCACTAAATCTATATACCTAGCGCTTTACAGATATAAGAGCCTGTAAGACAATATCGACCAGCAAAAATAACATTGGTTTTGCCTGTAAAGCAGTATTCTGTAATTCAATTAAAGATGTGTGTGTGTAGTCCTGGTATTCCCTACGTTATAGAGACCAAATGTAGTATTGTAAAAATTGACCTTGTGGGGACCTTATTTATTTATCAATGTCCTCTTGTGTGAGGGGTAGGTTTAGGGCAAAGTCCCAGGGTTGTCAAACTCATTTTCACGAAGGATCCATCTGCCCATCAAAGCTGTAACTGTAAGACTGTACAAATGTTACTACTCCTTAACATAGTTAAATAACTGTCTCTTTATTCTATTATTACTTATTTAGGTTACAAATATTGTACATGCATTTGCATAGATGTAAAAATATGTTATTGTTCTGTGTTATTTTAACAAATCCTTTTAATTGATCAGGTTAAGAAATCCACATTACTCCATAAATCAAAGTAAATACAGACTGATATCATCAAACACAAGTCACTGCATTAACTTTGTTTAAAAAAATTTTTTTACATTTATGGTACAACAAATTATTGTGAGCTGCTAAGAACGTCTGTTTCTATTTGGCGTACGATTTATACGCAGAAATCGACTTTGGCGTGGTGCATATGATAAGCAATCAATGCTTGAAGTAGAAAAAAAGAAGTGTAGAATTGGTAAAATATCTCAGTTGTGATTTCCAAAATAGCGGTCCTAAAGGGGGCTTTAATTGTGAAGAGGGAAAAGCGAATGGGGGCGGTGTGGACCGGGGAAGAGCGAGTACGACATTGTGGCAGAAGTTATCTGAAGATCTCGAAGCAATACGATGCAGGAAAGCCTCGTGGAGACATGTAGACATCAACTACGCTGAACACGAGCAGACAAACGTCCAGAAAGAGCGCTGGGCGTGTTCATGTTTTGATGTGCTGCGGAGGCTCGAGTCTCAGGGGTTTGTTCAACATTGCTCCTGACGCGACGCGGCGGGGGAACCGCACAACTGAGTAATGCTTTCATTTTTCCAGCGAGAAGATGGATGAAAAATCCTACTACAGCCGGCTCCTCGTCGCACTCCTGATGGTCCTGTGTTTCGGCGTCATTGTATTACAATACGTCTGCCCTACGTCCGATTGCCAGTTGCTCCACCTGGCATCATTGTCCTCGAGACTAGGGAGTCGCGCACGCGGGGATCGCATGAGCGGAGCCGGCGCGGGAGATCCGTACAGCTCCGAGGACGGTGCTTTGGTTCGATTCGTGCCTCGCTTTAATTTCACCACCAAAGACCTAGATCGCGCTGTCGATTTCAACATCAAGGGGGACGATGTTATAGTGTTCCTCCACATTCAGAAAACCGGGGGGACCACGTTCGGCCGTCACCTTGTCCGCAACATCCAGCTGGAGAGGCCTTGCGAGTGCCATGCGGGCCAGAAGAAGTGTACCTGTTACCGGCCAGGCAAACGGGACACCTGGCTGTTCTCCCGGTTCTCCACCGGCTGGAGCTGCGGGCTGCACGCGGACTGGACTGAGCTCACCAGCTGCGTGCCTTCCTTCATGGGCAACCGGGAGTCTCAGGAGAGGCGCAGGACTCCCAGGTGAGAGTTGAATTGGTTTTTATCAGTATATCAAACTAATTTCATTGTCTGTAATGGACTGAAATGCGTCTTGATAAACAAACGTATTTCTTTTGTTATGATGTTGTGTGGTGCCTCTCCTTCCCTTCATATCGTTCTCGTTCAGTTCAGTGCTGAAGCCTCTTGGCAAGTCAGTTATGCGGAGACAAAAGCCTCCCAACAGGTCAGGCTCAACCCTGGAGAGTCTGCTTTCATTCAGCGCATTCCTCCAACAGGGGACCAATCATCATAATCATTCGCCCTTTCAGACAGCCTGCTGGCACCAGAACATCTGCCATTCTCTCAGGCTTGTTCTTTAAATAAACGCCCCGTAGCATGGGATCAACAGTGTTTGATAATGTTTGCATTGGGAGGAATCAGATTTGATGATTAAGTGTTGGGTGTTTTGAGTGTAGTAGGTTGGTAGTGTTTTTAAATGTACACTACCGTTTAAAAGTGCAAGGGTTTTTGAAAGAAATGAATTACTTCTAATTAGCAAAGATGCATTAAATTGTTAAAAGTGACCGTAAAGATTTCTATTTCAAATGAATGTTCTTTTGGACTTTCTCTTCATTGAAGAATCTTGACAAAATGTGTCAAGGTGTCCACAAAACTGTTAAGCAGCACAACTGTTTTCGATATTAATAAGAAGAAATGTTTCTTAAGCAGCAAATCAGAACATTAGAATGATTTCTGAAGGATCACGCAACACTGAAGACTGGAGTAATTTAGCTTTGCCGTCACAGGGATAAGTAGCATTTGAAAGTGTATTACAATAGAAAAAAAATATTTCATAATATTACTGTGTTTACTGTACTTTTTGTTCAAATAAATGCAGTCTAGTGAGTATAAGATACTTCTTTAAAAACTGATGTCCATCCTTTTTGAATGAACGCACCTAAGTTTTAGTCTTCATTTAAGCATTAACCGTCTTTAGTAAGGGGTTAATCGTCTTTAGTTTACCCTGAGCCCCGCTTGGTGGTTTCTTGATGGTGAGGCTTGGAATGAGTTGGGATTCTGATTTGGTAAGTTCCCCAAGTTATGTTCGTTCGTTCTGTTATGGTTGATAACCAATGTATGACAGATAGTAAAAATTTACATTTAGTCATGTAGCAGACACTTTTATCCAAAGTGACTTACAAATGAGGACAATGGAAGCAATCAAAATCAACAAATGAGCAATGATATGCAAGTGCTATAACAAGTCTTAGTTAGCTTAATTCAGTACATGTAGCAAGTTTTTATTTATTTTTATTTTTATATTATATAATAAAAAAAAAAAGAAAACGGAATGGAAAAAGAATCGAGCAAGCTAGTGTTAGAGGCCTTTTTGCTTTTGTTAGTTGTATTATAAATAAAAAGAAAACCAATAGATAGAATAGAGAAGCTAGTGTTCGTTTTTTATTATTATTAAAGAAAACAAGCAGTAAATGAACAGAGTGCACATCTAAAAGGGACAAGTTTTTTTTTTTTAGAATAGAATTAGAATAGAGAGTGCTAGAGTTAGAGGGTCAAGTAAAGATGGAAGAGATGTGTTTTTAGCCGATTCTTGAAGATGGCTAAGGACTCAGCTGCTCGGACTGAGTTGGGCAGGTCATTCCACCAGGAGGGAACATTTAATTTAAAAGTCTGTGAAAGTGATTTTGTGCTTCTTTGGGATGGCACAATAAAGCGCCGTTCACTTGCAGAACGCAAGCTTCTAGAGGGCACAAAAGTCTGAAGTAATGAATTTAGGTAAAGGGGTGCAGAGCCAGTGGTGGTTTTGTAGGCAAACATCAATGCCTTGAATTTTATGCGAGCAGCTATTACAGTGCAAATTGATAAACAGAGGTGTGACGTGCATTCTTTTTGGCTCATTAAAAATTAATCTTGCTGCCGCGTTCTGGATTAATTGTAAAGGTTTGATAGAACTGGCTGGAAGTCCTGCCAAGAGAGCATTGCAATAGTCCAGCCTGGACAGAACAAGAGCTTGAACAAGCAGTTGTGAAGCATGTTCCGAAAGAAAGGGCCTGATCTTCTTGATGTTGAATAAAGCAAATCTGCAGGACCGGACAGTTTTAGCAATGTGGTCTGAGAAAGTCAGCTGATCATCAATCATAACTCCAAGGTTTCTGGCTGTTTTTGAAGGAGTTATGGTTGATGTGCCTAACTGGATGGTGAAATTGTGATTAAATGATAAAAATATATGCTTTATCTAATTAAATTGCAAATAAAACGCTAAGAACTCAAATCAACTGTTTTACAAGTGATTTTGGGTGTCACCACTAAACAATGTAAAATATGGATATTTATTTTGAGATCTGCTTAAAGGTGTTTTATAATTATTAGTGTTTTTTAAATATTAACATTAGGTGAGAATATAGTCTAAATGTATAAATAAGGGAAATGAGCATGCACAGTTAAATATGCAGACTGATGCATACAAATATAAACCATGAAAGTCCTGCTTTTCAAATGGACACAATTAGATCAAATCAAAATCCCATGGGCTAATCTTTGGCTTGTAAGTAAAGGAAAAGTTGAAGCTCTCCAGAGACTTCCTCTCCGCTGTTGTTGAATGCATTTGTCCAGACAGTCTTAATTGATATTCATATGGAAAATGCCCTGGATGCGAGCTGAAAGATTATTCTTCTCATTCGCTCATTATGCTGAAATGCCCATAATTATAGTCAACCAGCAATAATTCATTCCGTTTTCCATCAAGATCGCTCCCCTGACACACTCCAACCGAAACTATGCCATGAATAATTCTGTCAATGTGAATATGCACAAATTATGACAGCTTTACCCAACTTAATGATTCATACGTGATATTACTTTTCATTTTGTTTCAAGTCAATTGTGACTACTTTATTTTGAGCTCTTTTTCTTAAAATCTTCTCTTTCTTGCCTCCTATAGTAGGAACTACTACTACATCACGATTTTGAGGGATCCGGTGTGGCGGTATCTGAGCGAATGGAGGCACGTTCAGCGCGGTGCCACCTGGAAGGCCTCTAAACACATGTGTGATGGCCATTTACCCACCCTGTCCGAGCTGCCCAGCTGTTACAATGGTGACGACTGGTCGGGTTGTTCGTTAGAGGAATTCATGGCTTGTTCTTACAACCTGGCCAACAACAGACAGACCCGTATGCTGGCCGACCTCAGCCTGGTGGGCTGCTATAATCTCTCCATCATGAGTGAGAGCCAGCGCTGGGCCATGCTATTGGAAAGTGCCAAACGCAACTTGCGAAACATGGCCTTTTTTGGTCTGACCGAATATCAGCGTAAGACGCAGTACCTCTTCGAGCACACGTTCCGCCTGTCCTTCATTGCACCGTTCACGCAGCTCAATGGCACGCGTGCTGCGAGCGTAGAGGTGGAACCAGAGACCCAGCGCAGGATTCGAGAGCTTAACCAGTGGGACGTAGAGCTGTACTTATACGCACGGGACCTTTTCCTCCAGCGCTTCCAGTACGCCAGACAGCAGGAGCGCAGGGAGGCCCGGCAGCGACGCCTGCAGGAGAGGCGCAGGTTACGTGCCAAGGTGAAGCCTTGGTGGGGGGTGACTGGAAAAGCTGTTTTTAAACCCACCAAGGAGCCACCAATGACAGAACAATCTCCCATTTTTTCGGAAGAAAAACAAGCAGATGCTGGACAAACGCTGATGAGCGAGACAGAAGGACAGGTAGAGGACAACTGGTTAGAGGAGGATGACAGCGAAACCATATTGGACTATTTAGAAAACGTAGAGCAGTGGCGGTAGCCACCGGCTATTTGGGAAGAATTTGGGAACTCAATACCCCAAGGTGAAGCCTTGGTGGGGGGTGACTGGAAAAGCTGTTTTTAAACCCACCAAAGAGCCACCAATGACAGAACAATCTCCCATTTTTTCGGAAGAAAAACAAGCAGATGCTGGACAAACGCTGATGAGCGAGACAGAAGTACAGGTAGAGGACAACTGGTTAGAGGAGGATGACAGCGAAACCATATTGGACTATTTAGAAAACGTAGAGCAGTGGCGGTAGCCACCGGCTATTTGGGAAGAATTTGGTTGCAATATAGTAAATAATTAATTTTCAAAGTCACCATGAAATCAAAATTGAAAATTCTTATTTTTTAATGGAATACTGTTGTTTATTATAAATAATTTATCCGTGCACTTCATCATAATTTTTTTTTAATTCATGTGCCCTCGTAATCTTTAATCAAAAACATTAAAGGGTTGTTCACCCCCCGGAGCCGTGTGAGACACTTTTTTTTAAATGGATGGGCGCATTTTAATTAAGTGCTTTTGGACTGATGCATGCAACACCCGCTGAGTGGCATTAAACAGCTTGAAAGATCAAAGACAATTTTTAATATAACTCCGACTGGATTCGTCTGAAAGAAGAAAGTCATATACACCTAGGATGACTCGAGGGTGAGTAATTTATGGGCTAATTTTCATTTTTGGGAACTAACCCTTTAACCTCCCCTCCCCCTCAAAACGACTCCTCTTCTCTTCTGGTCACGAGCTATGGCGCAAGGGCGGAGCTAGTGACGTGAGGGGGTAAACGACAGGGGGAAAAGCTGATGCTTCACTTTATAGCACTGACACCAGTCATGAGGGAGTACGTTACCCCTAAACATTGAAAAGATATTAGGATATTACGACAACATTACTCTTAGGACATCGCAAACTATTTTTTTTCATGAATATGACTTTTACCTGATGGAGGACGAGCTCAGTCATTCAGGCAGTCACTCTCTCTCTCCGTTAATTGGTTTTAGAGCAAATATTTTGTTGGTTTCTCAACTTTTGAATAGTAGTAATGGTCATGCACTTACATATTCAGAGTTTTTAGAATTTTTTTTATTTTATATACCTGTTAAGGAGTATACGATGGTAATTAATGCCATTCCTTCAGAACTTAGGAAATTATTAGAAAATGATATAGTCGAAAAACCAAATTTAGACTTCAGTGTTAAACTGGAAGGTATAAATATAAAAGAACAAAAATGTAATAATAATTATCTTAGAACGATTTGCCAAATTTCCAGTGTTCCTTTAGCCATTGGTTTTTGGAGATCACAATTTCAAGATGTCAACTGGAAAGAGACCTTTAAGATCTCCAGACGTTTTTGTATCACAAATAAAATTAGAGAAGTATCATACAAGATCGTTCATCGTATTTATCCTGTAAAACAGGTAATTGCAAAGTTTTGTAAAGACATTGACTTGAAGTGTGTTTTCTGTAAAGAGGAAAATGAGAGTATTGTTCATTTATTTTATGATTGTATTTATACAAAATTATTTTGGTGTGATTTTTTTTGTTTTGTTAAAGTATTAATATTGAATTGCAACTCAAAGAAAAGGATGTTTTATTTTTTTATGAGTATACTGTTGACTTCAAGATTTGGTATATTGTGAATTTACTCATTATATATGGAAAATTCTTTATTCACAAATGAAAATGGACAGTGAAAAAGCCTAATTTTACTCATTTCAGAATAGAATTAGGTCACTACCTGTATACGTTAAAAGAAACAAGAAATAACAAAGCAAAAAAAAACTAAATTACTTTAAAGCCTTAAATCTATTCTTTGAATAATTTGTAATTATTTGTACTTGTTTACAGACGTGGTTTTTTAATTGCTTTTATTTAGCTTTTGTTTATTTTAAGTATTTGTTTTTATTCAGTTTAAATGTTATTGCCCTTATATGTTCTTTGTTCTAAAAATTGCAATCAAAAAAAGAGAAGAAAAGACAATCGCAACTTCCGTTTCATGCCGACTTTAATAATAATTAGCCGATTGTGTGACACGTCAGGTCATGTGATGTGAATCATCATGGCTGCGTCCACGAGAGGGCGACCCGCTCCATGTGAGAGTTAAACGGTCATTTCTAGAAGAATATGTCTGGGCTTCATCATCTCATGCGTGTAAACATATTTTAATAATATTTAGATTCAATTCTTTAACGTGTAAAGTTTTCTCGTTTTAAAAAATGCTAAGTGTTCCTTTAAAACACAATTTACTCATAAGCAAAGTATAAGTTATAGAGTGAGGACGTATCTTCATGTCTAAATAGTTACATAGGCGCTGTACTGTACGATATTTATTGAATGCATTTAAATACTAAAGCCTTAGCGTGTAATATATTTCTCATCATAGGTGTCCTCATCCATGAGGCGCAGTTTGCGCTGAGGTCGAGTGGGAATCCCCCTAAAATGGAGGCAATACATGGGAATGCACGTAGTGCCGTGCACACTTTCTCTACTCCTCCCTTCTGCCCTCCCTCGTCTCGTCTTCTGCCTAGCAGCAGCTAGCAAGTTCGCTTCACGCTTCCCCATCGCTCGCTTCGTCGTTCAACTCGAAGCACCCCGCAGCCGCTGGTCATTGTCCGAAGCTTTACGCAGCAAACCGCGCGAGCAAAAGCTCTCGGTTCAACGCCGGGAACTTTTGCAACCAAAGCGCGCGCCTCACATCAGCCAGTGATCGTGACGTAGTTATTGACAAATCATTATTTCGCTTTGCGCTGCATTTGATGTCACCCGAGCTCTAGCCGCGCGCTGTCTGCACAGGTGAGTCATCTGCTTTCGTAAAGACCACTGTTTCATATTATTTTGCCAATCTTGCCGCACACATGTTAATTGCAAATGTGATTGGTGTAATGCATTGCTCGCTGTCACGACTGACGCTCGCTCGTTTATGGGTCTCCATCTCCAACCTTGCTTTTGCGCACATGGCCTCTTCGCACCGTGACGCATAAGTCTAGAATTTAAATGTCTCCATATGCCTAGTAGCCAAGTCTCTCGTTTGACCTTAACGCGCAAGCCGTCACTTATAGTAAAACGCCAGTAACGCAGTTGGGTGTCACACATTGATCATACACTTGCTGACAGCTGTTGAGCTTCCCATCGATGCCCTGAGCAGCGCCTAGTTTGTAAACAGGTTGGATGGAGCTCAAACTCTCACATGTCATGAGCCCCTGTAATAGTCAGGTGCAGTGAGTTGTATATCTTTTCTGATGCTGTGTTTTTATGCCTGGCATCTGAAACTAGTAATGCTGTCATGCTGACATTTTAATTTTCATGGCCAGGGCTGGGTGCAGTCCCAACCATAAGGTGTTCACCCACGGTAGGAGCTGAATTTGTCCTTGGCTTCCTGGAACATGTAAAAGTTGGTACTGGAAAAGTGGGCGAGGGTGGTTTTGTATCTTGGTGTGTTGAAGTTAAATGTCCTTTGTCCCGCTAACCCTTAACATCATCGGACATTTGCCAGAATAGACAACTTGTCTAAAGCAGAATGCTTGAGTTAATTTTGTCGACCATGTCTGAGTTGTTGCATAAAAATCGATAGTCGTGTGCATTCCTTATAAAAAAATTGAGTCTGATAACCTTTATTTTGCACTGTCGAGCCTGTTTATAGTACATTTTTAGTAACAGGGTTCCCACAGTCATGGATATTAACAAGTTATTAAAAGTCACAGACATTTGTGCGGTGAATTTATACGAATACTTTACAGTAAGGTTCCACATGTTGACATTAGCTACAATGCAATTGCAATTTTACCATTTTTTACGTACACAAATATTTATAACATTTCAAGTTGCATTCATTTTCATTAGTTAATGTGTTAAGAATAAATTAAAATTGAACAATAGTATAGTTATTAACTTGAACCTAAATGAATAAATGCACACAAATGTTAATTGTTAAATAATTATACATTAACAGTTAATAACATTATTTTAAGTGTTACCATTGTTTTAGTTATACTTTAAAATATTTAATTGGCTGGATATTAGTTATTTGTTCATTTCAGTGTTGTGCCATGTTCAAGTTTCAAGATGTTTTCTCAGGAAGAGACATTTGAATCCTAAAAAGTATAATTGATATATACCATCTGACATAGAAAATCTGCACCAGCTTTTATTTCTGAAGATCCATATTGAAAATCAAAAGGGATGTGAACCCTGAGTATGCTTTATTCACCTGTGCACAAATTAAAACCGTAGAGCTATTGAGATCTGGACAGTCACGTCCCTGAACCTGCCAGTTGTTGCATTGCACTTAGAAATTGCTTCATATTAAAAATGCCATTCATTTTTATCTTATCTGGTTACAGGCCACAGGTATAGGTTTTATATACACACGACAATGCAGTTGCTTTCAAGTCAAGTGCATAACATGGACCCTACAGTCGTGGTGCGAGAGCACCTGCAGTCGTGTGAGTGGCGGTTGACATTCTGTTTGATTTCACACCTTATGATGTGCACTGTCAAAGGTCAGGTCGCAGGAGTCCTGCTGCTTTAGAGGCCTGGTGTCTGTCAGACTTCAGTGGCATCGCTGCCCTTTAGTTATGTCTGCGATTTAAAGGTCCTCACATGGCTGACAAGTCATATATCTTGATGGCAGTACTCAGCACGTACCCTGCTTCTCCCCGAGGGGTCTGTTTATCCTTCACTTCCTGATTTAAACTAGAACTAGACCTACATACGGTGAGACGGAACGCTTTCGGACGACAAGCTCCATTAGTTCCCGGTGGTCACGACTGTTCAGGCAGTCGCGAGAAAATGAAAGCTATTCTTGTCGACCGTGTGGGGTTAAATCAGGTGAGCTGCTAAGACGGCAATAACCCTTCACCACACCGGGAGCAGATAGGGAATAGGATATTAGGAAGCCCCTTGACGGTCCCACGTGCACATGCTCGCACCTCACATCCGCATATTGCCGCATGTGCTGAAACTGCACCACAGGTTCAGGCACGTTTGCCACCGCCGTTGTGGACTTTGCTCTCGCTTTCATTCACCCTATAAAATTAATGATAAGAGCAGAGAGTGAGGTTACTGTATACACAAAGCACATGTCCTCATTTCCCCTCTCCCGCTTTGCTGGACCAAATATGGTACGTTATGTCATATGCTTTGAAATGGCAATAAAACGTGTTGCTGGGTTGATAAAGCAACACCATGTACAAATGATCAAACACTGAGCGACTACAGAATATTGATTGAGCTGTCATATTTAGCTAGCTTGCTGTAAATATCGGTTCTCTACCGAATCTATAAGAACTAGACTATTGGGTTCTATAAATATGGCCACTGCCCTCTTTTTTCGCAAGTAGGTTATGACACGCTTGGATTGTGTTACTCACAAATGAGCTTTTAACCACTATTCTGTAAAGTGCAATGCACCATTTGTCCGAGTAAATATCATTTGGGTCACATTTGCACAAACTCAAATGAGGATTTGCCAAGTCTGTGCTTCATTTAAAGCAGTCAACCTGTTTATAATTGCATAAAAAGATGTAGTTGCCATCTTTGATGTCGTGTCTTGTTTCTCCACACTGTAAAAAATTATATGATATGAAATTCGGCTTGATTTTTTTAGCCAGTTTCATTTAAGTTGTCTTGCACAACAAAGTTGATTATACTTGAAAATTTAAGGCAGCAACTGAAGTTACGTTTTTAACTTGAAATAGGTGAAAATTATATGTTAAGGTGAGTTAATGCAGTACAAGCGTGTCATAACCTACTTGCGAAAAAAGAGGGCAGTGGCCATATTAGTAGTATGTATTAGTATTAGTAGTATTAGTACTGGTATTAGTTAGTAGTAGTATTAGTAGCTACTGTAGTATGTTAGTTGTTAAGTTGTAAGTTGTTGGCATTTGAGGAATCTAAAATATGATCATGCAGAATAAGGCATATGTGCTTTAAGGGTATTAATAAACAGCCAATATGCTAGTAATGTGCAGGGTAATAAGCAGATCATTAATAGTGAGAATTGGTCCCCAAACTAAAGTGTTACCATATTTACTTTTAAGTTGCATTAACATTAATGTATTATGAACAAATATGAATTAACAATGAACAATAGTATAGTTATAAATTAACATGAACATAGATGAATAAATGCTTATGCTGGTTATTGATAGTTCATTATACATTAGCAAATGTCAACCAGTTGAACGTGACTGTAAAGCGTTACCATTCTTTTGTTATACTCACTGTTTAGATATAGTTTTTTGGGTATTTCACTGTTATGTCGCATACAAATTTCAAGATGTTTTCTCAAGGAGTTTAAATTAATTTATAAAACGGATAGTTCCGGTCCTTGATTCTGATTGGCTGAGCCACGTTCGAAGCTGTTGTAAATTACTCTACAAACATACACCTTTGTTTACATTTGCGTGTTGCTTGGCAACCACTTTGTTGCAACCAGAATTGTTTCTGAGGAACTACATTGTTTGGTGGAAGAATACTGTTTTTATTAATATCATTACACTTCATTTGCTCTGTTTTATTTTGTGAAACTGTACTACGTATATGGAATAACCGTTTTATAAAAGCAAAAAGCCCCGTGGAGCCGTGGTTTACAGTGAATTTAAAGTAAAGTAAATTCACTGTAAACCACTGCTTCTTTGGGCTTATTGTTTTAAAGGGGTCATATGATGCTGCTAAAAAGAACATTATTTTGTGTATTTGGTGTAATGCAATGTGTTTATGCGGTTTAAGGTTAAAAAACACACATTATTGTTTCTCCTCTATGCCCCGCCTTTCTGAAACGCGTCGATTTTTACAAAGCTCATCGTTCTGAAAAAGCGAGGTGTGCTCTGATTGGCCAGCTATCCAGTGCGTGATTGGCCGAATGCCTCAAGCGTGTGACGGAAATGTTACGCCCCTTAACATACTGTGATGCCGTCTCCCAGCAGGACGAGACTCAGTCCAGCTGCTCTGCTCGTGCACATCCCATCATCAGTTCTCTTTTAGCAGTTCAGTCAATGTACTGTTAGGAGTAACTGAATAACTCGTGATATTGGTTTATTTCGCGTCAGAGGGAGTGTCAGGCACGTTTATAAACCGAATAACTTAAGTAATTTGTGGATTAGTGCGTACTGGAGACGCAAACCGTTTCAAACGATTCAGTTCGATTTGGTGAACTGGTTCGACAGGTTCACTAAGAAGGTCCGGTTAAATAGAACGATCCGTTCGCGATCCGGACATCACTAGACGAGACAAAACCAATAAAACCCATTACAAACGAGGCATTTGTTGCATCCAGTGGGGACATAACTGGACACATCTGAATATTTGGGTTAAACTGTTCTGGAACAGTGTTGTAAATACAACTTAACCACTGATTTCTAGTTGTGTCCTTTTTTGGAAGACCAAACAAAGTAGTTTCGCTTTCACAACAAAACACACAGCGACTCCACAACATGGCGGCGGCGGCAACAGCAAGAATAAATGTTACGCCTTCTTTCTTTGCGTGAACATTTGGGCGGCGTTATGCAAATCTTACCACATCGTGACGTAGGTATGTGGGGGTGTGTTAGAACGAGCCGTTTTAGGTAGGTGTGGCTGACTCTTAACTTTTATAAAGAATATCTATTTGGATTTTAGACTTTAGTCTTTGCAACTTTACAGATCTTCTTTATGCACCAAGAGCTTGTAACACTCCAAAGAGAAAGGAAAAATTTAAATCGCATCATATGACCCCTTTAATATTCTTCACCAGTTAAAAAAAAAAGTACATAAAAATATCATCTTTGACAGCGCACTTGCTCCTCACAGTTGTCTTGTTTCACCAGTTTGTTGTTGCAACATTACACTGAGCTGGGCATGCAAGAGGCTCAGCCTGTTGTAATGTGTCATGTAGCTCTAAGCCTATGATTTTAGAGTTTGTTTGTGCTCTCCAGAGCACCGTACGTGTCTCTGTCCTTGCCGTGAGTTTGTGAGCGAGCTCAGGCAGCTGCATGTTTTTATGAATGGAGGCAGTGGGGCTGTAATAAGCTGAAAGGATTATATATACTTAACCTAATTATTTTTCCCTGTGGCTGGGGGCTTTTCTCCTCTGCCAATCTTGTCTCACGAGCTCTTCTGTCTCAAAACCTCTCTCCATCTTAGACCCAGCACGTCTCCAACTTAAGTGGTACGAACTGTCCATTTCTTTTGGATTTTCTGTAGTGAACTTGCCGTTTTGGCTGTGGGGAACCGAGAACTGTGTGTCCATGTATTTTTTGCATTGCTTCCTTTCATTAAGGGAAGTGCACACATGGCTTAATATCGGTTACATTTGGGTCGTACTTCTGCATGAGATTCTCTGCACTGATCAGCCTTGTCCTTTAAATGTCATTCAGACAGTTTGCTCCCTGTAATGGCCAGGACAGTGTGTCTATTCATAAGATTCAAACTTTTAAAGAAGTATGCTGCCATCTAATACTGACTGAAACTCTTCTTGAAGGAAGGAACTAAAAAAGTGATTTTTTTTAAGGATAAATAAAGCTATCGATCTCCAAAGTGACAAAAGCACAATAAAAGTGTCGTTTAAAGTAGTTTATGTGACTCAAGTATTATAATTCAATTAAGCCATTTGATATCTTTGTGTGACAGCAAAATTTCTTTATTAATACTCGATTTGATTCTGGTGGATTATGAACTGTTGCAGCCAGGAGATCAAATCTTGAGATGTGGATCAGTCTGATTAATGAACGAATCATTTTTGGAAACTATTCATTTAAGAAAAGTAAAAGATTCAAACATTTAAAGAAGCATGCATCTTTATTGATAAAACTCTTCTTAAAGGAACAGTCCACCCAAACATGTAATGCTGCCATCATTTTCTCACCCTCATTTCGTTACAAACCTGTACACATATAGTGAATTTCTGAAGGTTAACTGAGGCTATCAAGCTCCAATTTTACAAAAAAAGCACTTTGAAAGTATCAAGAAGTCCATATGACTTGCACAGGGTGAAATTTAAGTTGTTATTTGCTGATATTTTCCCACTTCAGTGCACTGTGAGCCAGATCAGAGTTTTTGTGATCAGATGAGAGTGGCTTTGTAACTAGTCCAGTTTTGTCAACCAAATCAACCAAATTAGTTGAAAAGATCTGATTCATAAGAATAATTTGATTCGCTACTTCTCTCATGAACACACCAAGGACACCTAGGGTGGATGTGAAGATTTCCAATGAATAATGACTTCAGATTTTAGTCTGTTCCTCACACAAAGCCATTGACTTCGTATGACTTCAAAAGACTTACAGAATATAGTGCACAAGTTATATGGACCTCTTTTATGATACTTTATGATGCTTTTTGCTGTTTAGAAGCTTGACAGCCTAAGTCTTCATTCACTTTTGAAAAGAGTGACCAGGAAAATCAGGTGGGAATGACATGATGGTGAGAAAATAATGCCATAACTGGGTGTACTGTCACTTTAAATGAATTAAACAATAAATAAACAACTATTTGAAATCATATTAAAATGCCAAACCTTGTTAAAATCTCAAATGCCCCAAAGCATGACTCTATTTCTGAGAGTAAGTGTGGCTTCAGTTTCATTTCTCCTACTTTAGATCTGTTTGCATACTGTTTCACCTCAGCAGGATAAGCAGCGCACAAGAGACATTTAAAGAGACAGTTCACCCAAAAATAAAAAACCTGTCACCATTTATTCACCCTCATGCCTCCAAACAAAAAAATATATTTTGAAAGAATGTTAGTAACCAAGCCATTTTGGTCACCATTGACTTCAGTTGTATAGACAAAAGATATTTCTCAAAATATCTTCTTTTATGTTCCACAGAAGAAAGAATGTACAGGTTTGGAACGACATGAGGGTGAGTAAATAACATAAATGATTACTGTCACTAAGAAGCAATGCAAAGGTTAACTGTGAGCTACTGAACTCTCTCCTAGCCGCGAGAAATGCTGCAGTACAAGCTGCAGCAAGCAGAATGCATGTGGGGAGCATGAGCTGTGCTGGTGGAGCTGCAGTGTGTGCTGGTCATGCTGGGCTCGCCTGCATGCGTCAGCTCTGTGGTATGAAGGTTATGTTGTGGCGCTCCAGTGCTGCTGGGCGCTGCAGTGCGTTGGAACAGCAGACTCCTCTCTTTCCTTCCCTGACCTCTGCCAACTGACCCTCACACTCCCACTGGCGTCTCTGCGGACGAGCGTGGCAGAGGCGGAGAACCAGTTTCAATCATGCGTTGGTTCTGCTTGTCATTCCAATGTAGTTACTTCACTTGCTTTTCAGGGCTTATTTGGAAACTCCGTGCCACATTCTGTTGGAGTGGCAGCCCGTATTATAAATGCTTGTCGTTTGAATGCAGCGACTGTTTGCCCGTCGTCATCTTCCCAGCAATTCAAGGTCAGCTTTATGATTATATGCATGGAAGTGCCGCATTGTTCTATTTTCCCCATTCGCGTCCCAAACGAGTCATGTCCCAAAGACTGCAAGCTTCCATGAAAATAAAACATACGAAAGGCCCCGTGGCCTTTGGTTTATTTACATAAGCAAAATGTTGCACTCCGTTGGGACCTGAAAAAAGACACGTCTGCAGAATGTTGCTTTATCAAGCCACTAGTTTTGCATTGGCTATTAAATTATATTGGTCAGCAAGTTTTTACTGTATTATAGTTTGTTTGTTTACCTCAATTTAATTAATTTTCCTCCTATTACACACAAATGATTGATTCTGTCTATTCGGGACATGAGTTACAGTGAAAGACTTCTTGAAAATGGTTAAAATAGACCTCAAATGAACCCTAAATGGTGTTTACTGTAGTGATCACTGTAATTATTGCACCTAGGGCAGCTGTTGTCATATTGATCTGTATAATCGATAATTCCAAGATCTAAGATTAGCTCATTCAGCAAGTGTGTCTCGAATAGACAACAAACTCTGGAGACTGCTTTTCTAGTTTTAAAGGGATAGTTCACCCAAAAACTAGGATGGGTAAATGATTTTCGTGTCTTGCGTGTTTTTTGGGGACTTTCTTTGTTCTGTGGAACACAGCAGAAGATAATTTGAGAAATGTCTCCATGCAATGAATGCCAAAGGGATCTGATGTTGTTTCGGACGCTAAAGACTTTTAACATGTTTTCTTCAACACTTATTTTACGTTAAACAGAAGAAAGTAAGACACATATAGGTTTGGAACAACATGAGGGTGAATAAATTGACAGTATTTTTATTTTTGATCTTTAATGTTGCGATGAAACTGAAGTAGCAACATAGATTTTCTTTTGTATTGTGATGTACATCCGAGTAAAACAAATTAGCGAGAGAGCAAAAAAAATGTAGGGTTCAAAATGATTAAATATTATGAGGTCAAAACGATTTGTAAAAAATGAAGCACAGAAGTAGGGCTGCAACAAACAATTATTTTGATAATTGATTAATCTAATTATTATTAGAACAATTAATTGACTAATCGATGATTACTTCACTTATTAATCAGTAGACTTTGATTAGTCAGCTTTTGTACAGAAAATTTAGTTGTAATTCTAACTAAAAGCGACACTGACTCTGATTTTTCATGTTTAATACTGCTTGATTTGAGGCTATCTATTATATGAAGTACTATATAAATAAACGGGATGTGACTGGACTTTACTAGAATGCTGAACTGCAGAGCTCGTGCAGGCACCCACATCGCTGTAATCAGATGCATTCTTAACTGCTACTTTCTCACCGCTTTTGTTGTGTTTATTGCATTATTGAGAGTAAAGTACGGTGGCCGAGAAGTGCAGAACAAATCACAATTCTGAAAACAAAAGAACAAATTACAAATGCAAATGCAAGTCTAAAAAACAAAATAACAATTCAGAAAACACAACAACAATTCAGAAAACATTATAACAAGTCAGAAAACACAATGACAAATTCGAAAAAAAAAAAGAAATAGTCAGAAAACACAACAACAAATTAAATAGTCAGAAAACACAACGACAATTCAGACAAACCGGAAAAAGGTAGGTATAGTTTGAGACAGTGCCATTGGTTTGGGATTACTCACCGCTGACTGGACGAGACATCTGTCAATCAACGTATACAGGAAAAACCAGCCGAAGAACAGCAGAGTCGTGGTAGAAAGTTCGGAGATGGTATTAAAGTAGCTCAGTTTAAATGTATTGTATGAATTGCCCTTACTCTGGAATAAAAACTATGGAGTGTATATTTACATTTAGTTAAAAGTGGCTGTAGAACATCAGCTCCAGTGGCGCAGACGGATAAGCGCTTGACCTTGGCTTTTTAACGCGATCGACCCGGGTTCGATCCCGCCTTTTGCCGAGCTTTTTTTCCCTTCCTTTTCAAATCTCGTATTAGCAATGGATTCTATTTACATTAAGTGAAAATAGCAGTATTTTTAGCAATATGGTATTTACACTACGTGCAAATACCTAGTTACACTATGTTAAAATAGCAGGATTTCTACTATCAAGTATACTACTGGTTGCAAATAGTGGCAATTATCTGCACTTCAGTATTGTAGTACATTATAAAACAGTATGCAATAATAACGTATTTCCTTAATTTTTATTGAAAATAAATGCCTTTACGATGTGATACGAGATTTGAAAAGGGAGGAAAAAAAAGTCTGGCAAAAGGCGGGATCGAACCCGGGTCGGCTGGTTTTTCCTGTATACGTTGATTGACAGATGTCTCGTCCAGTCAGCGGTGAGTAATCCCAAACCAATGGCACTGTCTCAAACTATACCTACCATTTCCAGTTTGTCTGAATTGTCGTTGTGTTTTCTGACTTGTTAATTTGTTTTCGGATTTGTCATTGTGTTTTCTGACTTGTTATAATGTTTTCTGAATTGTTATTTTGTTTTTTAGACTTGCATTTACGTTTGTAATTTGTTCTTTTGTTTTCAGAATTGTGATTTGTTCTGCACTTCTCGGCCACCGTAATAAAGTGTGCAGCATATATTTACATATTCATCCAAACGCCCCCAGCAGCTTCAGGTTCAGCAGTGTTTGCTCTGAAGCGCTGTGTCTTCTCTTGAATTGCATCCAGGAGGGCTGAATTACAGTCTTGCGCTACAGTGCCATACTGGTCAAACCACATTATTGCAGGCTCTTACATTAGGTCATTTCAGATCGAATGACTACTCTTATTTGTCAACTATCTTTTATTGGTGACATTGTCGATAATGTCGACTAATCGTTTCAGCCCTACACAGAAGAATCATTTACATAAGATCAATAACATACATTTACAAAATAGATTGAATTTCATGCCAACTTCAAGCATATTGAATATATCATTTAATTTAGCAAGAATAATTTTATTTCTCACAGACAGACAGTAGATGTGATTTTTGTTGACTTTTCAAACTGAGATGGCCCTGAACAGCACACTAGTGTCTACAAACCACAGCCAAGTGCTGTTAAAAGATATTTGTTTCTCAGATGCCTTGTCTTGTGCTATACATTCCAGTTATTGACTTTCTCCTTGATTCTTGTGCATACACATGCGGCACCTGAAGGGCATTGCTACAAGTGCAATGTGCATACAGCTCAGTGACCTTGTAGAAACAATACACACTCGCCACCTCCACACTTCTGATATTTACAGCCTCCTTTGTAAATCTGAACCAGAAACACGCACACACGTATCCCGTGCTGTATATCCTTCGCCCAGCCACCTTCCTGCTGTAGAACATCAAATTAAACACAACCAGCACTTACACTAGCCTGTATAACAATTGTACTACATATAACTGATGTTATTAGCATTGAGCACAAGGTTATTTGTCTTCTTGTCTGTGCATTAGAGATATTCATTCTCTCTTAAGTCTGGTTTTCATTTTTTTTATCTCTTCTTTGTCCAGGTTTAATGCAAGTTTTGCTGTGTCTAATCTAGCCTGTACATTCTTCAGTAGTGTGTTAGTAGCTCTTTTCAATATAGTGTGGCTTTTCCATTAACAAGCTAGTTTTTCCAATATGTGCATTAAAAACGCTGCATTGCTGTTTTTAATGTCATAGTGTATTGCATGCTCAGCCTGAGCAAGCTGAGGGAATTCAAATTCTGATTCCTGCATTGTTCAGATGGTTTATGAAACCATAAATAAACTGATTACAGTCCCTGGTATCATTGCATTTCTTTGTTAGAGTAAGATATTGGAGGTGCATGATATATCAGTACTAGGGATGCACCGATAGGATTTTTTGGGGCCAATACCGATTTTAACAAACAATTAGTGGCCGATACCGATATTTGTCACTTCCTCTCTTATTTGAAATGTTGGCATCAAAATAGATAGTATTTTGATCATGTTTTAAATCAGCAAAGTTCAAAAACATCGGCATTAAAATATACTAGCAGTTTTATTGCTGCATCATCAAATAATTTCTAATGAACATGGATTGGATCCATTTAACATTCAGCAGGCCTACGTAAATACAACAGAACAAAGATACATATGAAATAAACAGTGCTTTATAGGTAGGTTTAACAGTTTTCAGGTACAGAAATAAAGTAAACAAATGTAAAATAACACTTCACTGTATAAATTAAATATTATATATATTATATATTTTTGGAGTGAAAAAAGGACGCAATAAACTTAATAAAACATCAGTAAAGTTTTGGTCATCATTCAGATGAGGTCCGCTACACTTATGAAAGTTACAAAAGTTTAGTCAAGAATAGTGTGCAATCTTTTGTCTTTTGTTATTTGATTAGCATTAAAGTGCAGACAGCAACGCTAGGATTATGCAACAGACATTATACAGCTCAGTGCCTTCACGCAGTTAATTAATAAACCATCGGTTTGTTATATCGGCCTTTTTACTTATATAGCTGATATGCCGATGGTTGTAAATTGAGGGAAAATCGGCCGATAAAATATCGGCGGCCGATACATCAGTGCATCCCTAATCAGTACCATTTCAATTATCGTCCGACATTAGAGGTTTTTTTAATATTGGTATTGGCTGATATTACATTTTAATTGTAAATGCTAATTTCCCCTATTTTTACGTTATTTTTACCTATCTAATGATCATTTAAAATTAAAATAATGTATTTTTCAATTTTAAAAATGGTGGAAATGAGCATCAATAATTAAAGTTGGCTTAAAATGAAAATTCATCCTACCTGTTTTCTAAATGCATGCTACAGATCTCATTGTGAACAATTCATCCATGCATGTTTCTTTAAAAAATTAAATTTCATAAATCAATCTTCCTGTGAACTGACAGACTTTTACCTGGTGATGTATGCTGGACTTCCCCAATCAATTCATTTGCACCTTTCTTACAATCGATTGCAAGCTTGCATTCAGATCAACCTCCAACCAAACAAAAACCACTGGAAAGTCCACAGCCTACACATTTCTTTCTATATTTCACTCTTGTCAATATATTTCACATTACAGAAGAAAAAAAATCCCTGCTTCAGTTTCATTGTGACTAAATAACCAAAAATGGCCTATACATTCAATATAGACAGATACTGATAAACTAAATAAAATGTAAGCCTATAACCCATATTATGCACCCTTATTCTGTTTTTTTAAGCTATTGCCCCTTTAATTAACTAGACTGTATTTCGCTTGTTTTTAGTCACTTCTATTGTAAATAACTACCTTTTTAATAAAATATCTTGGCTGTACTTTAACCAGTTATAAGTGAACTTGGCAAGCTACTTTCAAAGTGCTTTGCTTTTTCACTTTTCATTCAGCCATCTTTCTAGATGAAACAATATACCTTTCTTCTAGCGTTATCTGCTTTTATGCCTGTACAGTAACTACAGCTTGTAAAAACTAGGCCAGACGTACACCAACTAATCAGGTTGTGTTTCGTCGGTCCACTTTGCATTAATAATTTACTTAATCACACTGGGAAATCAGTTCGAGACATCTATTTATAACCGGTCCCATTGTTTCGGACAGTGTGTGATCGTTTGCGACTGGATCTACAAGCCGTGAAGATAAAAATCATCCAATTTTGGAAATAACAATGATTATCATCTCAGGGGGGGATTAGCAGTCATCGGGCGGGTGACGCTTGTACTACACATTAGGGTAATAGCGGGGTCTGCAGAGGGACTCAGACGCAGCGGCTGACGTCACGGCCACATGTTCTTTTCACGGATCACCTCTCCGTTCACCTGCCTACATATAAATGAGATAATTGGGCTTTCGCTTTGTGTGCAGGAAGCAGGTGTGGCTGAGGTACAGTGCTGCTCTGCTCTGAGACAGAGATGTGCTAACTTCAGTGCTGACGAACAGCTCAATGCAGGTCCGCGTTCCCCAGGGGGGCGTCTTCATCGATCTTACTGTAGGGCTGATATTGGGGGAGGGTGCACATGTTAGCCTGCTGTAAAACCTACTTTCTGCTTTGCGCGGTGTTAGGTTGCACTGCATTTAGTGCCTTTGTTCTTGTATTTGGAGGTGGGTGTCATTAATTCAATTTCCATCTTCTCTCCCTCATTTTCTCTCCCGATCTCCCTCACCGCATTGCTCTCCTTCTGGACCGTCTGTCTGCACGCTCCGATCACGCGCTCACCAATTCCCCCCCACCACCCCTTCCACCTGCCGCCTCCTCCGTCTGTGTCTGTCGCTGTGAAACATGGGGACAGATAATATCTGCCTTAACCTCTCCTCTAATCCCCTCACTGTCTGCTCATTCACCTCTGCTTTATTTGTTTTCATTTTCCTGTCCTTTTATTTATTTATCCGTCCCTCCCTCCCTCCAGCATCGGTTCAAGTATGCTTGGTCATCACGCCATTGATTATTCTTCACTGTACTGTCTTCCTCTCTCTCAAGGGACGGCATATCAGCTGTCAGACCCACCCAAGACACCCACTCACATCCCCCTGTGGCACCGCCCCCTGTGTTTCACATCTCCACCCCGCACACCTTCCCGTGTAGAACGAATGCGATAACCATTCATTCACTTCTCCTTTCTTTTCCCGCCTGTGATCGCCTGTACCTCGATAACTCTCCGGGAAAGCTAGAGAGCCACTCTCCTTCGGATTCAGCCAAGGAGCAATGCAATGACAAAGAGGGTGGGGAGACTAACGATCGATATATTAGGCTCCTCCTGATTGGCCGATCCACATTGCCCGGTTGCTTCGCAGCTGCTGATTGGCTGTTGCAGTGTTCCGTGCTCAGCAGCTGCAGCTATGGGGATTTGCCCTTCCTGTCGGCTGCTCTACTTCCTTTTTCAATCATAGAAGCCACGTTTAGATCCTGAACTCTGGGAGCATGCGATCGGCGCGTAGTTTATTTGCCTTACTGTTTTGTTTTGAGCTGACTTTGTCATGCCAGAGTCGTAAAGTGATGTTGCTGTCTCCCATGTGTTCGCTCTCTCTCTCTCTGTGTCCCTTTTCCTGTCTCCTCCCTCTTTTCCCTCTTAATCAAGTCACAGCCTGCCCTTTCCTTTGCATTGCTGCCTGCCTCCCGTCTGCACTCCTCCTCTACCTCTCTTGCACTCTCTCACTCGCGCTTTCTGCCATGCGCTTTCAGCCTATCTCTGTTTGTCGTTCACCTCTGTATTCCCCAGTTACAGGTTTGCAACATAAACAGCTGCAGCTTTAGGCATTTCCTTTGTTGTTTTGAACTTTTGTCGCTTGTTTTATCGCTTGTAAGTGTTTCGAACGGGACAAGCTGTTTTAACTGAGTTTTGTTGCTTTTGTTTTTGTGTCTTTTCGCAAAGACAGGTCTCCTGCCGCAAAGGACTCTCTTAGAAGTGCGCGAGGACACGTCACAGTGCGATGAAAGGGACGCAGGGAGAGCAGGAGGGATGAGAAAGCGATTCAAGTGAAAGAAGTCTCGCATCACCATAAAGTGCCTCATCTGGATGCTGCGGAAGCCCTTCTCTGTGTCCGCTTCGGAGCACTCTCTTCTCCGCTGACTTGTGTGCGTGCGTGTGTGCGCTTGGCCTTGGCTTGGGCTATATTTCACCCTGACAGTCAATCAACCCATTTGCCTGTTCCTCGATTCCAGCTCCGCCTGCTCGCCATTTCACCTTTTAATACAAGGACGCCAGTCGATTAGTTTCCCTTTTGGTTTCTCAAAGTGTCTCTCTCCCTTCACTTCTGCAGTCTCTCCATCCCTGGTGACCCAGACATGCGAGTATCTTTAGGGACTGCTGCGCCTATGGCAACAGGGCAGGGGGTTTCAGAAGCCTAAATTTAGAGAAAGTCCGTTTTACATCAATGCAAGAGGGTTATTTTAAACCCAGAGCTCCGGAGGGTGAGTCTAGACAGTGGGGCGACCACTGCAGACAAATACAAAGTGCTGCTCTACTCTACTTTTAATGCCTCGTTTTCCTGGACAGCAGCCGAAGATGCAACGCAGCATGTCACATTGACCTACTCCACCTCAGCACGCTCGATTCATCGCTCTCCCTACCTGACTTTAAACTGATCTCATATTCTCGTCATACTTCCTCACTGGCTGATCAGCAGACTATGCCCCCTTCCTGTCCATAAGAGAGTTTGGTTTTCATTTCTAGACTGGTAGTCTGAGGATCTCCTTGCCACTGTGCTCATATTTTGCAGCTTTTGTGCTTCATCACGCCTGGCTGCCCCACCCCAGCCCTCCGCTCACCCGCCACTCGCCGAGGGACCGCCATGGCCGTCAATGTGACCATGGGTCGCGACACCAAGTGGCTGACACTGGAGGTGTGCAGAGAGTTCCAGCGAGGAACCTGCTCACGTTCGGACACCGAATGCAAGTTCGCTCACCCCTCTCGCACCTGCCACGTGGAGAACGGCCGCGTCATCGCCTGTTTCGACTCACTCAAGGTAACCTGGATGCATGTGCACGCAGACACTTGAGTTTGTTTTACTATTGCACTGTGATATATTAACCATTAGAGCATTATTTGTGACCCTGGACCTCAAAACCAGTTTCAAGTCGCTTGGGTATATTTGTAGCAATAGCCAAAAATACATTGTATGGGTCAAAATTATTGATTTTTCTTTTTTGCCAAAAATCATTAGGATATTAAGTAAAGATCATGTTCCATGAAGATATTTAATAAATTTCCTACTGTAACTATATTAAAACATAATAAAAAACTTAATTAAAAAAGTAATATGCATTGCTAAGAACTTCATTTGGACAACTTTAAAGGCGATTTTCTCAATATTTAGATTTTTTTGCACCCTCAGATTCCAGATTTTTAATTAGTTGTATCTTGGCCAAATATTGTCCTATCCTAACAATAGGATAGCTTATTTATTCAGCTTTCAGATGATGAATCTCAATTTCGAAAAATTGACCCTTATGACTGGTTTTGTGGTCCAGGGTCACATATGATGTTTTACTACAGATTTCATCATTCACACATGATGTTTGGTCATTTTGTCAGATATCACTAACACCTCCGGGCTGTTTTGCTGAGTAGTGATCTTTCTCAGCCTTAGAATGTAGTTTTTTCTGTCAGATTCAGCCTAAGACACTGCAACCTCTGGTCATGGATTGGTCAATTATGATAAAAAAGTACTGTGATGGCACTATGGGACGGTCAACGAATGTTCAAGATGAGGTTAGGGATAGCAAATGTCAAAGTTTACGAATATGTCATTGACAAAAGCATATTGATTGACTACCAATGAATTCTGGCAGTGTTTTATGGTATATCCAAAAAAGCATGCTAATGCCGTGGGGTTATCTACAAAACCATCCATGGTCATATTTGGTATTTTTGTGTTTAAATACTGCTTTTCTTTGGAAGCATGATAAAGTCATTTTAGAGGGAACAGGAACAGTTCACGCGAAAAAAATTCCATTATCATTAACCCCTCATGTCACTCAACTTTTATGACTTTCTTCTGTGGAACTCAAAAGGAGGAATTTTAAAGAATTTACCTTTTTATGCCATGCAGTTATAAAGAATGGGAACTGAAGCTTTGATGCGTCAAAAAGTGACTTCATATATACTACCATTAAAAGTTTGGTCAGTACGTTTTTTTTGGAAATTATTACTTTTATTTGACAGAGATGCATCAAAAGTTACAGTACATACATTTACAGTATGTTACAAAAGATTTCTGTTCCCAATAAATGTTGTTCTTTTGAACTTTCTATTCATCAAAAATGCTGAAAAATATATATCATGCAAATATTTAGTAGCACACTTGTTTTCTACATTCATAATGATAAATGTTTATTAAGCAGCAAATCAGCTAATTAGAATGATTTCTGAAGGATCATGTGACACGGAAGTCTGCAGTGATGCTGAAAATGTAGCTTTGCATCGCAGGAATAAATTATATTTTCTAATATTTTCAAATAGAAAAGTTACTTTAAATTGTAATAATATTCAACTAGATTACTAACAGATTTTTGATCAAGTAAGTGCAGCTTTGGTGAGCAGTGAGTAAGACCTACGTCAGTCTGATTCATGAATGTCCGATTCATTGAAAAGATCTAACTCAAATGACTGATTAATTAATGAATTGAACGTCATTAGTGGATCTAAAAAACTTCAAATTAATTTTGTTTCTTCCACAAAGCCATTGTACGGCATTAGAAAACTTGAAATATGGCACACAAGTCATATTAATTACTTTTATGATGCATTTATGGTGTTTTTATATGCATTTGGAGCTTGCAGTCCTCAGTGCCCATTCATTGTTATTGCATGAAAAGTAACAGAACATCAGATAACATCTCTTTTGTGAATATTGTGAACAGAGTTTTAAATGAGACCCTCGTTCTAAATGAGATTTTGAACATCAATGAGTAAATTACGACAGAATTTTCACTTTTGGATGATTTGTCATAAATATAAAGATATTATTTGTGATTTATCAATTAATAAGCTCACATTTGTTGTACCTTTTATTTTCTGATTTGTCCATGTTAATCTCAGAAAGCAGCAGCTCTCTGGACTGTGGCTCAATCAGGACTCCCATTAACCGTGGCACTGAGCATTGAGCTATGATCACAGCAGATGTGTTTGTATGTTTATGTCTCTGCTTATGTGTTTATGTGCAGCTAAAGAGCTAGACAAGGTCCTCTCTGTCTGAGTGCAGCAGCTGTCTCCTCCTTTATTGAGCTAGAATGTATTATTTGGCCATTTTTTGGCTGTGTGCAGCATGTGTGGGGGAGCTCAGAAGGAGGAGGAGTGAGAGAGAGAGAAAGCTACATGAGGCCTAGCAACAGCGCCGACTGACTGGATACAGTAATCCCTCTGAACCGTGTTACAGTTGTTAGCACTGGGCGCTAGTGACCTGTGTAGATTACTTGCTCATCCAATTGTTTGATTGTTTTTATCAGAACAGTAAATGCAGCCAGCCGTCACTATTTAAATACTCAGGGTTAGATTGCTGTTATGACTGAGAGAGGGAGGGAGATCAAATAAAGCTAGAGAAAATAAATGAGAGAAATCCTTTGTGATGTTTGTATGTGTGTCTCTGAGGAGTTTTAATGGTGCCTGCTGAAGTGCTAAGGAGAGGTGTGCTTAAAGTCGGCATGAAACGGAAATTATGATCGTCTTTTCTCCTTTATTGTGACAAATCTGAGTGAAAAGGGTTCTTGAACTAGAAAAAGCGTAGGGTGGAACTTGATTTTGTCTGTTCCAATCAAATTGATTGGATTGCTGTTGTTTTCAAACGCATGAATAAAATATGATAGGTAGCACTTTATTTTACAATGCTGTTCCGCATGTACATACTGTTTACTTATAGTAATAACTGGGCAACAACTAGGTACTAACCCTGAACCAACCCCTAAACTGAATCTTAACCATTTAGTTACCTTGTACTACACTGTAAGTACACATAAGTGCACATACTGTTAACAAAAAGTGCATGAAATGATGTGCATGGATAAATAATTTATATCAAACACTGCAATATTCCATAAAACATAAGAATTGTCCATTTTGTTTTCTTGGTGACTTTTAAGTGGCATTTTTTTTGGAAAAAATATTAAGACTTTCACACACAAGAAAAACCGAATGCCCATTTTCCACAAGTTGATATGATTCTTTAGGGTCTCAGTGAAAAGTCTATAACATACTTTGGTTAAAATTTCTCAATGGTAGTGTAAAACAACACCCTTTTTACCTTGTCAAAAACAGCTCTGTTCACAGCGAGCCATTTCGGTGCATGTTCCTTTAAATGTTAATGAGCAACTGCTCACCCCGCCTCTCTCTTCCATGGGGTGATGAGCAGATCTCTGACTTTTAACAGAGACCGTTAACTTTAGCCCCATTTAGCCACAGAACTTGCTAACTAGCACATTATTAGGAAAGGCCATTTGCAAAGATTCATGAACAAATAACATGTAAAAGTGAATTTTGCATCCGATGACCCCTTTAACATTTATGTATACCTTGTGTAATATCTCAGGTGTTAAGTGCAGCCCCCTTCAGTCATGATCATTGATTTTTTTTTTTTTTTTTTTATGCTAAAATATCTTCAACGTGTTTCCAGACTCAATCTCATCCCCCCAGGCCTCTCTTTCCTCTGCGCCCCTCCACAGCTCCACATCTCTGCTAATTTATCGACGTCCCCTAATGGCTGCTACTGCGTACTTCCTTCCACCAGCCCCTGCTCTTGCGTTTTTGCAGTTCATTGACCATTAATCTGGTTTGGTTTGCTTGAAAAAGTATCGGAGATGCATGAATTAGGCAGTCAGATGGTCTATGTAAATGTGATTCGGTTATTGATGTAGTACTGGTGCTGGCACAGGCTTCTGTCTGAAAAACTAAATCAGCAGGTACTGTCATTGGCGGCGTCTAATTCACATGAACATGAGTTGAAAAGCTATTTTTAGGAAATAGGACAACTAAATGGACACTGAGAGACACTGTTCCAGGAAGTACATTTAATGGGGACATATCATGGAAAACAGGATACTTTTAGCCCTTTTGCAATAACAGAATTGATGTACCATGTGAATATTAAAGTACACTACTGTTCAAATGTGTGGGGTCACATTTTAAATGTTTTTGAAAGAAGTCTCTTTATGCTTACCAAAACTGCTTTCATTTTATACTGTAAAAACAGTAATATTTGAAATATTTTTACAACTAAAAGTAACTGCTTTCTATTTGAATATATTTTAAAATGTAATTTATTTCTGTGATGACAAAGCTGAATTTTCAGGATCATTACTCCAGTCTTCAGGGTCACATGATCCTTCAGAAATCATTCTAATATGCTGATTTGCTGCTCAGTACACATTTCTTATTATATTACTACTGATGCAAACATTTGTAATGCTTAATATTTTTTTAATGGGAACAGTGCTACATTTTTTAGGATTCCTTCATGAATAGAAAGTTCAGTTTATTTTGAAAATGGAAATTGTTTGTAACAAAGTCTATACTGTCACGTTTGATCAATTTAATGCATAAATAAAATATCAACTTCTTTTTAAAAAATTATGTCAGTGACCCCAAAATTTTTAACAGTTGCATATGTCCATTCACATTAGCATCACAAAAACATTAACATCATCATTTTAAATGGCGGGATATAAAATATAACAAGAACTAATGTTAGATAACTTTGATAGAAAGGTATGTAGCCTATTGGATTACAATCAACCAAAAATTAGACAGCTGTTAGTATGACAGTATTTACACAGCTATCAATACTTAGTCGGGCAGCCCTTAGCCTTAATGACAGCCTGCAGTCTCCCGGGCATGCTGTCATCCAGCTTCATGCAAACTTGAACTTAATTTTTGGTCCCAAATTTGTATCAGTTTTACTTGTAGTCCACTATATGAAGAAATTTTGGGTATAATTTGTCAGTTTATTTTGCTATCCTGACATACAGTACATAAATTAACTATAGTGGCCTGCATCCACTAGTAAAAAAATATAAAAAATTATATCTGGTCTTTGAATAATTTTTGGTTTGATGCATATCCTTCTGTTATTTTCACACTTAATTATGCCCATTAAAATGTATTTTACAAGTTTTTGTTACTTTCACTGTTCCTTTTTTGCTCTATGGTACATCATCTTTAATTTAATAGCATTAGAGCTGCTCCATTGCAGCGGCTTAGTACTGTAATCATGCGCTTTGCTGTAATAATGCAGGGAACCACTCGTTATAAATCTCCTAACTGTGATATTTTCAGAAATAGAAGTCGCGTTTTTATTCATCTGAAACGTGCTGCGATTTATACTGCGATTTATACGATTTATCCCACAATAACAGAGCTGTGTATACAATTTTAAAGAGTCTATGCTGTGAACTTTACATATTTCACATACTTTGTAAATCCAGCGTTACGTTGATCCTGGTAAGCTCTCATTGTTACAGTTGTAAACACAACATCTTTCTCCTTCCATGAGCAGGTTTGGTGCCATGGCATCTTTGTTTCCAGGCTGAATGTTAAAGAACGCGACACACACGTCTACCTTGTGTGACTTTGAAACTTCTGAAGTGTTTCTTCAGAAAGTCGGGTGTGCCGTATGCAGGCTGAGACTATATTATACGTGGAGTGGGTTGTCTTATGGGGGCCGTCATGTTGAAATCACATGACCAGTTAAATGCTACTTGCTTAGTGGTTCCCTCTTGCTACAAGTCCTAGAAAACCACCAGTAAACAAAAATGACTGAGTGCGCCTTTAAACAACATTAAACATTTTAAATGAAAAACGTGATGTTGTTTTTGGGCACGAAGATTGGTAGTTGACAATCTAACAATCCAGAAAGGAAAAATTCAATTCTGGGGAATAAACCTCTTTAAGAATGAGCTTTTTGTACATGGAGATTCACCATGAAAAGGTTCAGTAATTTTAATCGAAGGATATTGTAGTTTAATCAGATATGCAGTCTGCTTTCTTCATTTGTGCCTTCTCTCTTTTTCTTCCTCCCTCTCCCTTTCTTCCTCTCTGGCCAATCAGTAGTGAGGAGACAGTATGAGGCAAAACTTACTCTCGGTTGCCGGGTGTATTACCATGACTACTCAAAGGAGATCCCTGACCTAGTCCATCCTACATGACATGACTTAAAGCTTTTCATCTCTCAATTTTCTGCTCGTGGGGACGCTGTCAGAGCCCTCAGCATATTTCCCGCATCTCTCTGTGGTGACGACCCATGTTTTTTTGTTTCGCTGTGTACTATTGAAATGAGCGGCGTGTTCTTACTGTCTTCCAGAATGTTAAAGCATGGCTGTGAGGCTGCTTCTCGTGTGCTTTGGCAGGATCACCTGTCTGCTCCTCTTTTGAGACAGTCTGCTCATTACCCACACACTCCCACAGCACATGCCGCTGATGCAGTTGCTCTCAATGTCAGCGTGTGAAAGCGTCGTACGAGTGTCAGGGCATACAATTAACAATGTTGCACAAATCTGTGACATCTCTGCATGCAAGTGCCTGTGATTGTTTTATTAAGAAGAATTGTAGCGATGTGTCGTTGTGTATGGCATCAGCCTCAGACAGCACACCCACCGACCCTCCCATTAACCACTACAGCAGTTTTCTTGTGTGTGTTTTCGGTTTAAATGTTCGTACGTTGTAGAAATGTATATATTGTCGTAATTGTCATTTCAAATCTGCCATCAATTAAATAATTAATTGCTAACATTAATACAGCCAAATGCATTTGGGAAAAAAATTAAAAAAAATTTGTATATTATTTTAATACATTATTTAAAATGTATTTACAATTTTAAAACATTTACATGTTTCTAATGGTAGTTTAATAAAGGTACATAAATATGGTAATAACACTACCATTTATAAAAAATTTAGGGTAAGATTTAAGACTAAAAGTATACTTTTATTCAACAAGGATACATTAAATTGATCAAAAGTGACAGTGAAGATATTTTTTGTTACAAAACATTTCTATTTCAAAGAAACGCTATTCTGTTTCCATTAAAAGTATTAAGCAGCAATTCTCTACATTATCAAATCAGCATGAACAACTGACATAACATGTGACACTGAAGACTAGGGATGCACCGAATGTTAGGCAACCGAAATTATTTCAATAAGCGAAAAGGCCGAATAAATTGTACCGAACAATGACATAGGGCTGTCGCGATAACCGCAATATCGCAATACTATTGAAGAGCAAACCGCAGAGGAATGCAAGAACCGCAGCAACCGCGATTTCTGAGGCCGAGTCATATATATTTGTGAAAATATGTTGTCATGTCACTCACCGAGTCATATATATTTGTGAAAATATGTTGTCATGTCCAAGGAAAGAGAAATCTCTGTCTTAGCACCGACGCATAGATGGTCAGCTGAGCCTTCTAAAGTGGCGCTCAAAGTTAAAATGATTTCAACAGCGCGTTTCATTATGTCTCTCTTTGAATGAATGAATCAGCATTTTTGAACGTGTAGTTGAATGAACTGTTTAAAGACTCACTCAAAGAGTATTGAGCCACTCAAAATTACCGCAAGGGAAATTCCCTCACCGCGACAGCCCTACAATGACATGATGCGATCAAATAGAGACGCGCACTAATGCAGCAAAAACGTCGGCAGAGTGGAAGCATTTAAAACTGTCCAAGAAAGACACAAAAATAATGTCAAGCACCGACAGCGAGAGACTGTTTTGCTCTGCATCGTATGTCCTCATTGAGAAGAGGAAGAGGTGGTTGTTGCTGGTTACTGTATGATTATTGAAATCGCGAAATGGCCTTAAACAATTAATAAACTGCAGAATGTTATGTTTTCTAATACACGCACAAATTCGCACAAACTCGTTAGCCAGGGTTAAATAAACAATGCATGAGGAAAATCTGCGCTGAAACAGTGTTACTTGTTAATTGCTCAGTAACATTTTTATGAATTTTTACAAGGCATGTAACAATGCGATACATGCGACAAACATCTTCCCAAATTTGTATTGAGAATCATTTATAAATCTGCTGTTGTCAACAAAAAGATGCACTGAGGTCTTCCGGTGGGTTTCCTTCAAAATAAAAGCTGAGAAAAAGCAAGAAGTCATCAACATTAATAAATGTTAGTATTGTAATTTTACTATTCTGTAAAATAAAATAAGAAAATAAAACAATAATAATGATAATATTACTTATAACAGCTCTATTAACACATTTATTATAACATTCACAAAGTGTTCAAATTGGGATCTCTAATGTATTCCAATGTTTTTCAAATTAGTCTCTTCTGCTCAGCAGTGCTGCTTTTATTTGTACAGTAAAAATACATGCCTTATTCAAGAAGGGGGTCTCAAAAATGGCTTAAGAAACTTAATTTTAAGTTAAATTGTGCTTTGTTGGTATAATGTTTGCTAGAATGTTAAAAACGTTCGGTGTTAAATATTTTTAAATTGTTGTTTTGTCATTGATTTTTTCTTTGAAAAGCAAGACAAAACAGTAAAAAGCTAATTTTGGCTATTTATTGTATGCAGTGGTGAAAAAATTGGCATAATACATGGGGGGGGGAAATGCAAAAAAAAAATAAGGTTGGTATTCGGGCTTCGGCTCAGTGTTTCATTTTGTTCGGTTTCGGCTTCATTTCGGTGCATCCCTACTGAAAACTGGAGTAATGACTACTACAAATTCAACTTTGCCATCATGGGAATAAATAATATTTTAAAATATATTAAACCAGAAAACAGTTCTATAAATTGTGATAATTGTGATTGTGATAATTGTAATTTTACTCTATTTTAAATAAACACATCCTTGGTGAGCATAAGATATATTAAAAAAGGTTAAAAAAAAAAATTTTAAATAAAAAAACCCTAGACTTTTAAAATGTAACACATAATTACAAATGAATTTCAATGCACTATATTTTGCTACATTTAAACTAAGTTTAGAATGCGTTTAGTTTGATTAAATAATTATTTAATTCATTTAACAACAAAGTTTGTGTATATACAATATTCAAATGTTTGGACATTAGACTTTAAATTGAAGTTAAATGATACCAAACAGTGTGGATCCAGTGCATAACATGAGATGAGGTGAGGTGAGATTTTCAGATTCTCAGATGGGATGATGATGGGAGACGGTTGAACATTGCTTATTGTCATGTTGTACTTAAAAAAACATGATCACAGTGTTTGCAGTAAATGTAATCTTTATTATAGAGAAACGCTCCAACTCTGCCCGCTTTATTAGGCAGTTCTTGGCCAGAACCGGCTGCAGTGTGGACCAGACTTTATGCCATTTAGTCAAAGGTCTGGCTACGTGTGACTAGGTGACGTATGGAGCTGCATGTGTGGGAGTTGCATTGAATGATGCAGCAGTTGGATGGTGGACCATCTCCAAGTCCTCGACAGCACACATTGATCACACTGTCCCTGCATGCTGACACTCCAGACACCCACTTTCATCTCCATTAAGTGCACCACATCACACTGGTCAGCAAGGAGACACCCCCACACTCGCTCACTTCAAATTTTGTTAGGACTTCATCACTGTTAAAAGCTGCCCTGAGGCTGCTGAAGACACAGGCAAGTGTTTAAATTGCTGTAACTGGTGGACAGTTACAGATCTGAGTCGTATGGAGTGACACTTTGACATTCCGTCTGATGCCCGCATTGCACAGATGCCACTGGGATTTAGTGTTTCCGCAAATTCCATTTGGAATGCGTTGGGATTCCATTCTGTTGGAACCATGCCCTCCTTGATAAGCAGCTCAATTCGGTTTGTGAGCCCGACAACCCATTAAAGCTGCGATGACATAAGTAAAAATTATCCAACCAATTATCCTGTCTTTTTACGCGTTGCATTGCATCGCGCCGCATAAACATAAAACCATGTCTGCATTTGTGATCGGAGAAATGACAAACAACAAGCCCTTCTCTACACTGCCCAAAAACTCACTTTAAATATATAAAATATAAAAACTCTTTAAATATAAAAAACATACTTACAGTCTTTGAGTCAGAACAGCCGGCTTTGTAGTCTTCTCTCCCAGGATCAGGAAACGGTTCTCCATAAAATGTGCTGCACACATCTGAATATTTGGGTTGTGTGGAACAGTGTTGTAAATACAACTTAACCACTGATTTCTAGTCGTGTCCATTTTTGGAAGGCCAAACAAAGTAGTTTCGCTTTCACAACAAAACACAGCGTCACACACGGTGGCCTAGAGTGAGCAGAGGCTGGGGGCTAAAGTGAGGAATGGCCGGAGGGCTAGAGTGAGCAGAGGCGGCGGATTCGGGATTGCGGCAACCACATGTGACAACCCCGGGCTGGACTCCGCTTCGTCCACGGTGAAAGCCGATCCGGCGATCCACAGCGTAAAGTTGTAATATTTCCTCAGCAACCAGCACGGATCAGCTCCAGGCTGTAGGCATGACGAAGCAGATATCGTCCTCTTTTGGAAGGCCAAACAAAGTAGTTTCGCTTTCACAACTAATCATACAGTGCCTTGACGACATGGTGGCGGCAACAACAATACTACAGCAAGAATAAAAGTTACGCCTTCTTTCTTTGCGTGAACATTTGGGCGGCGTTATGCAAATCTTCCCACATCGTGACATAGACATGTGGGGATGTGTTAGAACGAGCCGTTTTAGGTAAGCGTAGCTGACTCTTAACTTTTATAAAGAATATCTATTTGGATTTGAGACTTTAGTCTTTGCAACTTTACAGATCTTCTTTATGCACCAAGAGCTTGTAACACTCCAAAGAGAAAGGAAAAATTGAAATCACATCATATGACCCCTTTAATGTTAAATGAAACTAACGTTTTGCCATCATTTATTCACCTTCATATCATTTCAAACCTGTAAGATTTTATTGCTTTTGTAAAACACAAAAGGAGATGTTTAGCAGAGTCCAAGCGGCTCTTTTCCATGCAGTCAAAGTGAATGTGGACGAGCTGTCAAGCCCCAAAATGAATTACCATATAAGTAGTCTACATAACTTGCACACTCTAATCCGTATGATAGCTTTCTGTGTGGAGCAGACTAAAAGATAGACCTGAATATAAATCTTGCTTTATTACCTTGGACACCATTCATTATCATTGAGTATAAAAGAGAAGCAGGTCATGTCTTTCGTGTTCATAAAGAAAAACATTACGGAGACTAAATGATGATAGAATTTTTATTTTTGCATGCACTGTCCCTTTAAGAAAGAAAGTGTGTATCTATCAAAATCATTTGTTTGTCATTTTTATCAAAATATATCTCACTCTAACGCTCAAAACTGTCACCGTTCTTTTTTAGCAGATGTCATCAGTGACTGACTTTTCCTAATCCCTGTACTTATTAAACTATTTAACTATTAAAACCAGTCTAGATCATTTAAGCTTTAAAGGGATAGTTCACCCAAAAATGAAAATTCTGTCATTAATTGATCACCCACATGTCGTTTCAAACCCGCAAGACCTTCGTTCATCTTCAGAACACAAATTAAGTTATTTTGATGGAATCTGAGAGCTCTCTGACCCTCTCATAGACAGCAATGATATTACCACGATCAACGCACAGAAATGTAGCAAGGACATTTGTAAAATAGTCCATGTGACATCAGGGGTTCAACCACAATTTTACGAAGCTACGAGAATACTTTTTGTGCGCAAAAAAGTATTAATTAATGACAGAATTTTCATTTTTGGGTGAACTAACCTTTTAAGTTTGATGGCTAATCGATTAATCAAAAATGCACCGTGCCTGATTGAGACCTGATGGTCGAAACGTTGCAATAAAAACATTTTTTACGGAGCAGTTATATCAGTGTGCAGACATTACTTTTGCATTTTAAACGATTAATCAACCATTGTGACCATTCCCTAGTAGGGCCCTATGTTTTCTGTGAGCCGGAAAACGCAAACAGAGTCCCAGAATACAGTCATAAAAATTTGATTTGTGTATAAGGCGGAATGTCACGGATATGGAATACTGCATGGTCTGTGTGAATGAATGGCGCCGATGCACAGTTTCCGGTTTGGTTAATTAATTAAATGCTTAATTAAAATTTAATGAAACCGTTAAAATGGAATCCAGAAAATTAATGGAAAACAGCATTTGGTAAAAATAAACCTGAATTTGAGAAAAAAATTTAATGTATTACATTGGGCCTTAAAAATTTAAATTTAGTTAAACTTTTAATAAATTGCTGTTAAATTCTGCAAGTTTCATGATTTCAATTAATTAGTCATGCTTTTTAATTAATATATATATATTTTTTTTAATTTAAGCCATTAAAACAAAGTTTAAACGAGGAAAAAAAAAAACTCTATCCCCCAAGAGCTCCTTGACCTGAAAAAGGAATAAAATTGTCTAAAGGAACAAAAGAAAGGTGTGTTAAGGGAAATCGAGACGGTTTATCAACAGACCATCAGCAGAAATATGTAACTGCTGGACTGATGGAATGACATCTTTCCCTATTGGGTTATTACACTACGCATTGCAGAGCAAGTGGCATTGCTCCATGGGTTCATTGAGTTTGTCTGTGTGTATTTAACCGTGTCTGCTGCTTGCCTTTCAACATGTTGCCCGGACAGCTGGGTGATAAACATAATGCTATATGTCCGACCCATATGTAGTATGAGCATTTACAGCAGTCACAAGGGCTCTATAATCTGTCAGCCACACAGACGGGCAGATTGTTGATGTGAACATACAGACAGAAAGAGAAGGCTGTCATTGTCAATTCATTTGGAGGTAGTGAAAATTCTTCCACCTGTGTCCCGGTGCTGTCGTTTTGCCGTTTCCTCTGATCGTTTGAAATGCAGACCTTCCAGCACTCCTGAGATTATGCTGTTTTCTTTTCATTTGATGGGGTTTCGGATGTTTCTATTGTAGTGGAAAGTTGGAATCGGTACGCTTGGATGTCTAGGGATTCCCGTTTAATTTATCCTCTCAATCACGGAGCCCTTATCTTCCTGTCACGCAGTCTTGGATCTTTTAGTAGCTGAGATTCAGTTTAATTAATCTCTCTGTCTCTCTCTCTCTCTGTCTCCCTCTTCAACCCCTCTAAGGGACGCTGTACACGTGATAACTGTAAGTACCTGCATCCTCCGCCTCATCTCAAGACCCAGCTGGAGATAAACGGCAGGAACAACCTGATCCAGCAGAAGACCGCAGCCGCCATGCTGGCCCAGCAGATGCAGTTCATGCTGCCTGGAGCTCAGCTGCAGCCCATAGTGAGATCCCATTTTAATAACCAACAACATCACGACCGTTTCTCTCGACTTGAAAACTTTGCTTTATTATCCCTTGTTGTCTTTGTGTCTCTCATCCAGACCTCGTTCCCAGTAACGCCTTCCTTGGCCAACAGTCCGAGCATGGCTTTCAGCCCGTACCTGAGCCACATGAGCCCAGGCATCAGTCTCATGCCTGAGCTTCTGCACAGCGCCCCCGTGCTGGTCCCGGGGAGCCCCACCGGCATCACCATGGGCAACGGAAATTCAACGCAGAAGCATGTTCGCACAGACAAGCTTGAGGTGTTAAACACAGTGAACAACTTGCTCTGTCTTTAGTAATATCTTGCTAAACATGTATTCGGCATGTAACTCATTCTGAACCATTTGTGCTACAGACTTAAAAACACGTCAAATTGTGTGCTGCCACTTTTCTAAAGGTTGGAATACACTACAAGACTTTTAGGAACAGATTTTTAAACACTAGGCGTCACATACATGTGCATAGTGTTTATAGAGAAAAACTACACATCGTACTCTAAACAACTGAGGATCACAGACTACCAGTCTTTTCAAGTTATTCAAAATGCAACAAACTCGTGCAGAAATGTGCCTCATTGCTTAAAGGGGTCATGAACTGCCATTTTATTATTTTCTACTGTTCTCTAAGGCCAACTTATAATGTTATCAAGATTTTTACATTAAAACATCATAATTTAGAAGTAATAGGCTATCTTCTGTCCTGTTTTGACCCCCCTCATCAAAACTCTCTGTTTGAAAAGGCGTGGCAGAATGTAGATTGTTACTCGGAAGTAAACGCACACTGCTATGATTGGCTAACAGTTGTATATGTTATATACAGCCTACAGCCTTCCTAGAAAACACTTAAATTCTCAGTACATATCAAATGATCTGTTTAACAGACAAAGCAATAGTGATCATGTAATGAAAACAGTTACTCACACTCGTGATCCAATATAGCTGGCACAGCATCTCCTTTTAGTTTCAGTCTTTCTGAAAATCCTGTGTCGAATTGTGCTTTGTTTGTAAATGAATCCGCTGTAAAATGAAGTGAACCAAAGACAAAACAAAAGTTAAAAATAAAGTTCATCAAATAAAGTTTATCATTTGGTTTCTGCGTAGACCTACATTTGACGCTCTTGTCATTTACCTATTATGTGCACAAATGAGTGGGCGGGGCTAAACAGGCAGTGATGTAGAATCAGGCGTTGATCTTCTTTGAGGCAATGTTTAGCCACACTGTTACATCATAAAGTGGCATATTCCAAAACGCGTCGTTTTGGCAGATTGGCTTCAGTATAAGCTGTTTTTAGACTAACAAGAAAGTTTTGAGTTCTAAAACATACAGAATATTTTTATAGCACAATGACCTCTTATATATCAAAAGATCGAGGGAATTTTGATTTCGAAGTTCATGACCCCTTTTAAGTCACATGACAAATGAAATCAGTATCTGTTCTTAAATCAGCTCATAATATCAAACATGCTTGATATCCTCCGACTGTATGGAATCATTGTCTAAAGCTAAAAGAAATCTGTGCCCGTCATGCACGATGCAATTTTGTGTGAAATCTGTCATCTGACTGCCCAAAATCTGCAGTCTGGGGTCTGACTTTTGGCATCTATCGCTGACTTGTCCAGACTGCCAATCAGGGCAAAAATCTGTGAGAAAGTCATGAAGTGTATTCCAGCTTTTAGTCATCAGACTTCAGACCCATAGTTAGACCATGTTTGGCGATAAAACAAGCGCAAATGGTGAACCAATCCGGTAACACTTTACAATAACAGTACATTAATTATCATAGACCTAAATAAAATATTATTTTAATATAAACTGTTGATGAGTTGAACTAATCTTGATGAACTAACCTTAACTACAACATGAGTCATATGAATTCATGTGTGAAGTCTTATCCGAATACTTAAACAAATATGAACTAACATATAGTCAGGGTGGTCATTATTCACGCATGAATTCATATGACTCATGTCATAGTAAAGATTAGTTTTTGATATTTAATTTAGATATTAGTATTATGATTATTCATATACTGTTATTGTAAAGTGTTACCAAAAATTCTATAGACTTGCATTGAATGAGTCAAAAATATAGGCCAGAATATGATGTAGACTTGGGGCTGGGCGTATTTTGACCTGGGCCAATGAGCAAACACCTAACAAACACACTAGCAACTACAAAGCAACATGCTAAAATAATCTATAACCCTAATAGAAACATCCTGGCAACCATTCATTCAACATAGAATTGGGCAAGGGTCACACTTCTTTTACCAAATGTAAAAATCTAGTTTATAATGCTATTGTGTCATGATGAGAATTGAAATGACTGTCACTACGTGTGATTTTCAGCGTGACTACTGGGTGGTAGTAAATATCTGCTGTCCTGCTCTCAGGTGTGTCGAGAATTCCAGCGGGGGAACTGCACACGCGGGGAGAACGACTGCCGCTATGCCCACCCAATGGAAGCCGCCATGGTGGACGGCAGCGAGAACTCCGTCATTGTTTGCATGGATTACATCAAGGGCCGATGCACCCGTGACAAATGCAAGTACTTTCACCCTCCGGCTCACTTACAGGCCCGGATAAAGGCGGCGCAGCACCAAGCCAGCCAGAATGCTGCTGCCATGGTGAGTTACTGAGACGATCCCATTACAATGGCATCACAAGCACTAATTCCCATGATTATAACAAACACACATCACAGTATAGAAGATGATGCCTTCAGTAAAGACAATATGGCAACAATATGGATGAGTTGTCATACTGATAATTAAGCTTTAATCAAAAGCAGCAGTTGTGGCATAAATCAAACTTAATCGAAACATGACTTGCAAACTCAAGGCACTTTGTTTTAACATTAAAGGGTTAGTTCACCCAAAAATGAAAATTCTGTCCTTAATTACTCACCCTCGTGTTGTTCCAAACCTGTAAGACCTTCGTTCATCTTCGGAACACAATTTAAGAAAACAAAAAATAACGACTTTATTCCACATTTTTGTCTCTATTGCGTCACTTGTGGACGCTCGTTCACAATAGTATCATGACACGAGCGTGTGGCGGCGCTGACGCAGATCCGGCGTCATGTTACGTCCACAAGTGACAATAGAGACGAAAATGTGGAATAAAGTCGTTATTTTTTGTTTCCTTAAATTGTGTTCCGAAGATGAACAAAGTTATTTAATTAATAGTAATTAATGACAGAATTTTCATTTTTGGGTGAACTAACCCTTTAAATAATGAATGTTAAAATTAATAACGAGTGAGTGAATCATTTATTTATTATTATTATTATTAAATTCATGATTACCATTCATTATTCAATTATATTTTATCACACCATTCAAAAGTCTGGGGTCGGTATGTTTTTGAAAGAAGTCTGTGAAGCTCACCAAGGCTGCATTTATTTATAATAATAATATTACGAAATATTACAATTGAAAATAATTTAAATACATTTTACAATGTAATTGTGATGCAAAGCTGAACTGTCAGCATCATTACTCCAGTCTTCAGTGTCACATGATCCTTCAGAAATCATTCTAATATGCAGATTTGCTGCTCAAGAAACATGTATTATTATCATTCTTATTATCACACAGAAAACCATGATACATTTTTGTTGTTGATTTTTTGATGAATAGGAAGTTCAAAAGCATTTGTTTGAAATAGAAATCTTTTGTAACATTATGAATGTCTGTACAGTCACTTTTGACCTATTTATTGCATGAATGCTGAATAAAAGTATTAATTTCTTTAAAAACCAAAAAAGAACTTACTGCCCCCGAAATTTTGAACGGTAGTGTATGCATCATTAGATTTCTTTGGATTTTATTAATTTTTATTTATTCCATTTTAACTTCTCACAGTTGCATCTGCTTATGCAGCTCATGATCATAAACACTGACTTAAATTGCTTGGGATGTTCACGTTTGTTTTCAAACTCACAAGTCTAACAAACAAAGACCACAATGCACGGTGTTATGTAGTAAGCTACATTACAGTTAAATCTTTTTTGTAATATGTGGCTAGTAATTCATCAAATCTCATGTCATACTGGGCCATTTTAGTAAGCAAGTAGCCATTTTAGCATGTGGTTTTATCCAAGGCAACTTTCACTACACATATTACAGGAACAGTCCCACTGGAGTAACCTAAGTGACCAGCAGCCTTCGTTTTGGCCAGTATGCCGTTTTCAATAAGCTTTACTAGTGTCAGATGAAGGTGTGTGTATTTATAACTCACTTTCCACACACCTTCAATGTGAGGTTCAGGAGTGTATTAAATAATTCAGATCCCCCGCAGGATAACAAGATAAGTAGCTGTGTAACAATAATATAGATACAAAAAAAATATTTTGTGGGGTTTTCAGTTTTCATTGCCATGGAAACATCAACTTCTGATTGGTGAATCTCGCTACAGAATTGTGGGTAGTGCAATACCTCATCTGTAATTAATTCAGCAGTTAAGCAATTGTTTTCAGTGAAGTTTAAATAACCGGCTTATGCAATCTACAGAAACATATACCACCGTTTTAATAACCTTAGAGCTCATAGGTGGTCTTTCTTAAAAGGTTTATGCATTATTGTTTAATATCAGTCTCACTGTGGAGATTTGGATTGAGATTTTTTACTTCAGGAACCCGACTGTTGAGCTGTATACAGTACAGCACATTATTATTGTGATAAGTAGCTGTGTAACAATAATATAGATACAAAAAAAATATTTTGTGGGGTTTTCAGTTTTCATTGCCATGGAAACAACAACTTCTGATTGGTGAATCTCGCTACAGAATTGTGGGTAGTGCAATACCTCATCTGTAATTAATTCAGCAGTTAAGCAATTGTTTTCAGTGAAGTTTAAATAACCGGCTTATGCAATCTACAGAAACATATACCACCGTTTTAATAACCTTAGAGCTCATAGGTGGTCTTTCTTAAAATGTTTATGCATTATTGTTTAATATCAGTCTCACTGTGGAGATTTGGATTGAGATTTTTTACTTCAGGAACCCGACTGTTGAGCTGTATACAGTACAGCACATTATTATTGGGTTGTGGGATTGAGTTCACTCGTGTAAATCATGAGGTCGGACTTCTCCCCCATCATCCCTCGGTTAGTGAATCACATATCCTCTTTCCTGCTGACCTTGCTCTTATCATGTTGCATATCAGTCTTCAGACAGAATTACACAGTGGAAGACAGCCGTACATCCTCCTCATTATGCCTTCATCTAGACTGAGCATTCTGTGTTTAATTATCAGACGCCTCACCTCAGTTTCTCTTCTGATATCGCTCTTCCTCATGCAAGGCTGCATGCTTCTGATGCCCCTTTAGAAAAATGGAGAAGCACTCCCAGATATTTGTCAGAGAAGGAAGCACAGCATATACCATTAATTAAAAAAATCTTCACTTTGCATTAAAACTACAGAATACAATGTAGTTGATGAGCATACAAGTGATCAGCACTAGCTGTCACAAACCAGAAATCGTTCTAAATATGCTGATTTGCTGCTCAAGGGCATTTCTAGTTATCGTTTAAAACAATTACCACTAATATTTTTGTGGAAACCATGTATTAGGATGGACATATAGAGATGTTTTCAGTGTGAATAAAAAAAATTTTCTCCAATAAACTTTGGCCACAATTATTAGCACCCCTTCATAATCCCATTCGTTTAAAAAAAAATTAGCACACCAGGGTGGCTACAAACATGATATTGTCCTGCCATGTCTGGCCAAATTCCCTTAATCGTCCATTCCAATAAGTAAAGTCAAAGAATATAGTTCTGATGTGCAGCAAAATATGTTTCTGCTTCGCAAAATAGAAAGTGGCTGCAATAAAATTCCCATTACCACCATCATGGCAATAATTGAGAAGTTCCAATCAACAGGAAGTGTTACATATCTGCCTGGAAGAGGATGTGTGCCTATATCGCCCTAATGCATAAGAGTTTGAGTGGCCAAAGACTCTCCAAGGATCACAGCTGGAGAACTGCAGAGATTAGTTGTCTTTAGGTCAAAAAGCCTAAAAAAATATTTAAAAGCGCCACCATCACAACAAGTTGTTTGGGAAGATTTCAAGAGAAATCCTCTGCTCTCATCAAAAACAAACTCCAGCATATTTAGCTGTCAGACACTGCTGGAACTTCAAAAAGGACCAGCTTCTGTGGTTAGATGAATCTTAAAAAAAAGCTTTTTGACACACATGATATACAATGTCCACACCACGGTTAAATATACTGCTGAATGTTTAATGTTGTGTGCTTATTTTTCTACCAGAGTTCCTGGACATCTTGTTCAAATAGATGTCATCATCGATTCTATCAAATACCAATAGATAAAAAATCAAAACCTGACTGCTAGAAATCTTATAATGGATTCTGGTTAGATCATTCATCAGGACAAAGATCGAAAACAAAATAATGGTTCTGCCATGGCCACCAGTCCTCTGATCTGAACCCTATAGGAAATTAGTGGTGTGAACTGAAGAGGAGAGTGTACTAAGATGAACATTGAAAGATAAGAAGAGCTTTTGCATATAAGAATAGTTTCTGATCTATTGCCAGGTATTCTCCAAATTCCTCAGGGCATTATAGGCTATTACCTTGCTCTTATCTCAGCAAAAAATATTAAATAAAAGGGGGCTAATAATTGTGGCCAAGATGTACTGGTGAAAAACATTTATTTCATAATGAAAGTTTCCCCCACTTTCAGATTTTTCTGAGTATTTTAAATGAACGATCAAAATAATAAACAAGGCAGATTTATTTTCACAACCTTCTTTGATAATATTTATTAAGGGGGTCAATAATTCTGACCATAACTGTATATATGATTATATATTGGTAGCAGTGTTGGGGAAAGTTACTTTTAAAAGTAATGCATTACAATATTGCGTTAATCCATAAAAAAGTAACTAATTGTGTTACTAAGTTACTCTTTATGGAAAGTAATGCATTGTTACTTTTGGGTTACTTTTTGTCACCTGGGCTGGAATTGAAAAAGTAATTTAGATATTTCATTGTAAATTAAAAAAAAAAAAGCGTTACTTTACAAGTTACTTGAAAAAAGTAACCTGATTACGTAACTCGTTTGACTTGTAAAGCCTTACCCCCAACACTCATTGGAAGTTTGTATATACTCGGTCCTGTTTAAAAGTTTGAACTTCACACATGCACATGCACACATACACACATATGATAAAAAAAAAAGATAATTTAAAAATTTTTCTGTTGCATACTAGAAGAAGTAGACAAGAATGTCTCCAATGTTTTGAAAATTTCTTATTATTTATTTATAAAACATGGTTTGCAACACTTACAATGACAAACACACAGTATGTCAGATTTATTGTCATGAATGGACATGAACACACACAGTACAAAGTTTCCTGTAGCTCAGTATCATGGCTATCTTTAACGTCTCTTTCTACCCACCATCTTTCTTTTTCTTTTTGTTTTTATCCTCTTTCTTCTTTGTCATCCCGATCACTTCAGGCTTTGCCACCAGGATTTATATTTTACATATTTAAAGCGAGTTTTTTTAGCAGTGTAGAGCAGGGCTTGTTGTTTGTCATTTCTCAGATCACAAATGGAGACACGGCACGATGCAACGCAATGCGTAAAAAGACTGTATAAGTCATTATATTCCATAATTATGTCCCCACTGGATGCAACAAATGCCTCGTTTATAATGGGTTTTAATGTTTTTGTCTTGTCGCTCTGGCCGGACAAGGCATCATCACAATATGGTAAGGGGTGTAACATTTCCGTCACACGCTTGAGGTATTCGACCAATCACAACGCACTGGATAGCTGGCCAATTACAGCACACCTTGCTTTTTAGACTAATGAGCTTTGTAAAAACCGACACGTTTCAGAAAGGCGGGGCATAGAGGAGAAACAATAATGTACAGTATGTGGAAAATAATGTGTTTTTTGAACCTTAAACTGCATAAACACATTTCATTACACCAAATACACAAAATAATGTTCTTTTTAGCAGCATCATATGACCCCTTTAAACCTTATTTACCAACCTACTAAAAATGCGAACTAGTTTTCGGGTTGTGGTCTACAAAAATATGTAATCCCTGCCTATTACTTTTGAGATTAGCTATATGCTAGTGCCTCATATGCTTTTAAAATGTACAGTCAGTCTTTCTTCTGTGAAAATAAACCAAAAAAATAAAATAAAAATTTGTACTCCACAGATTTTATTCCCAGTAAGATGCTCCCTAGATTGAAAATGTCCCTCTAATTCCACTTGCCGTTTACTAACATTACCGTGTAGCAAATAATGTTTCACAGCTGTGACGTAAACTACATTATATTGGCGGTATAAAAATACCCCACCCAAACATTTTGTTTCAGTAGGGAATACATCAGCGCAGGAAAGAAAACGGCCATTTCATGAGGTCTTTATAGGCAACATGAAATCAAAACGGGCCCTTTTAACTTTTTTAATAAATGTTTTATGCTTGATTATGCAGTGCATGTTAGTTTAAAGCAAAAATATAGTCTTCTCTGCTTGTAAAATAGCTTTTTTCTATTGACATAACAATGGCTGTATCATAGCTTAGCTAATATGCACCTTCCTGATTCAGTCAAATCCTGATGGATGAATTGAAGCTCAATCCTAGATTTGATCCCACTGAATTTTCTGTTTAACTCCAATGTAAGGCACATTTCGAAATGTAAATGTGCTGTGAATGCTGGTGCAAAAATCAAGCATTAGGCTTGACTTGTTAGCATTAGGCTAATCAGCTGATGAGACAAGAAAGCGTATCAGTACAACAACAGATTGTCAGCCAGGTTAACATCCCCCCTCCTGATGAGGATCTTTCTACCAGTGTGATTCATTTCCTCTTGGTTTCCTGCTTTGTGTCCGTGTCTCCATCTCGCCACCATGTCGCCCATAATGACGGTCATCGCTCTTTCACTGTGTGTCACTAACTCTAAAGTTGTTTTGTCTTGTTCTCATGCTGCTTTCACTCCCCCTTCTTTGCATATCTTCCACTCCTCCATCCTCCTCGGTCTCTCTTCTCCTGGGCTCTTTGTGCATGGTGATGCAGGCTCCGTATTCTGCATGGCTCCATCTGGAGGCATTGGTAGGTCACTTCCCAGTCTCTCTGAATGAGTGGTTTCCTTACAGCAGCATCTCAGATCTGTGACAGACAGGAGGGTGATCCACGATTAACTCCCAGCAGGCCCAGCAGTATATCATGGGGTGTTTCTTCTGCTGTGGGCACTTTAGTTTTGTTTTTTGTTTTGTTGATTGGTTTGGTGTTGTTTTGTATTGGTTTGGTTTGTTTGGTTTGGTTTTTCTTTGGTTTGGTGTTTTGCTTTGTTTGGTTTGGTTTTTCTTTGGTTTGGTGTTTTGCTTTGTTTGGTTTGGTTTTTCTTTGGTTTAGTGTTTTGTTTTTTTGTTCAAACTTACCATCCCTTCATTTTTGCTACTTTTCACATGTCTATTATATGTAGATTACATTGTTTTTTTGTTTTTTGTCCCAGACCCAGACATCCAATCCAAATAATACAATTTTATCATAACATGAAACAACATGAATTACAACATTTCACACGTATGGTTAATCTAAACAAAGAAATAATATTATAAACCTTTATAAACAGAATTGACCATAAACCATTTCCTTGAAATTCTTAATAATTGTGAAAATAATTACAAATCATTCATTCAAATCAATCGTATATATAATATAATTTTTAACACATTATGACTGCATTGTTTACAGATGCTAATCAAATAAATAAAAGTAGAAAAAGTCACTTTTGAACAAAATAATTTTATTTCAGTCTAGCTGCTGTGTTTTTAAATGCTAGCTGTGAATTTAGCATTAGCAAGACAAAAGTGTTGGTTGGCCCTTTTATGTAAAAAATGTTTAACATTTTATTTCCTCTAAAGAATGCTATTAAACACATTAAATCATTTGGGATATGATAGAAATGCTCAGGACTTTGAGGAAAAAAATACAAAAAAAAGATGTTTGTGAAAATGTAATTATCATAAACTATTTCCATTTTAATTGTGAAAGAACAGTATTCTAACAGAATTATAATTTGTAAAAGAAAAAAAACAGTATTCAAATCAATATATATTTTTACACATTATGATTGTATTGTTCATAGCTACTAAAATATATCACTCATAAACAGAAGATTTGATCTAGCAATTCATTTCAGTCACCTTCATTTTTACCAAAGAATACTGTTAAACACAATACATGACTTGATTTTTAGGAGAAAAGTAAAAGAAAAACTGCTCATAGTCAAAGAAACACCTTATAACACCAAGACAAGATATATGTAATGGTCAGTCCTGAAAATGACAAGGACAGCTTAACGTGTGCACCTTACACAGTCATTTCCCTCATTACGTCTCAAACTGGAGGCCCAACCCTGTCCCGTCTGTCACTGCGTTTACACCCAACCTGTCTGCTTTCACCACTTCTTATCATTTGCTCATTATTTCGGCTTGTCGTATGTGTTTGTGCATGCATGTGTGCGTGTGATTTCGTGTGCAGCTGAAGGCACAGTGCGGGCACAAACAAGCAAGGCCAAAGCCTTCAGAGTGACTCATTAAGACTGGTTCCTTTTTCTTTGTGCCCTTTCCTCCTCATCCTCTCCTCTCCCTCACCTCCTGAAATCTATTATAGGCCTTTTCAAACCCCCAGGCCTAATGACAGAGGGCCGCTGGGATAGGCGGGACTGGACCAGCTGCAGGGCCCCCCAAAGCCGTTACCTGTCAGGGCTTGGACATACTGGTGAGGGTAGAGACTAGGCCCCCTCCCCTCACAAACACACACACAAACTTACCATTCACCCGTTTAGAAAGGTAGAAATCACCCCTGCTCACTTTCAGTGTTAACAAACCCAATATAAGCCTAGCAGAAATGCAGTTGCACACACACTTCCATGCCCATAGATGAACAATGATCTCCTTTTTTACTGGCCAAGTTAAATTTGTCCTTAACAGTCGTTTAGCTGGTAACAATCCAGTCAAAACACTAGATCTGTGCTGAACCAGTGAGTGTGCCAATGTGTGCCTGTGCCATGCCTGTATTTTTCATTTTGATGACATTATTTGACATCTGTGACACACTTGCTGTGTACATATCATACTGTGTTAATTTGCAGTTTTCCTTATAATATGACCTTTATCTCTTTAACTTTAGCTGGTTTTATTAGATTCAGTTCTTAATTCATATTTACAAGTATTGTAGAACGTTTATGTCGTTCATGATCAGGTTAACTCCTAACCAAAGAAGTAAAGTGTCATATTATTTTAAGGCAATTTGAATGGGAATGAACTGCATATGTATTTATCCATTCTCCGGCCCCCATCAAAATATGACAGTCAGACGTTCCCGTCTGTTCCAAATGTTTGTGATTTTGATGACGGCCATGTTTTAATTTTACCCTTAATAGTTTTATCTAAATGTAATGGTGATCGGATAAAACTCTCTAAGCTAAAAGGTAACGAAACAAAATGTTTTTAAGTTCTGTTTGCATGTTTGTACTTGAGTGAATACATCATCTTTGCAGTACATGAAGACGTAGTTGCCATGACTATGGCATATTATGTCATGGTACTCATAACATTCCTCCTCCCCTCCACCTTCCCCCTTCCCTTGTTTCTTGTCTGACTCGCCTGAAAAAAGTTCCCATGATGCACGGTGCCACCACTTCCACTGTTTCGTCGGCTGCGACCCCAGTCACCAATGTTCCTTTTGCTGAATCAGCCACCTCCAACCAGGTTTGCCCCTTCATTTTGGCCTCTCCTTTTTTACAGCTGTAAGGCATCCGATTCTGGTCCATAGACAATATTGCTTTTGTTTTTATATATAGACTTGAAAATCTAAATGCAATCTCTGATGGTGTTATCCAAGTAAAGATAATGTTAATGCAACCTTGAGTCCTTGAGTTCTCTATGGACCAGTGAGGAGCCTCTTTACCTCTTTAGCACAATGTCCCAGTTCCTCCATGTGTCTGTGTGTGTTCACATCTCTGTCTGTCTGTTTCAGTGTCTTCACTGTGTTAGAGAGCAAATAGCTACAATTAAAGGGATAGTTCACCCAAAATAACATTTCTGTCATTAATTACTCACCCTCATGTTGTTCCAAACCTGTATGCTGTTATTTTTTCCATGGAACACAACATTAGACATTAATAATGAATCATTAGCCAGCTCTTTCCATACAACAACAGTTTATAGCGACCACATTAAGGGAAAAAAACCCAACAAAAAGGCACTGTACAATTTTGTTTCAAGTCTTCTGAAGTTAAATGTTAGCTTATATGATAAAATAGCCAGTTCTTTTCAGTGAACTGTTTGATTAGATTCCCAGATTACTTAAATGATTCTTGAGTTAATCTTTTTTCTGTTGATTCAGTTCTTTTCAGTAAACTATTTGATCTGATTCTCAAATGAATAATAATTCTCAAATAATTGTGAATTTATTTTATTTTTGATTGCTTCTATTGTCCTCATTTGTAAGTTGCTTAATGACTTAATGTAAGTGTAAATGTTTGTTTTTTTTGTTCATTCTTTTCAATTAATCAGTTGAATGATTGATTTATGAATTGGACTGATTTGATTCTCAAATTCAGTTCAAGTGGTATGGATTTAATTGATCATTTTTGTGTTAGTTCGGTTTTTTCTGTAATTTTTGAAGATTAACAGATTAAGTCACTATGACCTGTTGTTGTATAAAATAAGCAACGTAATATTACTTCAAAAAATACAGTTTTTTGCACTCCACAAAAGAATTCAGAACAGCATGAGGGCAAGTAAATGATGACAGAATGTTTATTTTTGAACAAACCATTCTTTTAAGTGATACATTTCAAAAGTTCATTGTCTTTTCTTCCCCCTTCACCATGTTTGAGGAATTTTGCCCTGGAGCAAGTTGTTTCTGTGGCTCACATTAGAGTGAGATGGTATTTGTGTCCTCTGCGTTTTTCTGTGAATAGGATGTGGGTGTCTGTTTTTAGATGACAGTTCTCTGAATTTTTGTTTGTCCTTCCTTCTTCATTGTCTTAAATTTACCTTTAAGGGAAATTGAAAGTTCACCGTTGAGTCTGTTTAGTTAATGTGTTCTGCAGAATCATAGGCAAGCCACAAGCCTGACCTGGCCAAACTTTCCAAAAAGGGGGCATGTTTTGCTTGAAGAGCTACATTGTGGATTGTTTACAGGTTTCCTACGCAGTTTGGAAAAGTATAGAATTTGATTTTAGTCATTTTCAGGTCTAGATATATATAGAAAAAAAGAAAACACAGTATGGGAAAAAGTTTGATTTCCATACTATTGTCCCTGTTCTGTTTTTCATAAAAAGTGTGTCAAACATAATCTTATATTTTTAGCTCAGCAGAATTATGAATATTTCTATTCAAGTGTAACTGCTGCCCCTGTGCTTGGTGTATTTGGGAAGAGTGTCAAAGGTTTCTATTTGCAATTGTTTTTGAAGCATTTAGCCAATCACAGATATGTCTGTTGAGCATATTAATTTTTTTAGAAGTGATAATCATATGTGACCCTGGAGCACAAAACCAGTCATAAGTAGCACGGGTATATTTGTAGCAACAGCGAACAATACATTGTATGGGTCAAAATTATCGATTTTTTTTTTATGCCAAAAATCATTAGGATATTAAGTAAAGATCATGTTCCATGAAGATATTTTGTAAATTTCCTACTGTACATATATCAAAACTTAATTTTTTATTAGTAATATGCATTGCTTAAGAACTTCATTTGGACAACTTTAAAGGAGATTTTCTCAATATTTCAATTTTTTTTGCACCCTCAGATTCCAGATTTCCAAATATTGTCCTATCCTAACAAACCATACATCAATCAAAAGTTTATTTATTCAGCTTTCAGATGATGTATAAATAAACTAAACATCTATAAACCATATAAATGTATAAATAAATGTATAAGTTGAAAAATTGACCCTTATGACTGGTTTTGTGGTCCAGGGTCACATATTTAAATCTGGGATTGAATCTGAAATTGTGACGATTGTCACCGTGATAACCATAGCAGCGGATGGGAGAAAAAAATCTGAAAAACTGAATCTTGAAGTGTAAATGAAAACTAGTAGACTTGCCACTTGTTCTATATAATGAGTTCCTTTGTTCTTCATTTTATTAGTAGCTTTTTACTTGACCTTTTTAAAGCAATGTTTTCTTAATTGAAAAATAAGGCTACATGCTGTTTTAATGTATTTACTTATTGTTTGCATTAATAATTAACTCATTCAATTTATTTAATATTTTTTATTATCGAATAGCTAAATAAAATAGTTAAGTAGTTCCAATAATTTTTGCTATGGTACCAAGAACTAAGAAATTTTACTGGTATTGGTACTGACGAGACATTTTGGTAACACTAGTTTTTGTGAGAGCATCCAATTGTGAATTCAATATTGGGAATTTAACTTTTAATTGTTACACCCTTAATCATTTATTTTTTACTATAAGTATAGTCTGAAAAATCCACAGAGAAGTCTGGAAAAGTGTCATTTTGTAATGGAAAATGCGCAGGAACCCCGTGTTTAGCATTATGTAAGCTGGCAAAATGTCCGGTGTGGTTTTCAGCTCTAGTTTAGCATGTAATGGTAATTCTGGAGTTCAGGTATAGACCAATAATGCTGCACAGACCTGAGGTGTCAGCACTCATTTCCTGCTTCGCTTGATTTATTTGCCAAAATTACGATTGTGGAATTGCAGGTCTGCGCCCGCTGTCTCAATATAACTGATGCATTATTTGATCATATGGCACAATATTTATTCATACTCTTGTAATTCTTTTTCTCATTTTAGAAATGAACTGCGGGTTTGATGTTGGAGTAGATAAGATAAGAATTGACTGTATTCTCTTTGCATATTGCTTGTTTGACCGTAAGAGGTTCACCTCCTTATCTCTGGGCTGTTTGTACCTGTCTTCCAGTAGACGCCGCCGAGGTACTGAGCGCCGACCCCATCGACCTCCAGTGTGTTCCCATGGAGGCCCATTTCTGTCCCGTTCCTAAACTCCTGGTGGCTGCCCCAATGACGCTGAATCCAGTAAGCCTCTCCCGCAATCCCACAACCTAATCAGGCCCATCTCTCATGCAACATGTGCCCAAACAACAGAAAAATGAATGCAACAAAACGTGTGCCTAATCAGTACGTCCTTAACGGGCAATACATTCATCCTCATGTCAGAGATTCCCACTTCATTTGACGTCAACAGAGGTTTGTTGATATTGAAACAGGCAATACTTAAGCTTGGACCTACAACTGTTTAAGGAAGCATGCCATCTCGATGCAAGGAGACGTAAGGAGCGTGCAGATGCTGAATCAGGAGATGGAGCGCTCTCGTAACTCACAGCCATACGAATACATGCAAACCAATTAGCTGAGAAGAGTGAATTCTCTAGAGGTGAACATTAGATTTCAGAGCCGACTCATTTGATGTACGGTAAGAGGTGGAGTCGATGCAGATCATCAGCAGACAGAATGTTTCTCCGTCGTAGAATGTGAAAACCCAGAGTGTGTGAGAGCGACACCTAATGAAATTTTACATAGTTGTGGTGGTAATTTCTTTCACATTTAATTATAATTAATGAACGTGGCACGTTTTATTTCATGTTTACATTTCCAAATGTCGAAAAAAAAAAAAGGTTATTTGAAAATGATTGATGCTTTTGTAAGATAATCTAATACTGATTCTCATTATACTGATTTAGGTCTTTCGTTGAGGTTTTCAAAATGTCGTTGTTTGTGCCTTTGAGTTACAAGTGTGTGGACGTCTTTTTCCCCCCCCAGTTCTTCTGTACTCAACTGACTTACATTTTATCATAGAAAGAAAGAAAGTATACCTGTGTAGCCTTTCAGAACCAATGTGTCGTTCCTCCGTCTATTTAGGGATGTGTGTTGTTGTATTAAGTATTATTTATTTAATGGCTTTCCAACAGGCTAAAACAGGTCTACTGAGATAAGTGTTACTATTCATGCCTGAAGTGTCTCACCTCGCATTTCAAGCTCCACATCGAGGCGGTCAAACAGAAACTTGGTTCACATACTCATACCTCCACTTTAAAAATAGAACTGCCTTAAGCAGACTAAATATGAGCACTTCTTGTTGGGCAGTGTGATGCACACTGAAATGTAAGGTCTGATTGCAGGCCTTCTGGATGTATAAGATGTCTCATTGAGAAAATTTTAACTGGACTTTATTTTTATTCCAGCTGGTCTTTGTTCTTCAATGTTTCTTGCAAATATTTCTTATTGTCTGATGTCCTGGATATTCAAAATGCTCTAAAAATTTTTTTTAACTTTTTAGATTATATATTGCATTTCTTCAATTATTGGGTGAATTTCATGAAAACAGTCAAAAAGTCATATTCCAAGTCATATTTCATACCAAAAGGAGAAGAAAAAAATATATATATTTGCTGAAACAAATTTTTATGACAATTAAGCAGTCCTATTGTCATTACCATAATACAACAAATCTCAGTTTTATCACTGTAATGTGCAATAAATAACTACATAATTACACAGAAATAATTTTAAAGTATCACGGTTACATTTGTTCTAATTCTGTTGTTAACAAAATATAATACTAAAAACAATTATATTACCAAAAAAAATGTTTCCTGTTATATAGTAAAAATGTTGTACTAGTGAAATCATAGAGGATAAAAAAAATGCAATTGCTCCAGTGCAAAAACATACAATGCATCACGGAAATGTAGTTTAATTGTCATGAAAATTTAAAAAAGGCATGTGCAAAATCACATTTTCTGTTTTGATTTTGGTGTGAAATGTGACATTTTCATAGGATTCACCCTATTACCATGTCTATCTCTTGTAGACAAACCCCTTCTGATGGCTGGACTGTCTGCCTAAATCCATGCTCTGCCCCACCTGCTGTGTGACAGTCTGTTCGTCTCCACTTTTTGTTCAGCCATGTTTGGTGCATCCCTGAGTTACTATAAGATCAGTTTTCAGTGTCCATTAGTTGCCAAAATTATTCTTTAAACTGCATGTTTAGTGGTTTACACACTCATTTATAACAGATTGGCACACCTATGTTAAATCCCAATCATTAAAATTACAAGGAGGTATGCAAAATCCTTTCTAGAAGTCACAGACTGGTACCTGATTTGAATGTCCAGCGTCTCTCCCATTAGTTTGCTGTATTCAGCAGCATATGCGACCCCCTGCACACACGTCAAGTGCACTGCTTTTGTGCCAATGACTCTCAGACAGGTCGCCCTGTGCCAATCACTGGAGAACTCAGACTGCACAATTAGGCCTTGACATGCCAAAGTCATGAGCCAGATGGATTGAAATTGCAATATTGCAAATGTGCCCACCCAAGCGACAAATCTAAACCTATTGGAGCAAGCTATTATCTTGCGCTTTGTTTTGATACATCTCAGTTATCATTAGGCGAGTCCTACAGTTGGGAAACTGACAGTAGGGTGTTTTTATTACTGCATCAGTGTGCACCCGCTAATAGAGTTCCGGTCTCTGCCAACCAAGAGCTCTATTCGATTATTGCCGTAATACATTATTGATAGTTTATCCATGGAGGAAACATGAAAACTGTGTCAGACGGATGATACACAGAGGTCTGCAATCCATTAGGGGAGTTTCTTTGCCCATTTTGTCTTTGAGATAGACGGCCGATTGAACTCTTTAAGTTGATCTTGTGTTTGTTGTGTTCATGTGCGAACAGGTTTAAATCACTGACTGTGTCCTTACTTTCAAAAGTCGGCAGACTCTAAAATGCAAGGGCGTAGATGACCGTGTGACATCTGAATATTTGGACTGTGAGCTGAAAGCTGTGGCTCTCGTGTAGACATGTTACAATTAAAAGAAATTTTGATTCTTTTCAGACTGGGTACTAAGAAAAGGCCCTCATCAGCCAAAGCTTCATTTACGAGCCCCACCGCGGGCCTTTACATGCATATATGAATGTGACATTTAAGACAGAGAGAATGTCACGAGAGGTTTTGGATGCCTGTCTCACCATTTCTCTCGAACAAAACTACAACCTTTCTCAACATATCAAGGAAGTGAAAGCCTCCCAATGCCATCCACTGTTGATGTACAAAAAGAGACAGAAAAAGCGTTTTTCGTCACTTATCTCAAAGACCCTTCTCTAAACTGTTGTCTCCTTTGGGACAGCCATGTTGTTTCAGCGGCGTAACCCCAAGAGAGAGCTGTAAAGCTGATTTTATGACCTAAAAACATCATTGCAACTTTTTTTGCTGATCAGCACACACACACTATCTAGGCCAAACACAAGTGAAACGATATCATACAGCGGTGGTCTAAACCAAGACAAAATCAGAGCGAGATGATACTGTGTTATAACTGAAATAGTATCTGTATTGTAAACATCTCTGTATAATGTTCATGTGTTTTAAGGTTGTTTTAAGAAATACTGGGGCAAGTACGTGTGGATTCTTTTAGGAATGATCTCTACTGTTTATTGATGTGTTGGATTGTGTTTTGTAATTCAGTTCCATTGCCCAGCCAAGGTGTAGAAGCTCCTTTCTCTCTGTCTCTAGTGCAGAATCGTGCAGAAGGTGTCTGAGTGTTCACTCATGCATGTTCAACCTTTTGTCGCTTTTGCGGATGATTTTAAAACTCCCAAACCCCCCTGTGGCCCTTGAAGAAAACTTGATTTTGCGTTTATCTCTACACCCGTTCATACTCCCTTCTCTCTCTCTCTCTCTCTCTCTCTCTCTCTCTCTCTCTCTCTCTCTCTCTCTCTCTTTCATATAAAGAATTATGCCTTCTCCAACTGCAATCCAGCTGGAATCAACGAAATACTTGATAAAGAAAAAACAATGTGCCTCATCGGGGGCTTTAGCATTTTAAGAACTCACTTTTTAAGAAGTGTGCATACCTGCATAAAGTAGTTAGCTAGAATAATCTATGTGTACGTATTACAAACGCATCGTCACCGTCATTCTAGTTTTTCACATTATTGACCTTCGTAACGGTACCTGTTTTAACTATATCCTGACGACTTCAGTCATGTTACGGTGTTGTTTTGACACAGCTGTCAATGGTAGTTTGAGTTTGATCATTAGCGTTACTCGGTTTACCTTACCTTACTTACATCGTAAAGTCTGTCATCGCATGGAATTAAAATAATCGGAATAATCTACATCATAGTTTGTGCAGTTAGTGGTTTAAGATAAAAAAATTACTTAATCTATATATCTATATATCAATATACACATTTGTATGTATTACAATGATAGATTCATTGTTACCTATGATAGTAAGTTCTTGTTGCTATGGCAACAAAACTACAACATGGCTACCTTTGTATATCTTAATTGTGAATTTTTTCACACTTCAAGTGAAATAATGTACAACGTTAACTTATTCAGAAAGGGAATGTGTTCTTAAGTTGTCTTGGAAAAAGAGATGATTGACTATTTTGTAAAATTATATATATATATATATATAAACGTATATATATATATATTTAGACTTGTGAGATACTTTATGTCCAAAGGCCCTTTGGAGACATCATACGTTATTTCTGTTTTAATGATTATTATTTTTCTATTGGGGTTACTGATCACTTTTAGATAAGAACCAGATCTTTACGTAAACAGCATCTGAGCTTTTGAACTAATCAGATGGATCAATTTGGGGGAAAGTGACTTTCTAGTCTTACATTTGGTCCGAAAAGCTTTGGCGGTTTTCATAAACAACACAGCCCTGTGATGTCAGTAACGGGATGGTATCAGCCATACGTGAGCCCCTGATTTAAGTCTCTGTCCCCCTCTGGCCCTCCCAGACTGCACCCCAGCTGTGCTGGGACCTGGTGACTTGCGTCACCCCATCGGTGTACGAATGTGTGTTATTCACCTTGTTTGCACTTATGTACATAACTGATTCAAAATATTCAGAATTTATTTTGAATATACATAGATGAATAAATATATATATATATATGTAGAAGAGCAGATTCAAATCAAATGTCTGTATCGTTCGGAATACAGGTAAACAGTTCTCCTTTTGAAGGGTTGTCAAAGAGATAGATGCTGTTTCGCTGGGGTGTTGAGGAATTTGTTGTTTGTTCTGTTTGCTAATGCCCTCGTTCTCATCATTAAGCATGATACTGCATTTTGCGGAGAAAATGATGTCAAAAAAGGCTTTATAGTTTTGCGTAGCTTACAAAAGCGCAGCGACCTGAGCACTGTGCCCGCTCGCGTCTGATCCTGAGGTCCAGAAACCAAAGAACGGCCAACTTGTTTCTCTTTTACCTCTACATCGTGCGGTTTTGTTTTCTGTGTAGTCCCTATGGTGTAGTCCCGTGGGACGCCATGAAAAGGGGGGAGTAATAATGCTCTGCCCCCTGCAGGAAGACCAGGAGGGCAGCGTAAAGAGCACCTCAGGGTCAGACCGCAGCTGGAAAGCATTGCTGCAGGTTACACAAAGTAACATATTTCAGTTTTCCATTCTTGTGCACTCACCAAGACCAACAAATAACCTGAAAATCTCACAGGATATCCTCAATCAAAATTGCTCCAAAATCCGACGTGAAATCGCCAGACAGAACCCTCTGTTGAAGAAAACTTGTACATTCTGTGCTCTACAGTTGCTTTGGAAGCCAATAATTTTGTTGCCATGGCACTTGCCCTATTAGTGAGGGAGAGACTGAGTCTTTTGTAGGTTCTTGCATATAGACGCACCTTTGGACCAATCGATTATGGTCCTCAGCCTTTTGACTGTAAAGCTGAGGTAGAACTTAGGACTTGGCATAGACTAAGGGGTCCCGACTTGCATCCAGAAGCTGAATGCGAACACACGGGGTGCTCCTTTTACCACTGTGCTGACAGAGAAAATCGACAAACACTCTTCTGCTGTCCATTATCCTGTGCCTAAACATTCGGTGTGATGTGAAAGGACTGGTCTGTCGAGAAAGCCATTGAGGTTAGACTTCCACCTAACTGTGCCCTGCATTCAGTCACGTCATCGTCATTTCTGTGACTGGAACCCTAACGTCAATGGTTCGTGTTTTAATGTGTAGAAGTCACTGAGACCGGAGCATCACATTAATGTTGTACAAAGCTGTATAGTTTCGAATGAAATCGCTCATCGATGCAGAGGTTATGTCCCTTTAAAGGCATCGACTGATGTTCGGTGACTGACGCCGATGCCTGTGTAAATGTTATTGTGTGTGTGGAACCGTTCGAAGAATGTCTACATTGTTTCAAAGCCATATGTAATAGATTCCTCTCTCTCCCACTGTAGGACAAGATAAAACTGAATGCTTTGACTCTTTATATGAAATGCTTCTTTCTATTTAGCTTATTGTGCTTGTATGTGCTTCAAGAACTGTGCTTCTTGTCAAACCCTTTGCGATATATAAATGTATGGAATATATACATGCTTAAGACTTCTGTTCTTTTTGTTTGACATTTTAATAAAGCGCTTAAAGGCATTTTTGGACCGTGTTTGGTGTGTGTTTTTATTGGTTGTATTCACAGAGTGCTCTACAGAGACGTCAACAAAACAAATAATTGGATTTAAGAATTACATTGTCTTAAGTTCATTTTACTAACTGTACAAAACTATTCAAATCACTGGACATGCCAAGATAATGTCATTAGTTGTAACATAGAGACCGCTATTTGACCACTTCATGATTACACAAGCTTTAAATTGCCAGTGATATTAATATATAGTTGTATGTTCATTGATTGCTCATTTTCCTCTTTTTTCTTCTTCTTTCATCTCATTTTACAATATGATTGTGTCTTGGACATGTTTAGCTTAGGTTTCCTTCCAGCTATAGAGGCCTCAGATTATAAAATACGTAGGCCTAAATTGTTACACTTTATCTGTCTGTAAATATAATCTCAGTGTAGAATATATTGAAGGGTTTTATATAAAAAAAAATGTCATTAAAAACAAAAATAACACTAAAAATATCAATATTATCATGAATTATTTTAATAAGTCATATGCAGTAATTAGATTACAGCTTTAGCAAACATACTGTATATATTAATTTAAAGTTTTTGTCACTAAGATGACAGTGGAGTGATTCACAAAAATGAAACCAATTTAAATTCTTTTCAAATTGCTATTCTCTAACTCACCTTTTTTTAGAGTGATGTGATTTCCGGCGGATGTTTATTGGTCCGTTTGAGGCGTGTGAGAAAGGAGCTCCTCGGAGGGGCCGACTCATTTCCGCGAATCGGTTCTTTCGAACAGTTCATTTCAAAGAACCGGTTCAAAAACCTCTCCGTTGGTGTCAGAGCGTAATTGCGTCATAACGTCGCCTCTGACTAGCGTCCTTAAAACAACAAACAAAAAAGTTTTCTAATTGGAGTAGGCTATTTCTTTCATGTGTGCCATTGCAGTTTGTTGAATTCATTATTCATTGTATGAAACAAAGTAATGTAAAAGATAAATGTACATTATAGTTTACATTAATCAGTACTAAAATTATCTTGGGAAAGCGTTTTAAATTAGTTATTTATCATAACCAACTATGTGCTGATAAAACCGCCATACAAGTCATAAACATATTTCCTTGACGTTTTTTTTGTAACATTTCTGCTAATTAAACTCAATGTCAATCAAATCTTTGTTTCCAAATGCTCTTACAAATCGAACATGTTTGAAATTTACGGATCCCGGCTAAATTTACCCGAGATAATCCGTGAATCAATTCAACCGATTCACTGAAGTGATTCGACTCGGCCGAACAGTTCGTTCACGCTAGCTTGAGAAAGGAGCTCCGCTGCTGCTGCTGTCTGGGGCCGATATGCAGAGGCGGGCCGGGGAAAAGAGGCACAAGAAGGGAAGGAAATGCAGGATTCCGAGGCGGCGTGTATGAGTTAAGAGTCTCAGAGCAAGAAACCTGAACCCGGTGATTATATTCGTCGCTCAGAAGCGGTATTAAAGCAAGAAAGGGACGTTTTTATGTGAGTACAGCCTCGCTCTCTTTGAAAACCACTAGCCAGCTAACGCTAGTCATGTAGCGCTCCATTCACACGAACGCCAAACATGGACACGACTGCACACAATACTTGTGTTTTACATCGTCTCTGTAGCTAACAAACTCTCGGATGAACGGATCCCAATGGCGATAGGGCACAGATGGAGGGGCGTTGTGGATTTAGCTAGACGTATACCCAGGGAAAACACTCTCGTCCGCTGTTGAATCTGTGGCTTTGATTTCCTCGAACCCGATAAAAGTGCTCCCCCGTTGTTGTTTTGGTCATAAAACGCCTCGATAAGAAGTGCTGTGGTATTTTTATGTTTTTATGGCCGTTGCTGAGCAGATCAAGTTTGCTGTAGCTTAAGCCTGGATCAGACCAAATGAAGGAGTATAAGGTGGTTGTGCTGGGCAGCGGCGGCGTGGGCAAGTCCGCACTCACGGTCCAGTTTGTGACCGGGACATTCATAGAGAAATATGACCCGACCATCGAAGACTTCTATAGGAAGGAGATCGAGGTGGATTCGTCCCCCTCGGTGCTGGAGATCCTGGACACCGCTGGGACCGAGCAGTTTGCGTCCATGCGAGATCTGTACATCAAAAACGGGCAAGGCTTCATTCTAGTCTACAGTCTTGTCAATCAGCAGTCATTTCAGGTGAGTATTGCGTCTCATGTCTGGCTCAGCTAGTACAACAAATAGACTTTTGAGGTTTAGATTAGGACATCCTTACAACTATTACCACAACTGAAGTCAGAAAATCACTCTAGCAGGGAAACTCCTGTGATTTTTGGAGAGCACAAAACCGTAGCCCTCTCTGGCAAACTGTACATGACAGGAAATCAAAAATATGTCTCTTTTAAAAGTAGTTTATGGCATACATGCAACAGGTTGTAACTTCTTACATTCAAATGCACTATCGCCAACCCTGGTGATCTCACACACCCACTTATCATTCTATATGTTTGTTTGTTTGTTTTTACTTTATCTTTATTATCCAATTCTTTCTTATAACATGACAGTACATGTGTACATAACATTTTGTATTACTTATACAAGAAAAGCATTTTATTCCAAAAAGAACAAAACTGAGAAAAAGTAAATCATGATTTAAAGAACAACAGCACTGGAAGGGATCCTATTACACAAAAGTAATACAAAAATAAGATTATTATTATTATTAACAAGCCTTCTATTTGAAGCCAGATATAGTGTGGAAAAAAACTATAGTCGAAATGCATGGTATTGATCTTATTGTAGACATTTAATCTGCATGTTTCATTTTTAAAAATGGTTTAACCAATCCCATCATTTAGTCCCCTTAAACCCCACCCCTACAAGCTTTGCCTTCACTTGTGTCTCAAAATCAAAGCACAGAACCAAGGCCCCGCCCAACGTTTTGTCTTTTTCGTTAATCCGTTTCACTTGGATGTACGTCACAATACAGAAGAAAAGATCTGTCACCACTTCCATTTCATTGCAACTTTAAGACTGTTCATTTCTCCATAAACTGACTTATTTGGAGACCTGAGTTTTAACTTATATATCATACATTACCTTCTCTCTCTGCTCTGCAGGACATCAGACCCATGCGGGACCAGATCGTTCGTGTGAAGCGCTTTGAGAAGGTGCCTCTGATCTTGGTGGGGAATAAGGTGGACCTGGAGTCCGAGCGGGAGGTGGCGGCCTCTGACGGACGAGCGCTCGCACAAGAGTGGGGCTGCCCCTTCATAGAGACCTCAGCCAAGAGCAAGAGCATGGTCGATGAGCTGTTCGCTGAGATTGTGAGGCAGATGAACTACACCACTCTACCCGAGAAGCAAGAGCAGTGCTGCACCGCATGCGTTGTGCAATGAGCGTCCTGGCCTTACTTTCAGTCCAGGTATGAGAGTGCAAAACCGTGAGGAAAAAAACTAACCAACATTCAGGCTTTCTAGTGCATTCACATAGCCATTTTAATGGCGTCTTTATGTAAACAAATTTTTTTTATAGTCTTATTCAAACATTTTGCTGATGTAAGATGATCTTAAGTCCAACAGATCATCTTACATCAAACAGGTTCATTTATTTGGACGTTAAATTCCAAAGAACATGCATAGTATCATATAATGCTATAGATATAATTTTATCCACCTTAGTTTTCAACGCAGAAGTAAGCTATTTTTTGTGAGTGTGCTTAAATTCCTATTCATTAGCCACTATGGATAGATAAATAAATATAGAATAATAAAATGCAGTAAATGATAAAAAATATTTGTGTTATATGAGGCGTGAAAAGCCTGGGCTGTCTGGACTAGCAGTCAGGCACATGAGAACAGGGACAATCTTTGTGAATAAAGAGGAAAACCGAACATCCTGAATGGAAAGTGATGTCACAAAACAGGAAATGGTCTTCTGGAGAATTTTAGGATGACCCAGATGAGCCATTTTAATGGCGTCTTTATGTAAACAAATTTTTTTTATAGTCTTATTCAAACATTTTGCTGATGTAAGATGATCTTAAGTCCAACAGATCATCTTACATCAAACAGGTTCATTTATTTGGAAGTTAAATTCCAAAGAACATGCATAGTATCATATAATGCTATAGATATAATTTTATCCACCTTAGTTTTCAACGCAGAAGCTATTTTTTGTGCCGTGAGGAAAAAAACTAACCAACATTCAGGCTTTCTAGTGCATTCACATGTCATGATGCTTGATTTTTCCAATATATATATATATATATATAAATATGTTTATCATATGTATGTGTGTGTGTGTGTGTGTATGTATGTATATATATATATATATATATATAATAAAATTGAGCTCTGTTATCATTGGATCGCACCAAGAATGTGGCGTGAAGAATAAAACTGCTTAATCCCAGTACCAATGAGATGAGGCGTGAAAAGCCTGGGCTGTCTGGACTAGCAGTCAGGCACATGAGAACAGGGACAATCTTTGTGAATAAAGAGGAAAACCGAACATCCTGAATGGAAAGTGATGTCACAAAACAGGAAATGGTCTTCTGGAGAATTTTAGGATGACCCAGATGAGCCATTTTAATGGCGTCTTTATGTAAACAAATTTTTTTTATAGTCTTATTCAAACATTTTGCTGATGTAAGATGATCTTTAAGTTTGATATCTAATTGTTAAGCTGTAACAGCCATTATGCAGGTGTGAGACCTCAATATCTAATGTTTCTTTTTTTCCCCCCTTTTGATTTTTTTAAACTACTGCTTTCTCTCCTAATACTCTATTTATTAAAGTCTTTAATTACCGAGATAGATAAATATTGCATTTTTATATTCTGTTGGCTATTTTGGCTTTTTGTGACTACAGTATGCATTGTTTCTGAAGTACAGCATTGATGATGCCTTAATTGATTACAGTCTGAAACCCCTGTTGAGTCAGTTCTTTCTTTTCTTGTATTTTAATTTCATTTCTAAGATGTCTCTTGCATATCTTTTGTGCCCAACAAGTTACAATATGTTTTGGGCACGTTTCCAACCACTGCTTCAATAGAAACTTAAATTGTCAGCGCTCCATACAGCACAGTATTGCAGATGTTACTTTTGGCTTTTAACACTGTAAGCACATAAAATGTACAAATGCCGAAGTTGGTTATCATTTACATTTTTGTGAGACTTAAACCAAAACAACTAAATAAAGAACTTGAAATCAATGCATGCAATACCTCACAATAGGCTTTTGATAATGACCTTTAAATTGCCTGGAAACCGTTATCAGTTCCCAACAATCTGTCTTATTGTGAAGGAAACCCAATGTCTGAAATGTGAGGATCTTGTGATGAGCTCGAAGAAAGAGTCTGCTTGCTTGCTTGCAGAGTTAAGTAGATGAAGAGGGTGTTTTCCAACTAAAACATTCCATTTCCTTTTAATAAGGTTACATTTTGACATGGATAGGGATAATGCCATAAAGACAATGTTTTGTCATGCACATCTGACTAAAGTTCAGGACTTTGTTGCAGAGATTTTTTCGTAATGGAAAGACAAAGAAATAAGATTGTGCATTATTAAAAGTATTTAAGTCGGCATTAAATACGAAAAAAGAGAGAGCCTTTAAGAACGTTTAACAATGTTAAACAACCAAGCTTCATCCTTTTGCCCGCCTGTGGTCTAGGAGATGGCCAAGAACAAAATGACTAGTATAACAGCTGCAACATTCTGTGTGGAGATGGGAAAACCTGCTGGAAAGATGACCACCTGCAGCACTTGATCAGATAGCTGTGGCTGAGTTGTGATCATGAGTGTGGCTTCTGGAGTCTCTGAATGCCCATAGGTCACCCAGCCAGAGTTTACTATCCAGTCTGCCACTGATTTAGAGAAAGTTATTAAAAGAAAAAATAAGATGTTTAGGGGTCCAAATTCAGGTGTGCAAAAGACATTTATGAACATTTGAAGCTGTAATTAACTGCTAAAAAAAGCTAAAGCTATTTTTGACCCAAAGACTCCCACACCACAATTTATTTTGTGACTCCAGAAATGTCAAGAACTGTATGTTCAAAACTATTAAGGGGGAAAAAATTTAATTTAAATACTTTAAATCCAATGTTTTTATTTATTTTAACGTAATTATACAGTTTAATAATAATTGTATTGTTATTTAAATAATTTTAAGGGCACCTGACTGTTTTTTAATATAAAAGGCCCCAATAATTAATGGGTCATTGGAGTTATGCAGTACAGTTTGAGCTTTTATATGACTTAGTTTAAGGACATATTTCTATGAAAAATATTTAAAGTGTAAACACTCTCCATGTTCACCTACAGTAATTGTGGTGTTTTTTTTTATAATAATAGAATATGATTTTCATTTTTTTTTTTTAAAGTGCGATGTTTACTGTAATATATGTGTAGGAATGGGTCATGTAGATTTAAAGATTTATTTTATTTTTTTAGCCAAACTCCAAAAAAAAGGAAGCAGGAGGGGGGGGGGGTCATTTTAGAGATAAATCCCACCTTTGACAAGGCTAACATTAAATACTTTGATATACCACTATATTCTGTTAAAAGCATACACATGACTAGTGGGTCCATTTTAAGCCATCAGGACTTTTATTTTGAAGTATGGAGTGTTAAGAGACTCTTACGTTTTCTTCACTGTTTCTTTTTTGTTCACGTCTGTTTTCTGTTACATTTAGTAAAGACTGTCACTCTGATATAATGAAAGCTGTATTCGTAACTGTCGGGACGACGAGTTTTGATGAACTGATTGGCGCTGTGACTTCAGATGAATCCGTGAAGGTAAGAATGTCATTCATAAATAGTGAGAACTGCAAAGGAAACGTAAACTGAATGTCACAAATACTTGTCGGTATTTGTGAGCTAGTTTTATAAGCAATAAGCCGAACCAATATCCTGGCTTACTTTAATGACTGTTTCCATGTTTCTGAATGAAGGCATTAATCGACCGTGGCTACACAGACGTGGTGCTTCAGGTTGGCAGAGGCTCAGTTGTTCCTGATCCAGACAGCTGTCCAGGACTGACACTTCAAGTGTTTCGTTTCAAAGACTCAATCGCCGAGGACATGAGACACTCAGATCTGGTCATCAGTCATGCTGGTGGGTTAGAGGAGCTAACTTTGGCCCAAACACTACACTAAACACACTATGGCAAGCCGTTTTAACATTTAATCTATAAACCGCACTAGTATCTAATTTAATGTTTATAGTACTTATTTTTTAGATACTAGTATTTTTTCCATTAAGTACTAGTACTTGTTCATTAACTACTAGTGCTTATTCTTTAGGTACTACAGTCTTTTGTAAAGTTACTAGTACTTATTCATTAGATACTAGTACTTATTTATTAGTAAATAAATAGTATAAATCACGAATAGGCAGAAGCTGCGATTGTCGAAGCTGATATTTTAGGCAATATAGAAATCCTGGCCAGGATGCATCCTGGGAAAATGGCACGTATGGTCACCCTACTTTATGACTGCTTAGAATACTATAAAATATGTTGCGTGCCTTATTCTGTGTTAGAAGCCACATCATCTCACAGAAGGATTTATTTCAAACACTCGACTGACGTTATGAAGTGAGTTTGGAGTAAAAACATGTTATTAAATGTGGAATTTTCTGCTGCTTTCAGATGGAGCAGTATTTACTACACAGAGCCGTAGTTCACTGACAAGCTACGCAAACAGCTTTCATAATCGCAGAATGATTTCTTCTATTTTATAATCACGCGATTAAATTGTCTGCGATTATGAACGTGATTTTGCGTAGCTTGTCAGTGGACTACGCCTCTGTGTAGTAAATGCTGCTCCATCTGAAAGCACGTGCTGGAGATTTACTACTAATCACAGAACCGGCTTTACTGACAAGATGCGCATGACAACCGCATTCGATTAATCATGCAGCCCTAGATACTAGTACTTATTCATTAGACACTAGTACTTATTCATTAGACACTAGTACTTATTCATTAGACACTAGTACTTATTCATTAGACACTAGTATTTATTCATTAGATACTAGTACTTATTTCAATAGATACTAGTACTTATTTCAATAGTGACTAGTAATTATTATATTGTTACTAGTAACACATTTTTAATTTTTGCCATTGACATCTATGGGGATCCATCACTGAGATATCAGCTATTCAATTTTAACTAGTATGTATTCCACTAGTGACTAGTACTTAATGTTTATGTACTAGTAGTTATTAGGTACTAGTATGTATTTTTTAGATACTAGTACTCATTCATTAGATACTAGTACCTATTAAATAGACACTAGTTTACACTAGTAACACTAGTGACACTAGTCACTATTGCAATAATTACTAGTTAGAAATGAAAAGATGATATCAAAAACAGAATAACTACCACTCCCTGTTCATTTGGAGATATCTTCAACCTCATGAACTAGTGAGAATGTATTTAGAGATGTCTTAATTTAAACAGATCATTACATAAACATGAGTTCCTCTCCACCGTCCAATCAGACTCCACATGGTAATACAAAACAATCAAATTAATGTAAAGTAGGGATAACTGGCTTTGTATGTTAGCCTAAAACACAAGGAAAGATTAAAAACTTCCAACAAAAGTATAATATGTTTAGTCTAAATTCACTACACAACATCAGTCGAGTCTTTGAAATAGCGTATTTTTGTGATCTGACATGGTTTCATTAAATAGAACGAGGCAGAAATCGTGCCACTTTATATTATTCTATACAGTGATAAAGGCTATGTCGATTAGCATTGCATTTTAAATCTACTTTATTCTTATAAAAATACCCAAGATAGCTTGAAGAACAAAGATAAAACCATATATTTTCGCAATCATTATTTATTTTCTTAATGTTTCAACAGTAAAACGCCTTTCTGCATGTTATTCAGCTACTAGGCTACATCTACAGCGAGAGCTGGATGTGTTTGTCCATATGGATTGGATTTCCTTTGGATTTCCTGGAACGTCATCAGTGAGTCTCACTTGTGGAGTTTCTGCGCGAGGGCGCTCTCCGGCAACGAGTATGAATGGAAAAAGAAGATTACAACCGAGTACTCATTATTGCTCACAAAACCCTAATTTGGGTAAAAATATCAAAAATAATTAAGAACTTTGAGGTAAACGTTTGCAAATCCTTAGTTTTTCTGCAATGTAGAGAAGTGAACATTTTTTATTTTTCTTGCAGCTATGTTTATTATTATATTTATTATTAAATACACTGTTTTGTATATTAACGTGAAATAGTGTTATTACAAAAGTAATATTCCTTATTTTGTTTAATGTTTTTATTTAGAAATAATAACCATAATCATTATTAGTTATATTGATAAAAACAACATTTTTAGCCAAATTGTATAGCCCTACAAGTACAGCAAACCTGGTGGGTTTTGTTTTTATTATTAATCATTTTTGGCCTTTTTTTTTTTCAAATAAATGTTTGTCTGAAAACCATAAGGTTTGAATTTTGTGTGCCCTGTACAGAACATTAATCTAAAAACATTCAGTGTCTTTAGCACCACTGCTAAATGCAAAAAAAGTTAACGTACAGCCCTGATATGATATTTATTGTTTTTACTGGAGGAAAAAGAGGAAAATGATAGATAATAAATTTGGTGTCTTATCTCCATCCTGCCACCGGAGGTCACTCGTACAATGACCAACAAACACATTAGGCTACAATGTTTACGAAATTACAGTGTTTACAAAACTGACAAAAATACGTTAAAAAAACGTGACGTTACATGTGGCCAAGTATGGTGACCCATACTCGGAATTAGTGCTCTGCATTTACCCATCCAAAATGCACACACACAGCAGTGAACACACACACACCTGGAGCAGTGGGCAGCCATTTATGCTGCGGCGCCCGGGGAGCAGTTGGGGGTTCGGTGCCTTGCTCAAGGGCACCTCAGTCATGGTATTGAAGGTGGGAGAGAGCGCTGTACATTCACTCCCCCCACCTACAATACCTGTAACCTTTGGGTTACGAGTCCGACTCTCTAACCATTAGGCCACGACTTCCCCGACTTTCCCACGACTTTCTATGTGATTGTGTACAAATTATTGTTTTTTACTATGTGGTTTCCTCAAAAAAAGTACATCTGTCTCCTTGTTTTTGTTTCGTGTCTAATCTCTCTCCTATATGTTGCTGGCTCGTTAATATTCAACATACGATTACCATACTGGGCAGAAATGCACATTTAAAAAGTACTAGAATCTATTAAGTTCAGGATATCTTTGGTCTAAAAGGTTACCAGTAACTGAAAAATAAGTACTAGTTCTATTTTTTCTTAACAAGAAGAGTATAATTAAATACTAGTCACTATCGGAATAAGTACTAGTATCTAATATATAAGAACTAGTACCTAATGAATAAGTACTAGTAACTTTACAAAGGACACAAGTACCTAAAGAATAAGCACTAGTAGTTAATGAATAAGTACTAGTACTTAATGGAAAAGATACTAGTATCTAAAAAAGAAGTACTAGTAGCATGAAAATAGATACTAGTATGGCTTATAGATTAAATGTTAAAACGGCTTTCCATAAATACACTACAGTTCAAACATAAATGAATTTGATTGTTTTTGATGCAGGCAGATTAAGGGAAACTCTTTATAATAATCATCAGATAACAGATAAGTAGTTCATATACTGACAAATATAAATATAAGATAATCAAAAATCCATGTTTCCACTTTAAAATGTGTGATATCTGCAATAATTGTCTGTAAAAAATTCTCACCAGTTGGTGGCTGCAGGGTATAGTACTATGGAGACACATGATATGTTTAATATTTGAGTACATTTTATATCTTTATATTTTTGAATAAAATAAATAATACATCTAACAGTACGGTACTATAGTTTCCTGGGGGAGGCTAAATATTTAATAATATTTTACACATTTAGAATATACATTTTTCACAGTATAAATTGGGTCTTTATACTTGAAAATATATAGATGCATTTTAATTTTAGAATGGGAGGGTCTCTCGCATGATCATATTTGGGATCCATAATGGCATCTAAAAGATTAAAAACCACTGATCTGACATACATTTTTTTGTTGCTGACTTTATAATAACCTACAAATGAGTTTTAGATCATATGGCAGTTGCATAAACTTAGTCACTATGTTAAGACTGTGTCTTGAAAACTAGTTTGACCAACCAGCATTTACTCAAGGGGTAATGTGTGTTATTTTTCGAATTCCAAGTAAACCAGTCTGCCTTTTTATGTAACAGATTTTTTAAAAATTAGGAACAATCTTGAAGAAAAAAAACCTGTTCTTAAAATCGAGGTTTATGCAACCGGCCCCATATGTCATAATATCTGCTCTATCCTAATCAGGCGGATTCAAGGAAATGAGTTGACGGAGTTGCATGAAGTTTTCAAAGTCCTAACTCGTTTAACGAGTGGTTTTAAATTCAGCCTAGGAGAACACCAAGCAGCGATTGTCTTATCTTTACTGTTTAATTCAATTCTACACCTGGTCAGCTGAGTTGAAGAGTTTGTTCGTTTACTTGCGTTCTGTTTAGTTGAGAGCTGAAACGCTGAGGCAATTCCTTCGTCAAGTCTGAGTTTGAAAGACTTTCAAGTTCTCTGAAGATCGCGAAGTGTCACTGAAATGTCTGAGTTCTTTGATGGTCTTGCTTTCTAGTCGTGTCCTCTTTTGGAAGGCCAAACAAAGTTTCGCTTTGACAACGAAACACAGCGTCACACACGGCGGGCTAGAGTGAGTTGAGGCCTGCTTTAGTGAGCGGCGGGCGGGCTTGAGAACGGCGCAGCCGGCGGATTCAACATCTTTCTTTGCGTGAACATTTGGGCGGGGTTATGCAAATCTTCCCACATCGTGATGTAGACATGTGGTGCCATGTTAGAACGAGGCATTTTAGGTAGGCGTGGTTGACTCTTAACTTTTATAAAGAATATCTCTTTGGATTTGAGACTTTAGTCTTTGCAACTTTACAGATCTTCTTTATGCACCAAGAGCTTGTGACACTCCAAAGAGAAAGGAAAAATAGAAATCACATCATATGACCCATTTAAAGAAGCGGAAGTTGTGGTGTAGTTCATGCAGTAGTGAACATCCTGTGTAGTATTAGACCACAGTCATTTGTCACTCAGACGCTCAGAGGAGAGAATGACTTACATTCACACATCAAAACTATATTTTGGGCTTTTGTTCTTAATTCTGTCCTTTCAACAATGCTGTTCAACAGTTGATCCGAGTGAGTATATAATTACACACAATTTTGTGCTGAAAAATGTTTTTGTGGTTAATGGGGTTAAAAACTAAAGGCGAGCAAATGATTTATCACAAGATTGGGAATATAATTCTTCTTAATAATGCTGTTTGTATAAGAGGATTCTGATTGTATGTTTGCATTTAGTTTTGGTTTTCTAAAAGACAAAAAGTTTGAGAGACGCGTTTGGATGGGGATTTCCACGGTTCTTCTCATGTATGTCATTTGTGTGTATGATGTTGTGATGATACTCTTGAGGTTTGAGATTCTGATACTGATTAGTTTTATGTCTATGTAGGTTTCGGGGAAAAAAAGTGAAAAAATGTATTAATGAATTGTTATATGAATGACTTTGAATCAACTTGACTCATGTAGGTGTGCAGTGTAAGATCATCAATCTTGAGTATGTGGAGTGCTTCTGGCACCCAAACATACCAACAATGAACTACACCTTCAGCAGTGCGTAAGTCACACCCCATTTCACTCACCTTCCCTAATACATTCATCCCAACTGGATATATACAGTGGAGATCAAAATTAGACAACAATCTATAAATACTTGATTTTTTTCCTAATATAGTTGTTTTCACTCTGCACTGGCCTTTTCATTATTTCAATGTTCTTGGCTTCAAGGAACTGCTTTACCTGCTTTGCAGTGTGACAAGGGCATTGTTTTGCATGAAAATTGTAAGCTGATTGGTAGATTGCGGGGAAGGTATTGTATGTTGCTGAAGGAGGTTCTGATAAGCATTTGCATTCACTCTGCCATGTATCTGTATAATTGTATCTGTACAAGAGGCCCAACTCCTGTTGTAGAAAACTCGACCTTTCACTGACTTCTTTATGCACTTGGGCTTCAGTCTTTCCCCAGTTTGATGCCAAACAAAATGTTTCCCGTTGGACCCAGATAAATTAAACTGGCTCTCATTACTTCAGCACTGAACTGTCAAGCAATTCCAGCTACAGTGTTGAACCGATTCCCCATTGAGAGTCTCCGCATTATCCTGCCTTCTCTTGCATTTGTCTTACATGGACGGCCAGCCTTTTTGAGGGACTTGAATTAATTACTGTCATTGTAAATACAAGCTGCAGTATTCGAGAAATTACAGATTTGGAATGACAGTGCACTGGCTGAAAGGGTCATCCCTTTGGCCTTCGTCTGGACAACCTCCTGTCGCAGGGTTTCAGTCACCTTAGAGCAGCCTGCCTTCTTGCAATCTCAGTGAAAATTAGAGGAATGTTGCCAGTTAAATAGGGTTTGTCATATAATTGTGACCCTGTCTGTGAAATCCAGGCTAAAAGTCTAAAAATCTAATTATGAGATAACAAGCATCAAAGTTTTATTTCAACCATTCATTTCACTATGATTTTAATCTTTGACATGGCCTTACTCAATATTAAAGATATCAAGGTTACATTTCTATAGAATGCGTTTACCTTATGAAGGATGATTTTATGTAAAAAATAAAAAATTTACTTAACCTGGGTTTTCACAGCCAGTGTCACAATTAACGATTAACACCAATAACTTGGAGTTATTTTTAAGTTTTTTATACTGTGCTTCAGAATGCAATTAATCTATAAAATATGCTTAAAGAACTGCCCTTCTACTCCTGATAGGAAAAATTCAAATAGGACTAATCCGTGACCTTGAAATTTAGCTAATTGTAGGTTGTTCTCTAATTGTGCTCTCAACTGTGTGTGTGTGTGTATATATATATAATATATATTGAATATTGATGATAATATAATTTGACCTGTCAGCAGTTTTTTATGATTTTGTTAAATACATTTTTCATAATTTGTTTTTGTTTTTTTGTCAGATTTCTACATGATCCCTCACAAGACTGTCCAGAATACATAATGGAGCACAGTTACACTGTAGGCTGCAGAATTCCTCTCAAAAACCCTGATCAGAGGTTTACACCATTTTCTACAAATGTATCCACTGAAAGAAACCACACTTTTGCAAAAACGTTTAATTCCATCAAGAGAAAAGGTGAGAGAACAGATTTACAACATTTCAATTGTCTGTCAAAGAATGCTTGTGAATCTACACTACCTTTCAAAAAATTTGATTAGTAAGAATCCGTGTATCATTCGATCATTCGTTTTTTGATTTAATATTGAAAGTAGAAAACGGCTCCTTTTTTGTTGTTTTTTTCCAAGAAACGAAAAACGAGAATTCAGCTTAAATATTCATTTTTCGTTAATGGGTGGAAAAATGAATAAACAGCTTGAATATTCGATTTCTACATGTGGGCGGGAATTAAATGCCCCTTTCTGCTGATTGGTCAGCCGAAGATCAAACCGTGGCGTCATCAGTTCTTCTGCAGTATCAAGCAGCAGAATAATAGTCCTCCACTGCTGCAGTTGTACGGATTAATAACCCATTTGATCAATTTCATATTTTTCAACAGACTAATGAATAGCTCGACACAACTCGTACCGGGGCAGAGTCTAGACAGGTCTTTCTTCTGTGTAGACCAGCGGTTCTTAAAGTGATAGGGGGTCCGAAAAATTATTTGCTATAGCCTAAAGTATTTCCAGACTGTAAAGTCGCTTTTTTTAATCATGATTAACTACTGTGATTTATTCCAAAGTGACTTATATGATGGATGTAACGTCAAATAATCTAAATGAAGCCTTTTAAAAGACATAATTACAGATTATAATGATTTATACTGTATTTTTACGCGTTGTGTTGCCACGTAAACATAAAACCATGTCTGCATTTGGGATCGGAGAAATGACAAACAACAAGCACTACTCTACACTGCTCAAAACTCGCGTTTGAATCATCAGTGGCAAATCCTTTAAATATGAAAACATACTTACAGTCTTTGAGTCAGAACAGCCGGCATTGTAGTCTACTCTCCCAGGATCAGGAAACAGTCCTCCATAAAATGCGCTGGACACATCGGAATATTTGGGTTGAACTGTTCTGGAACAGTGTTGTAAATACATTTACATTTAGTCATTTAGCAAACGCTTTTATCCAAAGCGACTTACAAACGAGGACAATGGAAGCAATCAAAATCAACAAAAGAGCAATGATATACAAGTGCTATAACAAGTTTCAGTTAGCTTAACGCAGTACACGTAGCAAGGTTTTTTTAATAATATAATAAATAAAAAGAAAACATAGAATAGAGCAAGCTAGTGTTAGAGGTCTTTTTTGATTTTGTTAATTGTATAATAAATAAAAAGAAAACTGATAGAATACAAAAAGATTAGAAAGCAAGTGTTTTTTTTTTTTAAAGAAAACAAGCAGCAAATGAATAGAGTGCAAGTCTAAAAGGGACAAGTGTTTGTTTGTTTGTTTGTTTGTTTTTAAGAATATAATTAGAATAGAGAGTGCTAGAGTTAGAGGGTCAAATAAAGATGGATGAGATGTGTTTTTAGCCGATTCTTGAAGATGGCTAAGGACTCAGCTGCTCGGATTGAGTTGGGCAGCTCATTCCACCAGGAGGGAACATTTAATTTAAAAGTCTGTGAAAGTGATTTTGTGCTTCTTTGGGATGGCACAATAAAGCGACATTCACTTGCAGAACGCAAGCTTCTAGAGGGCACATAAGTCTGAAGTAATGAATTTAGGTAAAGGTGGATGGTGAAATTGTGATGAAACGATAGGTTTGATGGAACCACAAGCATTTCTGTCTTGGCAAGGTTCAGTTGAAGGTGATGGTCCTTCATCCAGCAAGAAATGTCTGTTAGACAAGCTGAGATGCGAGCAGCTATCGTCGGATCATCAGGATGGAATGAGAGGTAGTGTCATCAGCATAGCAGTGGTATGAAAAGCCATGTTTCTGAATGACAGAACCTAATGATGCCATGTAGACAGAGAAGAGAAGTGGTCCAAGAACTGAGCCCTGAGGTACCCCAGTAGTTAGATGTTGCAACTTGGACCTCTCCAATATACTTTGAAGGACCTATCTGATAGGTAAGACTCCAACCACTGGAGTGTGGTTCCTGAGATGCCCTTTGCCAATAGGGCTGACAGGAGGATCTGGTGGTTAACCATGTCAAAAGCAGTGGACAGATCCAGCAAGATAAGTATTGAAGATTTGGAATCCGCTCTTGTCAGTCTTAGGGGTTCAGCAACTGAGAGCAAGGCAGTCTCGGTTGAATGTCCACATCTGAAACCAGACTGGTTGCTGTCAAGGAGGTTGTTCTGTGAGAGAAAGGCAGAGACTTGGTTGAACACAACTCGTTCAAGTGTTTTTGCAATGAAAGGAATAAGGGAAACCGGTAGTTCTCTAAAAGAGATAGGTTAAGGGTGGGTTTCTTAAGTAGTGGGGTTATACGAGCAGTCTTTCAGATGAGACGTTAAACCAAGGTCTTGACTCTGTGTGGTCATTAAAAATCCCAGGATGTCCTTCAAAAAAGAGTAGGGGTGTAACCCCGGCATCCTGACCAAATTCGCCCATTGGCCTCTGACCATCATGGCCTCCTAACCATCCCCATATCTGCTGATTGGCTTCATCACTCCTCTCCACCGTGACGTGCATTCTTTTTGGCTCATTAAAAATTAATCTTGCTGCCGCGTTCTGGATTAATTGTAAAGGTTTGATAGAACTGGCTGGAAGTCCTGCCAAGAGAGCATTGCAATAGTCCAGCCTGGACAGAACAAGAGCTTGAACAAGCAGTTGTGAAGCATGTTCCGAAAGAAAGAGCCTGATCTTCTTGATGTTGAATAAAGCAAATCTGCAGGACCGAACAGTTTTAGCAATGTGGTCTGAGAAAGTAAGCTGATCATCAATCATAACTTCAAGGTTTCTGACTGTTTTTGAAGGATTTATGGTTGATGTGCCTAACTGGATGGGGAAATTGTGATGAAACAATGGGTTTGCTGGAACCACAAGCAGTTCTGTCTTGGCAAGGTTGAGTTGAAGGTGATGGTCCTTCATCCAGCAAGAAATGTCTGTTAGACAAGCTGAGATGCGAGCAGCTATCGTCGGATCATCAGGATGGAATGAGAGGTAGTGTCATCAGCATAGCAGTGGTATGAAAAGCCATGTTTCTGAATGACAGAACCTAATGATGCCATGTAGACAGAGAAGAGAAGTGGTCCAAGAACTGAGCCCTGAGGTACCCCAGTAGTTAGATGTTGCAACTTGGACCTCTCCAATATACTTTGAAGGACCTATCTGATAGGTAAGACTCCAACCACTGGAGTGTGGTTCCTGAGATGCCCTTTGCCAATAGGGCTGACAGGAGGATCTGGTGGTTAACCATGTCAAAAGCAGTGGACAGATCCAGCAAGATAAGTATTGAAGATTTGGAATCCGCTCTTGTCAGTCTTAGGGGTTCAGCAACTGAGAGCAAGGCAGTCTCGGTTGAATGTCCACATCTGAAACCAGACTGGTTGCTGTCAAGGAGGTTGTTCTGTGAGAGAAAGGCAGAGACTTGGTTGAACACAACTCGTTCAAGTGTTTTTGCAATGAAAGGAATAAGGGAAACCGGTAGTTCTCTAAAAGAGATAGGTTAAGGGTGGGTTTCTTAAGTAGTGGGGTTATACGAGCAGTCTTTCAGATGAGACGTTAAACCAAGGTCTTGACTCTGTGTGGTCATTAAAAATCCCAGGATGTCCTTCAAAAAAGAGTAGGGGTGTAACCCCGGCATCCTGACCAAATTCGCCCATTGGCCTCTGACCATCATGGCCTCCTAACCATCCCCATATCTGCTGATTGGCTTCATCACTCCTCTCCACCAATAAGCTGGTGGGGGTTCTGGCGCAATATGGCTGCCGTCGCATCATCCAGGTGGATGCTGCACACTGGTGGTGGATGAGGAGATTCCCCCCTTCTATGTTAAGCGCTTTGAGTGCCCAGAAAAGCGCTATATAAATGTAAGGAATTATTATTATTATTATTATTATTAAATGTTGAGGGGAAAACACCAGTGTGAAGGGGTATGTTAATGATGTGAGTGAGTGCAGGTACAACTACAGGAGAAATGGCTTGAAGGAGATGAGATGGAATAGGATCAAGCAGACAAGTAGTAGGATGATTGGAAAGGATGAGTTTAAAGACTTCTGCCTCAGAGAGTGGAGAAAAGGATGAAAATTAGTGTATGTTTGCTGGTAAGATGTGCTTGACAGATTGTGGTGTGGAAAATTGTGCACTGATGTTTTTAATTGTATTAATGAAAAACGTGGCAAAGTCATCAGCTATTAGAGTTGATGCAAGAGGGGGAGGAGGAGGATAAAGGAGCGAGGAAAATGTTTTAAAGAGCATGCGAGAGTTAAACGAATTGTTAATTTTGTTATGGTAGTATGTCCTTTTAGCAGTGGAGACATTAGCAGAGAAGGAAGAGAGGAGTGACTGATACACATTAAGGTCAGTAGGATTTTTGGATTTATGGCACACCCTTTCAACAGCCCTGAGCTTAGAACGATGTTCGCGGAGAACATCAGATAACCAAGGGGCAGAAGGGGTGGTATGGGCTGGTCTGGAAGACAAGGGGCAGACAGTGTCTAAAGAAGATGTAAGAGTGGAGCAGAAAGTATCAGTAGCACTTTAAGCATCAAAAGATGCTTACAGTTTAGGGGAAGGAAGTGAAGATGATACCATAGCAGATAGCCAGGAGGGTGAGAGTGAGCGTAGGTTACGTCGAAAGATGACATGTGGAGGGGTATGTGTTGTGTCAGGAACCATGTTGAGGTTAAGAGTGAGGAGGAAGTGATCCGAGGTGTGCAGTGGAGTAACCAGTACATGATCAGTGGAGCAGTGTCGTGTGTAAATAAGGTCCAGTTGGTTGCCTGATTTGTGAGTAGCAGTAGTTGACACTCGGTTGAGATCAAAAGAGGCAAGCGTGTGTGGAAGTCTGCAGCCTGAGGTTTATATAGGTGGATGTTGAAGTCTCCAAGCATAACTAGGGGAGTACCATCCTCAGGAAAGGTTGAGAGCAGCACATCTAACTCATCCAAGAAGTTACCTAGTGGTCCTGGGGGTCGATAATCAACTACAAAATGGATTTTAAGAGGGTAGGTAATAGAAACTGAATGAGATTCAAAGGAGCTGTTTATACCCAAAGATGGTAAAGGATTACATTTCCAATCATTAAAGATAAGCAGACCAGTACCTCCACCTCTTCCAGTCAAACGGGGGGAGTAGGAAAAAGATAAATTATGAGAGGCGGCTAGTGGGCTAGAGTGAGCGGCGGCCGGCGGGTTCTACGAAGGAGCGCCAAGCGGGTTTGCGGCAACCACATGTGAGGACCCCGGGCTGGACTCTGCTTCGTCCACGGTGAAAGCCAATCCGGTGATCCACAGCGCGAAGTTGATGTATTTCCTCAGTGACCAGCACGGATCAGCTCTAGGCATGACAAAGCGGATATCGTCCTCTTTTGGAAGGCCAAACAAAGTAGTTTCACTTTCACAACGAAACACACAGCGTCTCCACAACATCTCGGCGGTGGCAACAGCGAGAATAAAAGTTACGCCTTCTTTCTTTGCGTGAACATTTGGGCGGCGTTATGCAAATCTTCCCACATCGTGACATAGACATGTGGGGGCGTGTTAGAATGAGCTGTTTTAGGAAGGTGTGGTCAGGGCCGGATTTACCTCTTTTCGTGACATAGGCAAAACAAATTTTTGGGCCTCCCTTCCCTATTAATATAATAGGCCTAATAGTACCACCCAAGCAAACAAAACTATTTCTTAATCAGTGGAAACCGTTACAGTGCTTTCTATCGTAATAAGCGCTTGCGTTCAGTCAATAAAAATCGAATGTTGGTTCTTAATTTGTTTGAGAATTCAAACAAATTGCATTTCATTCCATTAAAAGGCACGGCAACGTGGCCACATAACCACTTCGGAAGTGCATTATTTCTCTAATAATTTTAACGGCCTGGAGTCACAATCACACATTAATTGTTCAGATTATTTGTTTCAAGACATTTGACATGTTTCCATCCTGAAATCTCTTGGGTGTTGTACTAGCTAATTTTTTATGCACCTCATTCCAAACCTTCCGTTGCAAATTCCAAAACGTCATTTTAGAGCTAATAACAGAGGCTTGAGCCATTGATATGCAGGTTAACACAGTTATTAATGCAGTCTAATGCAGTTATTAGAGAGAGAGAGCGAGAAAGAGAGAGGGAGAGATTAAGTGCATGTGAATACTTGCTCTGTGCGTCTCTCAGCAGTGTGCAGCAGCAGCGTCTAGCGAATCTTTAAGTTGAACTGCTTCAAGAACCTTGCTACTGAGAAATGTCATGTAGCTTTTCAGCTGCGAAACTCTTTTTTTGATAAATTCACGGGGCAGCCCCAGCACGCTGACGTCTCTGCGTGTGTGCACGAGTGCGAGTCTATGTGTGTGCGTGTGTGAGAGAGAACGGGAGAAAGAAAGCGTGATTTCCGTACATAAAAAAGGTTGAAGACATGGAAATAGTTTGTCATTTTTACCCTATTGTTTGTTATATTTATTTGCTCAATGTCTTCTGGGGTTTTGGTTCTTTTACTATTGTAGATATCCCATAGTATATCATTTCTATTATATATCTCTTCATTTTGGTTTGGGAACCCCACCTGGACGAGCAAGCATAGGCACGTGCCTAGAATGCCTATGCGTAAATCTGGTCCTGGTTGGGCTCGTAACTTTTATAAAGAATATCTCTTTGTATTTGAGACTTTAGTCTTTGCAACTGTACAGATCTTTTTTATGTACCAAGAGCTTGTAACACTCCAAAGAGAAAGGAAAAATTTTAATTGCATCATATGACCCCTTTAAGCTGCACAACTGTTATCAACATCTATAATAATAATTAATGTTTCTTGAGCAGCAAATCAGCGTATTAGAATGATTACTGAAGGATCATGTGACACTGAAGATTTTGCATCACAGAAATAAATTACATTTTAAAATATATTAAAATATAGAACGGTTCTTTTAAAAGTAGTATTTCATAATAAAATAGTTTTCCTGTGTTTCTGATCAAATAAATGAAGCCCTGGTGTGCATGAGAGACTTCTTTTAAAGACTTTACCAAACTCTTACCAAACATAAACTTTTGAATAGTAGTGTAGTTTAATAATTTACATAATTTCTTCACCCTTCCAGTTGAATCATTCATTTTATTATTTTAGTTCTCCCTTTATGTTTTTGATTATCGGTTAGTCATAGCACTCTTTTGCCAAATATTTTTCATATGACCAACAGGCCATTATTCCAGCGAACAGATTTCAGCTGTGCTACAATAGTTCTAGATGTCTTCTATCACTCCACAGTCTTTTTCTTCTTGCATAATGAAATAATTTAAACTTAAATCAATATTTTATGTCCACTTAATTATTTATTTGGTAAATAACCATGTAATAATTGAGTACATTATGTTCCTTATCACCCTATTACGATTTTTGTTATAATGTTCCATTATCCCATATTGTATTAGATACAGGTGCATCTCAATAAATTAGAATGTCGTGGAAAAGTACATTTATTTCAGTAATTCAACTCAAATTGTGAAACTCGTGTATTAAATAAATTCAGTGCACACAGACTGAAGTAGTTTAAGTCTTTGGTTCTTTTAATTGTGATGATTTTGGCTCACATTTAACAAAAACCCACCAATTCACTATCTCAACAAATTAGAATACTTCATAAGACCAATAAAAAAACATTTTTAGTGAATTGTTGGCCTTCTGGAAAGTATGTTCTTTTACTGTACATGTACTCAGTACTTGGTAGGGGCTCCTTTTGCTTTAATTACTGCCTCAATTCGGCATGGCATGGAGGTGATCAGTTTGTGGCACTGCTGAGGTGGTGTGGAAGCCCGGGTTTCTTTGACAGTGGCCTTCCTTTTTCCTTGTTGGAGTGGTCCAGACGCTACACTTGGATACAGCACTCTGTGAACAGCCAGCTTCTTTGGCAATGAATGTTTGTGGCTTACCCTCCTTGTGAAGGGTGTCAATGATTGTCTTCTGGACAACTGTCAGATCAGCAGTCTTCCCCATGATTGTGTAACCTAGTGAACCAAACTGAGAGACCATTTTGAAGGCTCAGGAAACCTTTGCAGGTGTTTTGAGTTGATTAGCTGATTGGCATGTCACCATATTCTAATTTGTTGAGAGAGTGAATTGGTGGGTTTTTGTTAAATGTGAGCCAAAATCATCACAATTAAAAGAACCAACGACTTAAACTACTTCAGTCTGTGTGCATTGAATTTATTTAATACACGAGTTTCACAATTTGAGTTGAATTACTGAAATAAATGAACTTTTCCACGACATTCAAATTTATTGAGATGCACCTGTATATTTAATAAGTCTGTTGATGATTAATTCCTTCTAAACCAGTGGCTCATTTGTTTGTGTTTGTACATATATTTGTTTAGTGCAGCTAAACCCACCCTATAACCTCTCAGTGGTGTGGAATAAGCAGGATGGCACACTTTCACTGCAGTGGAACAGCAGTTCCCCCCTCCCAAAAAACTGTGAAGTCTATATGGTGCGCAACCAGAAAGACACAAGACAGGTGAGACCAGAGATATCATATTATGATCGTTTTGCAGTCAAACGGCCAACTGTCTCATCTTCATCTTTCTTTTGCTCCCAGTCCTCAAACGTGACAGGAACATCATACAGTCTGTCTCAGGTCTCACAGAACAAGCCCTATGTTTTCCAAGTGCGGAGCACTGTTGCTGATGTCTGCAGTGCTTCAGATCTCTGGAGTGACTGGAGTGTCCCGGTGGAGTCGGGCACCGGTGAGATACTACTATCACATAGTGAGGGACATGGTATGGATGGATTTGCTCTCATTTGTCTTCTTACAGTTTTTTCCCCATCATGTTTCTGTGTTATGTAGGGAACAGCAGACAAGGCAGGTGGCAGTGGCTTTATGTTGTTCTGTCAGTCCTTCTGCTGTTTCTGCTGGGTTTGATGTTGTGCTATTGTGAGAGGTGAGAGATGTTTAAAAGACTTAAACATAAGAGTTTTTCATTAAGACTTGTTTTATTTATAGATTACAGATTTTATTTAAAGATTATTTTATTGCAATAATATAATGTAATCAGGGTCTCTGCAGGTCTTAAAAAGACGCCCTTCCACAATTGGAGCTCTTAAATATGAGAAGAAAGTCATGGCATTAAATGTTGCATTCACTACAAAAATGAATATTTTTCTTTGTATTTTTGTCTTGTTTTTTTTAGTTTAAATATCTAAACATCCTTAAATCAAGATACATTTATTTGAGATACAAAATGAAGGTATGAAGTTGTGTTTTCTGAGAAAATGAACAAAACCTTCTTGTTATTTTGCTTCTCAAGTAAATGTATCTTACAAAATGTACAGTCTTTGTCGCCATCTCTGTTTGAAAACCTGCAATTGCAGCTGTTAGTGGAATTATCTAGCTTACATTGGTTGTGCTCCAGCACGGCTCCAGCGCGGATGAATCTAATGTTTTGAGGAGTATGTGTGGCAGTCAGTCACCGCATCGGGGTGGATATTCACTGTACTTCGCAATCACAGATTCTAGCCTACGTCTTGGAATATATGACCCAAATAAGAATTTTCACCGGATATTGTCATCTGAACAAGTAAGTAACAAGTAACAGCGTATTGATGCTGCACACTGGTGGTTGTTGAGGAGATTCCCCCCTTCTATGTAAAGAGCTTTGAGTGCCGGAAGTGACGTAACGACGCAGCAGCATGCTCGAATTTCCCGCGAAAACCTACCCGTACCACTCAAATTAGAAAACATTATTATAAGCTAACCGTTGTGAATCGGACTAAAGTAAGGCATTCGTTTTGAACACTGGCTGGTTATGTACTTGCTCAAATGTTGATTTTGGATAATTTTTAACCAAAAAAGGATACAGACTGCAGCTTTAAATTCTTAATAATTAAATTAAATTATTACTAATTATTACTAATTATTACAATAATTATTTATATACAGGAAAAAGATCATCTTACTTCCAGTCGTGCCTGACCCTAGCAAGAACCTACAGGATTTGTTTCATAAACATGATGGAAATGTTGAGGTATCCACTCCTATGAGGTCATTATGAGTAAATGTGCTCTTCAGATTTGGATACGCTGTGACCCTCTCATTATATTCTCAGAGCTGGGTTCACATCTCCAGAGAGCTTAAGGAAGCCTTTGAGCCTGACTACACAGAGCCGTCCTGTGACGTGTGTGAGGTTACACCCTCTTGTGACGCCGGTCTCACACCTGTGGCCAGTCCTGCTTCTCAAACTGACAACTGTGATGAACCAAGCACTGAAAAAGAGCCTGCAGATGAACCAAGCACTGAAGAAGAGCGTGCAGGACAGCAGAGCTCTTAAGCCAAAGTGGTGTTAACCACTGTCAGCTCATTCTTACTGAACATGTTCACATGCTACATTTGAATGTTTTCCTTTGCACATTTATTTTTCCTCATTCATATCTCATTTTATGCAGAATTTATGTATAAGAAGGATGAAAAATTTAATTGTTGACATTTCTCAATCAATCAGTGTACTCAAAAGTTAGGGGTTGTTATGTTGACCATGGCTGCTTTTATTTGATCAAAATACAATAGAAACTGGTAATACTGTAAAATATAATTACAATAAAACATATTTTTATCTGAATATATTAAAAAATTGTAATTTATTTTTGTGATGGCAAAACTGAATTTTCAGCATCATAACTCCAGTCTTCTGTGTCACATGATCCTTCAGAAATAATTCTAATATGCTGGTTTGATTCTCAAGAAACATTTCTTATTATTATTAATGTTGAAATCAGTCGTTCTGCTTAATGTTTTTGTGGAAACCATGGTTTTTTTTCAGGATTCTTTAATAAATAGAAATTTCAACATTTTCTGAAACAACACTTCTAAGAAATCTAAACTTTAGCACCAATATAAGTGCCTTTACTGTAAGTATTGATCAGCTTAATGTTTCCTTGCTGAAACAAAGTATTATTTAAAAATTAATTAATTAGTTACTGACCCCAATCATTTGAACAGTAGTGTTGTAAGCCAACATTAAAAATACATGAATGTCTTATTTAAAAAATAGCAAACCAATGGCATTTATTTTAAAGAAATACAGCACATTGTTAAGTGTTTAACTTTTATAGTTGTGTTAGGTTTTTAATTAATACAAATACATAAAAAATCCACTTCAAAATGCTTGACCGCTTTCATTTGTATAGTATATAATGATTAATAAAACTGCTATTTAATTTTAGTAACATTGGATGAATATGTAATAAAACTTTTGATTGTGCATATTATACTATTGTTGTACTTTCTTGCCCTAGTTTGAACGTGTTTTTCCTCATCTGATTCCATGTCATTGTGACATCACAGTCTTGATGATTATGTTACTCTATGTCTGCTGTGTCACTAACTTCTTACCTGGCCTACAGCAGGCAGCATCTTAAAAACCGAGCAGCAGCCAGTGAGTGTCAAGTTCTTCTCTGCCGCAATGTTTATTTACATTAAACATGGAGGTAAGGATCTCAATCATGTCTTTAATTTGAAAATGAATTAAATTGCTTAAACATCAATGCCATAGGCTATACGCATTCTATGTTTAGATTTATATACGACTTAGTAACTGAGAAAATATGCTATCTGTGTACTTAAATTTCTCTATTTTATCTGTTTATGTAAATGACAAGAAGCTGATATCAATGTGATGTTTGTGTATTTAGATATTAACCAGTTCCTAGTTAACACCAACTGTCCAACTGTTGTCCTCATGGAATACATAAAAAACAGGTTGGGACTTGCTGAGTCAGGTATGTACAGCTTTCTCAAGGATATTTTTCATACATAAGGAGGATATGTGGATAATCATAAGCACATAATCAGTCAAATTTAGGTATTTTTTCCCAGCTCAAGACTTTTATTTAACAATCTTAAATATGACGTGATTGTCAGTAGAACTTTTAAGGATATACTTCCAGTTGTTCATGTGCTTCTGTCATTCAAATTCTGAGTGGATATTCAACGTCAAAGAAATGACTTTTATCACTGTAAGGTCTGGTTTACACAGAATACATTTTTCAGTTCCACACATGAAAAAATATTATAGTAATTTATAGTAAATACTATAGTGTTTTTGAACGATACTATAGTTAAGTGTATTGTACTGTATATATTATAGTATTTACAACACTTTGTTAATGAATGCTACAGCATACTGTAGTATTAACTATAGTGAACTGATAAACTGTAATAAATACTTTAGTATACTTTAGTTTTTATTACAGTAAACTGTAGAGTATTGTAGTATAATATACCCTATAGTTGTAGAAAACTAATACAGTATTGGATAAAGTAGTTTGTTTAAATTACTTTGAGTTGTTATATTACCACAGCAACAATAGAATTACCACAACAAATTAATTCAAGTACTTTACTATAGTATGGTTCAAAAACACTATAGTATTTATATTTACTAAAAATTACTATAGTATTTTTTCATGTGGGTTACAGCGTTTTTCTGTGTAAACACTCTCTAAAACGGACGTGTTTGACCGATGATCTCGCGTCTTTCAAGACTTGGAGTTGTTTTTTTCCCCACAATTCCAATCAAAAACGAGTTCTATGTGAATGGCCCCTAAGGATATCTTAAAGTAGCTCAGGCGGGTTGTTGCATGCTCTAGAGATCTCAGGTCAGAGGAGGTTAGTTGAGCCCATGCGTGCCCCTCAAACCCTGCGCCGAGGTCAGGGATCTCAAGCGTTAATATTTCACACGCTCTCTTAGCACATACTCCTACAACGGTATCTGATTACATCTGTGGCATGTAGTAAGGAAGGTTACCTGGGATCAGCCCATCACTAATGGAGAACTCATTACCACTGTCATTAACACTGTCCTCCTCCTTAATGCGTCTCTGCGTGCAAAAATGTGGCAAAGAGACAGTAAACATGTATTATATGACAGTTTTGACACGTGTTTGAAACAATATCCCTTAAGGTTACTTTTGAAAATGACAGATGTCAGTTATTGTGGAAGTTGTATAGAAAGGATAGTCATACTGTATGATGAGATTGAGTGTGATTGACAGGACTGAACTGAAACTGTCTACTGGCCTATATTACAAACCAAAGGTCTTCAGCTTGCATGTGGTCAGTGTATAACGCCTCACTTTCTCCTCTGTGAACTATATCTCTGTAGATATTTTTATATGGCTTCATTTGTATATTTAATTTCTAATTTCTCATTCTCATTATTAGATATCAGTCAACATTCTCAGAAGTTATTGTATGCATATATGTATACATTATGGGTTTTTAAAGAGATTGTAATTGAGCGTGCTGGTAAAAAATGGAAATGTCATGATGAAATTTCCCAGTTGTATTCATTTTCATATTGTATTTTAAATATCAGAAAAGTAAAATATACAGTAATGTCAGACAAGAAACTATTATGTTTGACAGGACTGAACTGAAACTGTCTACTGGCCTATATTACAAACCGAAGGTCTTCAGCTTGCATGTGGTCAGTGTATAACGCCTCACTTTCTCCTCTGTGAACTATATCTCTGTAGATATTTTTATATGGCTTCTTTTGTATATTTAATTTCTAATTTCTCATTCTCATTATTAGATATCAGTCAACATTCTCAGAAGTTATTGTATGCATATATGTATACAGTATGGGTTTTTAAAGAGATTTTAATTGAGCGTGCTGGTAAAAAATGGAAATGTCATGATGAAATTTCCCAGTTGTATTCATTTTCATATTGTATTTTAAATATCAGAAAAGTTAAATATACAGTAATGTCAGACAAGAAACTATTATGTTTTTTACAAATGTTAAAAAGAGCAATAATGTACAAGTGCTACTATTCAAAATAAAGTTGTATTAATTGCCCCCTTGTGGCTGTACTTTAAAGAAACTGCAGTAGTAGTGAAAATAAATGCATTTCCTTAATTTATTCAAATGTAGCTACATTTTTATATTTGCATATGTTGATGATATTGTTCTGATTTTTATCCATTAGAAAAAAATATTTTTTTGTTTATTGATTGTTGTATAGTTGTGACATATTCCTTATTTTTAATGTTTCATAATTTTAGTTTCAGAGTCTTCTTCATCGATCATATTTCAACCCAAAATAAAAACTTCAACTTTGCATAAAGAAAATTAAGCCTATTTTTTTAGGATTTTTTGCATTTGATTTTTATGATAATTAACCACATGAACCCCTCCCCCAGCACCTACTGGAAAGCAATATATAAATCTTACTCCTCACTGTAATCATTAAAAAAGCTATATATTTAATAATATGAACAAATGTACTTTAATTAATTGTACATTTTTTAAATAATACTGGTTTATACGTTGCTTCTTTATGCATCAGTTTGTGCTATTGTGAGTTTCTGTATGTATCCGAAGCCTTTTCAAAAGTCTGTTATTCACTGTTAACACAGGAACACAAGTCCCTTCTGCTTGTGGGACAGAGGGTCTTATTTTTTAAGCTTTCACTGCACTCTGGGTCACCCTCAGTACTTATGATGCAGTAACTGGCACTTTTGAGGGATCCAGAAGAGCGGGGCAGCTGAATCGACTGCTTGTTCTGCCTCAGATTAGAGTAAAAGACACTTGAATTTGTTTACAGTGCACTCTCTATTTAGGAAAATATACTTTGATTAACAAAACAAAATGTGATTTTTACTTTAACACACAGAGCAAAGAAATAAAGTATTTGATATTACACAAATGTTTTTAATGCACTTCAGATGTGGTCCTACATTTTTTTAAGAAATTTCGTAAATTATGTTTTAGCTTTAAAAAGACAATGTATTGATATTCATACTTTCTTGTATGTTGTACCAGATATGCATCCAGTTTGTTGTTAAAATAGACATTTACAAAACATTTTCTTTACTGCATGACTACTTTCATGCAGAGTTACAGTAGATGTTGATGTTGGCAGATATAATATGATGAATATGGTAATTCTAATCAGAGTGTCTTTGCCCTTGAAACTAGAGGAATAATTGGCCCCTAATTACCATATAGATGCATTCGAGGCATGTCAGCAAACACTCTCAAATACAAAAGCAGAAACCTGACATCATATTCTGTCCCGTTTGTTACATTTTGCACAGATAATCAAACAGTGATGAGAATCTAATACAATATTTGTTGTTCCACTCTCCTAAAATAATTCTTTTGCAAGATTGTCTGATGCTCTTTTTACAAACAATAATAAAAACAATAATGAGATGACATTTTTAGTGTCCAGGATGCACTTTCACTCTAGGATCTAATCTGCAGGTGTCAGATATATCTACATCCAACGCAAATGCAGTTTAGCAGCACAGAATTGACTGTATTCCAAATACTAATAACTTTTCCAAAGCAAGAGCCCCATTCATTTGTAGTTTGAGAGATGACGGAATGAGTCCAGATAATGAAGGCCCAAGGCATGTCAGCAAACACTCTCAAATACAAAAGCAGAAACCTGACATCATATTCTGTCCCGTTTGTTACATTTTGCACAGATAATCAAACAGTGATGAGACTCTAATACAATATTTGTTGTTCCACTCTCCTAAAATAATTCTTTTGCAAGATTGTCTGATGCTCTTTTTACAAACAATAATAAAAACAATAATGAGATGACATTTTTAGTGTCCAGGATGCACTTTCACTCTAGGATCTAATCTGCAGGTGTCACATATATCTACATCCAACGCAAATGCAGTTTAGCAGCACAGAATTGACTGTATTCCAAATACTAATAACTTTTCCAAAACAAGAGCCCCATTCATTTGTAGTTTGAGAGATGACGGAATGAGTCCAGATAATGAAGGCCCGAAGGCTTTTGATAAGTTCACTCTGACTTGAGGGGAACAGAACTGGAAGACATCACACGTTGAATAAGCACTTTTGTCATACTAGTTTAGGAGACGCTCTGTAATAAAGCATATGAAAAAGCTGACTCGCCTTCTCTTAAACAGCCTCCATTATTATGTTATATGGTAGTGTTTGCTCAAAATAATCTCTAAATTAAATATGAGTAAATTAAAATGTCATATCATTCACTTTATCCTATTTATTACTGATACTCACAATTCATAATATTCTTCAGAACTCATTACCTTTTTTTTTTTTTACAATGGAAATACCATTGTTTTTTTCCTGTAAGGTTAAAGGCATATGAAATGTAGTTTATATGTTCCCTGACCTAGACCGTCCTTACAGAGCACCATGTGAATAATAGAGGAGGAGTAGTGCATATGACATAAAAGCTGATAGATATGAAACTCCAAATCTGGTTTTATTCAAAATATTACATATTCAGTATTAGCCAATAAAATCTTTGATGCTGTAAATGAACAGTCTGAGGAAGAATACAAAAAATCTAGCTGTTTACCTTTGAATGATATGGGGATTTATACTAACTGAATGACTCAATCTGAGTTTAAAGCAGTGTTTTTAAAGTCCCAGTGTATTTATGGAGGGCTGTTTTCAGGGAGGGAACAACCAGGAACATTGTCCTGGATTCTGTGACTAAGGTCCTGTATGATAAAGCCTACTCAATTGGCACAGGGGACAGAGTTACACCCATAAAAGTTTGTCCCAGGCTCCTTGATTTTAAGCAATGTGCAATGTGTATTCACAAGCTCCCAGAATTGTCTCTTTGTGCATTATTGTGCAATTTTCCAAATGCCTGATTACTCAAACATATTTCAGTTATGGTAAAAAAAAAATTTTTTTTAAATAGCAGACCTATGTAACTGTGAGAGTCTTAACTGGAGGAAAATTGGAGACCAAGAATGACTTCTGTTATAAAAAAATATATACCCTGCCTGCATCCCAATTTCCATAATATTAACCCTAAATAGTATTAGTGTTACTAATCTCGAATACTAGTATGCATATTGAAACACAGGGATAGTGGATCATTTTTCTCCCAATTACTAAAATAAAACTCTTCAAGGTTCTTCTAATTAGTGCTTAGAGTATGACAGTGCAGGATATAGAGCTTCAAATGAGTTCATTTAAACAGCAGTAAGATTTTCATGTTTGTTGTTTTTTTCAGTGTCTATCACATTTTTAGACATCTTTGGTCGAGTGAAATAACGGCCAAATAATTCATTCAAAATAAGCTATAAGTTATCCTCACAGACAGTGCAGTAATGTAATCAGTTGTCATAAACAAAAGTTTACTAGCTCTAAGCCTTTCTTTTTTGTTGTTCCACTCTCCTAAAATAATTCTTTTGCAAGATTGTCTGATGCTCTTTTTACAAACAATAATAAAAACAATAATGAGATGACATTTTTAGTGTCCAGGATGCACTTTCACTCTAGGATCTAATCTGCAGGTGTCACATATATCTACATCCAACGCAAATGCAGTTTAGCAGCACAGAATTGACTGTATTCCAAATACTAATAACTTTTCCAAAACAAGAGCCCCATTCATTTGTAGTTTGAGAGATGACGGAATGAGTCCAGATAATGAAGGCCCGAAGGCTTTTGATAAGTTCACTCTGACTTGAGGGGAACAGAACTGGAAGACATCACACGTTGAATAAGCACTTTTGTCATACTAGTTTAGGAGACGCTCTGTAATAAAGCATATGAAAAAGCTGACTCGCCTTCTCTTAAACAGCCTCCATTATTATGTTATATGGTAGTGTTTGCTCAAAATAATCTCTAAATTAAATATGAGTAAATTAAAATGTCATATCATTCACTTTATCCTATTTATTACTGATACTCACAATTCATAATATTCTTCAGAACTCATTACCTTTTTTTTTTTTTACAATGGAAATACCATTGTTTTTTTCCTGTAAGGTTAAAGGCATATGAAATGTAGTTTATATGTTCCCTGACCTAGACCGTCCTTACAGAGCACCATGTGAATAATAGAGGAGGAGTAGTGCATATGACATAAAAGCTGATAGATATGAAACTCCAAATCTGGTTTTATTCAAAATATTACATATTCAGTATTAGCCAATAAAATCTTTGATGCTGTAAATGAACAGTCTGAGGAAGAATACAAAAAATCTAGCTGTTTACCTTTGAATGATATGGGGATTTATACTAACTGAATGACTCAATCTGAGTTTAAAGCAGTGTTTTTAAAGTCCCAGTGTATTTATGGAGGGCTGTTTTCAGGGAGGGAACAACCAGGAACATTGTCCTGGATTCTGTGACTAAGGTCCTGTATGATAAAGCCTACTCAATTGGCACAGGGGACAGAGTTACACCCATAAAAGTTTGTCCCAGGCTCCTTGATTTTAAGCAATGTGCAATGTGTATTCACAAGCTCCCAGAATTGTCTCTTTGTGCATTATTGTGCAATTTTCCAAATGCCTGATTACTCAAACATATTTCAGTTATGGTAAAAAAAAAAAATAGCAGACCTATGTAACTGTGAGAGTCTTAACTGGAGGAAAATTGGAGACCAAGAATGACTTCTGTTATAAAAAAAATTATACCCTGCCTGCATCCCAATTTCCATAATATTAACCCTAAATAGTATTAGTGTTACTAATCTCGAATACTAGTATGCATATTGAAACACAGGGATAGTGGATCATTTTTCTCCCAATTACTAAAATAAAACTCTTCAAGGTTCTTCTAATTAGTGCTTAGATTATGACAGTGCAGGATATAGAGCTTCAAATGAGTTCATTTAAACAGCAGTAAGATTTTCATGTTTGTTGTTTTTTTCAGTGTCTATCACATTTTTAGACATCTTTGGTCGAGTGAAATAACGGCCAAATAATTCATTCAAAATAAGCTATAAGTTATCCTCACAGACAGTGCAGTAATGTAATCAGTTGTCATAAACAAAAGTTTACTAGCTCTAAGCCTTTCTTTTCTTTCCTCAGAATTGACCTTGAAACTATACAAAGTTCTACTAATCCAAAACCAATGAAAACTGTCTCTTTATAGTCTTCCTTTGTGTCTTTTTAAGATGTAATTTTATTATGCTGTTGTTGTTTTGTGTTACACTGGCAATATGTTTTTTGCTTTTGCTTTGTCTCTATGTTTACAATTGTAATTGTTATTTTACTTTATATTAATAAAAAAAACTGTAATCAGTTGTCAGGCTGCGTTGCGTCATGAAAGTAGGCGGGCTTAACGTGTTTAACAGACAGGTACTTTTCCACCACATGTCAACGCTCATTGGCTCGGACAAACACAGCCGTCGCAATAAAATGCAGTACTAAAATTTGATTGGCCTACGCTCCACTCTTAGACCCGCCTCCCTAGCACTCTGATTGGACGCCATCACTGTGGAAGTGTCAGTCAATAGTTTTTTCGCCCAGTGACACTGCAGCTCTACGTCCGGACATGTAGATCTCATAGCGGCTTGGCCTTTGTTAGCGAGTCGCTGTGAAGAACCAAGAAAGCCAGAGGAGCCGCATTCATGCACATACAGGGAGGAAAATGATCATCTGCACGAAAAACATGGACTATCGCCTTGGAACCCAGTGCCAGTTCGTTCAAAATCAGGTAACATAAATGCCTGAAGTGAGGATAGTAACTGTAAACCGTCGCTGTACGTTATCTAGACTCTTGCTGGGAAGTTTTAAAGTTGACAGTTCGTCTACTTAGCAAAACCATCGTCTCTTTAATGTCGTTCATTCATTCATTCGGGGTTAAAACGCTCCTCAAACATATACATGTGTCATTATTTTTGAATACATATTCAAAAGTCCCTCTTTGAAAGAAAAGGCTAGTCGCCATAAGTAATATCCGTTATTTTCTAGCATACACGAATGTCGTTCACATATTTGTAGAATCAGTCCGCCACTTTTCAACCAATGACTATATTTGCTTCGAGATTTAAACGCCAATTCATTGTGTTAAGTATTTATTGTTCCTGAAATTAACTTAATTTTTGACAAGACAAGTGTTGTCACCATGTAAAGCTGCAGTCGTGCAGTTTAATTCTCTTGGACTTAACGTTTGTGCTGCAATTCATCTGTAATCTAAGGCAGCTTTGAACTCGCATAACAATAGTGATCCTATGACATATTTTGTCTTTTTGTTTAGTATTTTATGGAATGAAAAGCTGTGCAAATCCATTGCGTTCATGACAAAGAGTAATACGCTTCTTTGTCGTGCATATGCTTAGTTCATACTTCAGTTTGGTTTAGATAGTCATTGTTTCGTTGCAACTATTATGTTGACTACTCATAAAGATATGTATTTGTTGAATATTCCAAGTATTAACAGCAAAACATTTAATCTCCACGAGGAATTAAGACTGCAGTCTGGAACAATCTTTGAAAGCCTTTGGTGCAGATTAAGCCATGGTTATGGGTTTACCTATAACCTAAACCTAACGTTACATGAAAATAAGCTTTTCTATTGATGTTGGCATGCTGAAGGTTTGTAGGTTTGACACTCTCCGTCACGTCTGAGCTCTTTGTTGAGTTGTTTGTAAGAAGAATCTCCTGTTTTATACACGAAGACAACTGGTTGAGTATTTTTGGCTATAGGAGCATTCTTTCATCGAACATTCAACTCATTTTTTCCTTCATTTTGTATTTATTTTCATGTTTAAGTATATTCTTTAACCAAATGATTGCGTATAAGCTTTTGTGAAAATGAAAATCTGTCATTTGTCTGCGGCGCTGTGGTAGTGTAATGTTTCGCAGCTCACGTCGGGCAAACACAAAGCCCTTTGTAGTTCCAACCGTAAGCCGTGACACGACAATCTGCACGGGAGGATTGATTTAGTGACATTTCTTCACGCTTGACTTTTTGGTCTTGTTGTGTGAGCGTTTTCTCTTTCTCCCGTTTGTGTGATGTGATGCTGATGTACTGCCAATCAAAGTTGTTTTTCTCCTCATTCGCCTGCAGTACCTCCTGCAACCTGAGGCGATGGCGCTGCTGCGCATATAGGAGAACAATAGAGGAATGTGCCATTTAAACATTTCTCAGATATATGCTCTCATTTGCCAGCACATAAGAAAATACCCTAGGCTTGTACTTGGATTGTTAACATTCTAAACTCGTTTTCTCGCCCCCCCCCCCCCCCCCCCCCCCCCACCGCCACAATTAACCTCTGGTCCATTTGTAAAATATACATTTTTTTTTTTAAATGTCTGTAGGTGATAAGTATTATAATGGCACAATACGTGTTTCAAAGCTCCCTGATGTGTTTCACATAGAGAGCACTTTTAATATCCTGACTCCTGACTATGCTGCTTTTGTAACCTTGTCAGAACAGTACGGTAAAGTTTAAACGTGTATTGCAATCCATTATGATTATGCAGCTTATATATAGATATACATTCGAGGCATAGCTGACCATGATTCACTTCTGAATATGAAGACCACAAAAGCACAAAGATGGCAAAATAACAGACAACTGATTTCACCAGCAAACCAAATCTTGGACTTCCCAAGCGGAAATGTGATTCATCAATAATCTGCCTTCACTTCGCTATCTGTCATATGCAAGCTGCTGAATGTATGTCACACTGTCTGCTTATGTTAATGTCAGTCTTCCTGGTCGTCTGAGTGCATCCATATGTGGCTTGCCGTGTTTGTCTATTTGTGTGTGTGTGTGTTTGCTGCAGGCCTCGTTTCAGTCCAATCCCCAGTGAGGTGCAGCTGGCTGTTTTGTTCTTCCTGGCTTGCAGGTTGGCAAGCCAAAATAGTGTTTCCTTTGTAGAGAGGGAGAGAGATGGGGTTTGTGCAACAGCAGTTGGGGCATTTGCGCATGTCAAGGACTGAGCCCTCCAGGCCTTCTGAGAATGCAGATTGAATATCGCATCTTGCTCTTATTCTGGACTCAGGCCCTGACCCGAAGCCCCCCATCAGTTTAGAGCCTCATGTTTAGACTGTCCTCAAATGAAAACAGATGAGCAGTAGGCTTATGTTTGTCTGTTTTATTTAAGTGGTGATATGTCGCATAATTAAAGGGACCGCTCACCCATAAATAAAAATTCTGGCGTCACTTACTTAAGTAGTTTCAAACCTGTATGACTTAATTTCTTCTGCAGAACACAAAAGATGATATTTTAAAGAATGTTGGTTACCAGACAGTTTTGGTGATCATTGACTTTCTTTGCATGAAGAACAGTTTTTGAACGACATGAGCAACTGATCACAGAATTTAATTTTTGGGTGAACTATCCCTTTAAGGCCCTTTTCAGATTTTTTTTTTTTTTTTTTGTATTTGACCAGCAAGAATAAACACATTAACTCATTCAAATGTAAACGCAAGAGTACATGCAAATATATTCAAATCTAAATGCTGTTTTGTTTGTTCATGGAGTGATCTTGCACTTTTTTTGATCTCTAATACATCACACAGATGCTGCTTTGTGTAACTTGTTTTAATCAAACAAATAACTGAATTATTATGTAAAGGACGTGTATGCTGTCATTGTTCACGGAAACAGGAATTATGATTGCCGAAAGTGGCACCTTTACCCAATAAACAAGATTTCGGCTGAATTTGAGGGACTCGCCAAGAGGATATGAGACTGACTTCCTGTTTCGTGTTGACTGTTGGTAAAGACATGTCGGTGCATGTTGCTGGTGCTGATGAGGCATACTCTATTGACAAAAAAAATCGCCCCAAGTTTCAAAATAACCTTACTCTGTTGACCATGAACTGTGCTGGTGTTATGTATGAACTTTATACCCTAATTGACAAGTTTAACCAACATATTTTGTTGATCGCAGCTTGATATAATATATATATATATATATATATATATATATACACAAAAACCTTGGTTGACAGCATCTGCTGCTGCGTTTCATTGAGCCGCGCCTGTGTGGGTGTGTGAGCGTCTCTCAGCTTCTCAAATGACTTGCATTAGTCTCTAATTTCCCTCTGAAGTTTCATTAGTAGTTAATTGCAAGTTGTTTTGTCTCGTTCCAGGGATACAGACTCCCCCTTGCGATTTTCTGCGGCTGCCGATACGGGCTGTGAAATGAACACTCGGTATTGAACCACGATAGCATGTTGAAAATATCTGTATTTGCAGTTGCCTGTTTTTCTGGGTCACTGCTGAGGAGTTTTGGGCATTGCGACCAGGCTCGGAGACATGTGATCTGTTTACCAGGGAAAGTGCACTTGTACTTGCGTCCCAATGGAGAATAGTGTTTGAACTGTTGTTTGAGGCTGACCTCAACATCTTAGTCTTGTTTAAATTACTTGTCCCTATGTGGCTTGTGCTTTATTGCCAATATGGCTCTTGGTTGACCGTATTTTCACTTCTGTATTCTTAGAGCTTTTCCCAGCGCAAAATGCTTATGGTATCTAAACAATAGGTACATCCTACTTCACGTACTCGTGCACTATTCTATGCCAGTTTATAGTATAAATACTTGCTAGTAAATTTTACAAACAATTTTAAACATGAAATTTTAAAGTTGAAAGACTGAAATTGTATTTACTCGTAAAATGTATCCTGGTAATCTTTGTTTTAATTGAAAAAGCATTTTTTACAGTAGTATGTTAACACTGGAAATTCCAGAAAGAAAAAGTTTCACTTCATATACCAAGATGATGCACTTAATTAACCAAAACAATGAAAAGTGGAATGTTGAACATTCACTCAACTGTTGCAGCCTTTCTTTATGTAATACAGGGGAAATGGTCTATTAGATAAAATAACTTTATAAAGTTCATATATTAGTAGAGTGCGTAGTATGGCGTGTCATTTGGGACACAACAAATGTATGGAAGTTATGCAGAAATAGATCTGGATAGGCACTTGATCTGGAGTATAAATGCCAGACTTTTTAGGTAACCGTAATGTTAGTCCATGATGCTTTGTATGGTATGTTGTGCTTGCACATGTTTCGCAAACCTCGACTGAATTGAATGACAAGACACCTGTATCTCGGGCAGACACATATCGCAGCTTTCAGTGCCACCTTGAAACGGATCTTTTTCCTTGATAGAAGAGTGTCTTTGTTCCTGTTCCATCAAGTTGCCTCTTAAAATTAGTCATCAACCAGATGTAGTGTCATTTTTTTTAAATGACTTTATATTAAATGGTAAGTTTCAGGCATTCAAATACATCAGTAAACAGGTTAGGCTGATACATTTTCCAATAGAGGGCAAACCACTGTCTGCGCCACAGTGCAAAACTACTTTTCATCGGAATTGCATGTTAAATTGGTTTAAGAATCAAATATTGACAGATGGTTTAGTGTTTAAGTTCATTCCCTTTCATGAACATTTACTTGAGGAACCTGTCTGGAGAGATATTGATGATGTCCCGCAAGTAACCCTTTTTTCTTTATTTCATAGTGTCCCTTGTGCAGGAACGGCGTTTCTTTCTTATCTATGCATGTGCTATCGCAGCTGTCCTCTAGGACGATTTATAACCCTCTCTTTTCTGTCAGACACTGTATGAAGAGCCAGGACCAGACAAGCAGTCCGTAGGCCTGGGTGTAATTTATTACCCACATATTTTCCTCAACAAGATTCAGCACTGTAGAACGTGAACAGATTTTCAGTTGGCTAATTGCTATCAGTTCTTTAATGTGATTTTAAGTGGTATTTGGAGACCCAAAATGTATAGTGACTCAAAGGGATTGTAGGCGCAGTACGTGCCGTGCTGTCAGAGTGAATCTTCAGTACTGTCAGGAAGAGTTATGATGGCCCAGAGCTGTTTTGGCCAAGGCTCTCAGTTGTCCCCCGTAACTATGTAACAAGATTTCAGTCAATACGTGACCACGTTCATGTTTGCATTCAGTCAGAGCTCATCCTCTTCTCCCCCCCCCAGAGCTGCATGAGAGTCACTTCACCAGCATTTCGCCATTTCACTTGAGAAAATCTATCAAATGCAAACTGAAACTCAAAGGTCTTCATGACAAACTGACAAAATAAAAGTTTGGTTTAACTTAAAGAAATTCACTGTTATATTACTATTATATAATAAAATGTACTTATTAAAGTAATAATAATCATGTATAATAATGATAGAAAATAATTGGACACAAGTTTGGGAAAAAATAAAACTGATTTTGTGGGACTCTAAAAAGTAGACGTAGACATTTGCTTGTAAACAAACAAATTATGTTTACATTCATTCTCAAGGCCTTAAACATGTGGAAAGCATTTTCTTCCCCATTAATAGAATGAGATAAATATTGTGATAAATATTGATATCGAATGATGTGGGAAAAAATACTGTGGTCATATTTTGCCCATATTGCCCTAGAGCTATTGTAGTTCCGTTGCTGTTAGTTAATCAAAAATCTACCACTATTGTGTCAAAATGTGTCACTGACCTTTTAAAATGGCCTTCAAATTGCATTGAACTTCAATAATGTGACGCATTTCTGTGTGGAATTGTGAAATTGTATTGTTTTCCCCCCAAGCCACTTAGCCTATGTTACATCAACAGAAAAATGAAGTAATTTCAAAGTAGAGATTGTAACCACAGTTTGGTGCACATTTATAAAACATTTTCCTTAAAATCTTATGCACTGATAAATGGCAGAAAATGATTACAAATTTTTACAATGTATTCTGTAGTCCAATAAAACCCGTTTTCACCAGCTCTGCTTCTGTTTGCTTCAGTTGCTCTCTCACTACTCTCCAATCTCCCTCTGCTCTCTCTCTCTGTGAGGTGCTTGAACAGGAGGGGAGTGGGCAGGATTTCCATAATCCCACAGTCAGACACAAAGCAGGCCAAAGGCACAGGCACAAGGCCTCGGTTTGCCTTCACAGTCAGCATTTAAAAACATAAAGACATGAATCAGCAGATCTCCTCAACACCAGTCAAACAAGGACATCGGGACAATGTATTTGCCATTTTCACATCGATTTCCTTTCCACAAATTGTCTAAAATAGTCTCCTATGCTAAATACGGACGATTGAACCACAACTCCCAAGTTGTGCCTGTGATTATACATGGGTATGGTGTCCAGTGCCATTTATATAATCTGGATGTATTTTAAGCATCTTGGGGTGTGAAAGTAGGAGATTGAGGTCGCCAGACATCTGTCTGGTCTGAAACAGCAGTGGGTCGCTGTTAGTGTGGAATGTTTATTACTGTCCCTCGATACCCGCAGGACCCGTGGCAGATGCCGTGTTTGCTTGCTAGTATTCTTTTACTTCTTTATATTTTTGTTGGGAACTATTTGAGGAATGCTGCAAATACTAGTGAAAGTTATTTGAAGGTGGTTCCTTTAAGATTAACCTAAAAAAAACACACTAAATAGGTGTTTTTCATTCGCAAAGTGCTTTTTTTATCTGCCTTTTGTTTGTCAATTTCTCATTGCTGTGTTTTATTCCTTTTGGCAGGTGATGGTGAACTCTGAGAAAGACCGTGCTTCTCTCTTGTGTATGAAGGCTCTGGCCAACAGGGGGCGTCTGGACTCGGTGTCTCAGCAGATGGCCTCTCACCCACAGTACCTGGAGAGTTTCCTGCGCACACAGCACTACATCCTCTATATGGATGGCCCATTGCCCCTGCACTACCGCCACTACATTGCCATCATGGTATGAACATGCTCTACAGTCAATCACGGTCTCAAATAATATCTCAGGTTAATTGATAACTGTATTTGTGTTTCAGGCTGCGGCGCGGCATCACTGTAGGTATCTGGTGTCTCTGCACTCGGCTCAGTTTCTGCGGGTTGGCGGAGACCCGTTATGGCTTCAGGGGTTAGAGGCTGCACCCTCGCGTCTACGGCACCTTGATCACATCAACAAGGTCCTGGCCCATCAGCCTTGGCTCACGGCACGCTCGCACATACAGGCTCTGCTCAAGACGGGGGAGCAGTGTTGGTCTCTGGCTGAGCTCGTACAGGCTGTGGTTCTGCTGGCCCACTGTCACTCCCTCTGCAGTTTCGTTTTCGGTTCTGGTTCTGACTCGGACACCACTTCCACTCCCAGAGTGCATCACGGCACGCCCCCTGGCTACTGTCTCTGTGACGCTGCCAACGGCAACACTGCTGGACCCACAGAGAAGGCGCCACGGCGAAGGGTACGGATGATCATTCATTTCAGTTGGTAAACAAGGTTAGGTTTAGGTTTGTTTGGGTTTGAATTAAAAAAAAACCAGCTGTTAAATAAAAAAACGGATAAAATACATAATCAGTAATTGGTAAGAACATAAAGAGCAAATAAAAAGCCAACATAAAGGCAAATCAAGTAAACGGTGCAATTATTTATTTGTTTATTTACATTTTTTCCCCCCAAACGTAACTGCAGTATTATTATTATTCACTTCTGTTCAAAAGTTTGGGGTAAGGAAGATTTTTAAAATATATACTTTTATTCAGCAAGGATGCATAATAGCACATACATTAAAAAAACATATTAGAATGATTTCTGAAGGATCATGTGAAACTGATGGCTGGAGTAATGATGCAGAAAATTTAGCTTTGCATCACAGGAATAAATTACATTTGAAAATACATTACAAAAAGAAAAAGTCATTTTAAATTGTAATATTTCACAATAATACTGTTTTACAGTGTTTTTGATTTGAATAACAGCACCCATAGTGAGCATAAGACTTCTTTCATAAAATATAAAAAAAAATGGTAGTGTACAATAAAATTACTTGAATTATATCACAAACTACAAATGAATTCTACCAACAACAAAAAACCCCCCATCAAAACATCAGTCTTCCTGCTGTTCTGTAATTCTTATAATAGGCTGGCTTTGATCATGGTGATACCACTTGAATGCTTGGGAATTGAGTTGACACTATCAACACTGTAGAAAGACTGCTATCATTTATTTATTTTTTTAACTGAAATATCAGCTTGGCACTTAAGTAACAATATTTTTGACATCCCTATTTGACAGCAGTGTGCAAACCGTGTGAAGTCCATTGTAATCCAGGCATAACCTGCATTGTTGTCTCTTTTTTTTTAGTCCTTAGACTCCAGCTGTGAAGTTGCTTGCATTCGAGAACAAATTCAAATATCACAGGAGGAGATCAAGGAAAGAAAAGGAGACCGACTCCATTCACAGACACTCCTACATGCAGGTAAGATGTTCATCAGTCTAAAGCCAGTCGTGTAACCATTTTTCCCAATGCTGCTGTAAACAGGATATGTAATTTTGGATTGGGATGAATGTTTAGAGAGTTATTTTTACACAAGGGCCTTATCTTATGTATGTATCGCTCCCTCATAGACCCTCTTTCGTAACCTGCTTTTCTCTTTCTCAAATGCTCCATATCAGATGTGGAGGAGGAGGACGAGGCAATGTTCTCCGCAGACCCCTCCCGCTTCGTCACAGACCCAGAATTCGGCTACCAGGAATTTGCCAGACGGGAGGAGGACCATTTCCAAGTATTCCGGGTGCAGGTGGGGGCAGAGACTTTGCATTGGGTGTCACCTACCAAAAGTAGTAGCATAAAAGGGTACTAAGGGTCAGAATTACAGCTCATGCCCTTCCTTCTCAAGACTGTCAGCACTTAGTGTTACTCTCAAAACCTTAAAAGGAAGTGCTGTGCCGCTGACAAATCCTCTCAAATGCCAATTTCATTCAAGTAGGCTTTCTACATTTGATTTGAATGGGAGTCGTATGCAACTCCTATAGTTAAAAGCAGTTTGTTTTATCCCAACTTATATTGAGAAGTTTAGGGTGTGAAATGAATACTTATATTCAGGAAGGATGCATTATATTGATCAAAAGTAAGATTACAGACTTTTATATTGTTATAAATGTAAATATAAATATTTTGTATTTATTTATTATGGGTAATGAAAGGTTCATATTTTGGTTTTGGGAGTCCCCAACAACAGGTTGATATGCATGCAAGATCAAAAAACACTTTCATGGTCTTATAATTATTTTTACCTTACTTGCTCAACGACTCCCAAACGATTCGCTCAACGATTCATTTTTCCAAACCCTTCCTTTGCGTGATGCTAATCTGCGGTGATTGGAGGTTCATATTTTGGTTTTGGGAGTCCCCAACAACAGGTTGATATGCATGCAAGATCAAAAAACACTTTCATGGTCTTATAATTATTTTTACCTTACTTGCTCAACGACTCCCAAACGATTCGCTCAACGATTCATTTTTCCAAACCCTTCCTTTGCGTGATGCTAATCTGCGGTGATTGGTCTCATTTTCATTTCATCATGCCTGTAATGCCTGATAAAGCAGCACGGTACTGCTTTGTGTACAGCATTACTGGGGAAACGGCTATTTTACCGCTCCAAAGAATGATTTTGCATTTTCATTCAGACCAACGCGAAAAGACCAACAAGTGGGCGGGCAATATGCTAATGTTTCATGTAGACGTCAAACGGCTTGGGATTCGTTTTAAAAACGACTCGTTTCAATGATTCAGAGTCAACTCTTTCTTTTGAGCGACAATAACTTTATACACGGTGTGTTACACACTGCATGAAAGGTAATTTTCAAAAATCTATAATAGAGGCACTTTAATAAATGCTGTTCTTTTGAATTTTCAGTTAATGAAAAAATTTACTTGATCATATAAATAATTTTTTTTTCTTGAGCAGCAAATCAGCGTGTTAGAATAATTTCTGATGGATCATGTGACTCTGAAGACATCATGCTGAAAATTCAGCATTGACATCGCAGGAATAAATTACATTTTCAAATATATTCAAGTAGAAAATAGTTATTTTATATTATGATATAATTTCACAATATTACGGTTTTTACTGTATTTTTATCAAATAAATGCAGCCTTGGTGAGCATAAAAGAGTTCATTCAGAAACATTGACATCTTGCTGGTCCCAAACTTTTGAATGGTAGTTTATAAGCCATTGTAGAAATTGCAGAAATAATGCACTTTAACAGTCTTTAAAATACCAGTATATTTATTCGTCTTTCTGTGCAGGACTATTCATGGGAGGATCACGGCTTCTCGTTGGTGAACAGGCTGTACTCTGATATAGGGCACTTGTTAGACGAGCGATTCCGCACTGTGGCCTCCCTCCCTTTCCCTCACAGCCCCGATCTCAAACGAGCCATCTGGAACTACATTCATTGTATCTACGGCATCAGGTACCCTGGTTCCCTGGTTTTTCACACTTTTGCATTTTGAATGCAAAAAAGAACCATGAAATTAAATCTAATGCCAAGCTTTCAACTCCACACTCACACATTGTGACTTAACAACTAGTTTCGAAAATGCTGAAAAAGGCAAAAAACAAAGCAATTACATTGACACTTTTGCCCTCAGGTATGATGACTACGATTATGGGGAAGTCAACCGGTTACTGGAGCGTGGATTGAAACTTTATATTAAAGCTGTGGCCTGCTATCCCGACTCCAGCAAGACCCCTCTATGCCCACTGTCCTGGGCCTCTGTCAAAGCTTCAGAAAAGGTGATTTCCTATCAAAACTTGTGCTGCGTACGCTTCAGTAGCATCTACTTAACCCCACAAAGCCTAATATATCATATTTGATGTGTAAATTCTCTAAATTATCATCATGATCAACTTTGATGGAAAACATTTTGCACTCCATTTACTTCATGCATTGTCGTTTGACTGATAGTATATATTTTTTAGCAAGTAAAAGGCATTTTAGTAAAACTGAGATGTTTTTTCCTCCTAGAGTATGAGCTCCTGATATATCAAATATGATACTCAACAATAAACGCATGCTTTTTTTAAAAAGCATTTTTTAAACCATTTCATTTGATAATTGTACGACTTTTGTTATTTTGTTCTTGCCATGAAAATGCTTCTGACATGGAGTTAAACAAAATAATAAAATATACCATCTGCTTGAAATTGCTATACAGTATTTCATAAGTGTTTTAAAACAAATCTTTGTCGTTTTGTCCTTTAGGTTCATGTAAATTTGTTAGTGATGGAGGCACGTCTGCAGGCCGAGTTGCTGTATGCGCTCCGAGCCATCACTCAATACATGATCGCATAGGACACGAGCGTTCAGCGCCACAGAGGGACATGGTACAGCGAAAGTCAAGGCAAAGAAATACAAGCAGAGATCTGTCTCTCCGTCTCTGTATTTGTTGTCTCTGAGTTTACCAGTGTGATGTAAGGTACTGCTGTGAAACGTTTCTTTGCCAAAGGTGAAACTCTAGAGAAGAAAAAAGCTGCAAAGCAATCGCTCTCACCCCTACTGTCATTTTGCATGTTTCTCCTACTTCCTTTTGTTTCTGTATTTGTCTTTTTGTGCGCATACTCTTATTTTTCTACCTTTTTCTTCCTTTTTTTTTTTTTTAGTATCTTTATCTCAGATGGTTAATGTGCAATTATTTTTATTCAGTTGTGGTTGTTGTTGTTAATATTTTCCCATTTGTTTGTTTTTTGCTGTTGCTATTCAACTGAGTGAGAGAAGAAGTGTACAACTGTCCATTTCCTAGGTATCCAGCTCTGGAAAGGTCATAGCCAATTTGAGTCACTGTTTACAGAAAATGAGTGATTGGACAAAGGCTCTTGCTTAACATGGCTTCCTGATATTTCATTTGAATGTGGAATAGTTCAACGAAGGTTCAACGGCTGTAACTTTATTTTTAAATGAGCACTTTTAAGACCGTATCTATCTATAGAATATCTCAATAAGCTTTCGGCTGTGGCTTCGTTCTGCACACAGCAAGTCATCGAAGTACTGTTTTCACTCCTTTCGATCGATTATTAGCATTGATGTTTTCCAAAATCTTCCACACGCTCTTCTCTCTGCATGGGTGCTATAAGTGATTAAAATGGGTTCATTTATAGGATCCATATTTATCATCCGATTCATCTCAGTAGGCATCTAAACAGCTTTACAATGTGAAGATCTAAATTTGACGGGATCAACGCAGTGAAAAGGAATCGCTTTTTCTAAATACTTTTCTTTGTGGTAGTGTTCTCAGCGTTTCTCAGTTACTTTGGGCGGACAGTCAGTTTTAGCCGCTCTACACAAACTGGCCAAATCGACACAGTATGTATTTGAATTACATCATCTGCTAACTTGGAAAACAGTTTAAATATCATTTAAAAGTAGGTCTTTAATTTTGAAGTAACTGGCCCACTGAAGTGATTCTGAAAGGACCAGCATTTAGCGTTTAGGTTCATGTTGTGTTGGCGTCTCCGGTGTAGACATTTGGATCAGCAACAATTAGGATTTGTTTTAAAATATTTTACCATGTAAAAATTAAAAAGTCTCAAATGAGAATAAGCTTAAAATGTGATTTTAATGTAGACATGCTGGTATAGATCAAATGAAGGACTTCTGACAGAACTATATAAGATGCGTAAAGGTTTTAAAGGTCAGCCTGTCGCTATCCTTCCCATAACCGACCTGCACAAAATTGACATTTTTTTGGTTTTGCACTGAACCTTTTGCACAAAACCCTACAAGTGTGGTTGCAGCTGTCATTGTTACAAACTGCTTGGAGAGGTGACGACGGTCCCTCTGATGCCATGAATATATTCAATGTCCAGTTTTGTTGACTTGGCCAAATACCTGTACTGTGTTAAACTCTCATCGGTCTGGTTAATTATAGTTGGCAGAATGACTTGGGCAACACCTATGGTTGGTTTTGTGTGTTTATTTTTAAACATTGCATTACTTTTGTTCCTGTTTAAACTTGTCTTGTCATTTTGAGAGAGGGTTATGTTGTTGTTGTCAGTTTTGCTCTTGTCTGAACTGTTTAGATTAAGAAACCAAGGTATGTAAATCAGCAGAAATGTGTACAGGAGCCGCAGTCTGTGCTGGACGCACAGTGCCTTTTGACTACTGATGAGTCACGGCTCATCAGTATGGCAGAACTGGACTCAGAGCTAAGCCTCATGCTACTGCATTAATTCAAGCTGAGAATGGAAGATGTTCATCGTCCGGAGGACATCCGGAGATGTTTGTCAGGAGCAGAATAGGACTGCAGCACGGCCGTTCTACCTTAAGCAGGACTGTCTTAAATGCTTGTTCTTCAGTGACGGTTTGCCACGTCCCTGAAACGTGGAGACTTCCAGACTGTCTCCACCACCTCAGCTGGAAGACGTTAAGGACTGTGCCTCGGCGGAGGAGACTGAACGAGCATGGCTATTGCCAAAATGTTTATTTACCACGTAAATGTAGGAACTATAAAAATTCAAACTGACCAAAAGAAGAAAAAAAACAACAACAAAAAAACTTGGAAAAACCAGGCAAAAAAAGTTTTGAAATGTGAAAGCTTATTTTTTCTATAAAGATATGCAATATCATTGGTGTGTCTTTTTATTTAGTCATTAAGTGTGAAAGTAAATGACTAGATTTAGTAAATTAACCTTATGGTTGCAAAATCGTTCACTCATTTTAAGTGGTTTATATGTTCAGAGTGTCTAGAAGGAGCACTTGGCATGTCAATCATTTGGGAATCCATTTTTAATAATGGCTTCTGCAACTATTAGTGCAATCCTGCCATCTAGTGGTACATCTCCATTCGCATTTCTTTGCTTTCAGGTTCACTACATTTTGAAGTATGTTCAAAAACATAAATGTGAAGCTTATAAAAGCAATTCCTTGAACTAAAAGTCTGTATTTTCTTCAAATGTGCCCCCTGGTGGTCTGTTGTCCTGCATAGTTTAGAACGGGGCTGGAAGGACACCTGGAGGGCCGGTGTCCTTGCAGAGTTTAGCTCCAACCCTAATTAAACACACCTGAACCAGCTGATCAAGCTCTTACTAGGCATAGAAACTTCCAGTCAGGTGTGTTGAGGCAAGCTGGAGCTAAACTCTGCAGGACACCGGCCCTCCAGGACCGAGTTTGGACAGCCCTGGTTTAGATCTAACCTCTCTCAAACTCATCTGTCTAAAGCAGGGTTCCTCAAATCTTACCCTGGAGGGCCAATGCGCTGCAGAGTTTAGCTCCAACCCTGATCAAACTTACTTACCTGTGATTTTCTAACGATCCTGAAGACATTGATTAGCATGCTCAGGTGTGTTTGATTAGGGTTGGAGCTAAACTCTGAAGGAAAGTGGATCTCGTGGGCCAGATTTGAGGATCCCTGGTCTAAAGGATTGCTAGACAATTACAGACAGGTGAGTTAGGTCAAGTTTGGACCTAATTCTACAGGACAACAGGCCTCCAGTGACAATTGCTGGAGTTACGTTGACCTGTGGACAAAGTTGTAAATTTGGATATAATTTCACACAGAAAAGGTTAGAACTTTTTTCCCCTCTGAAGTCATGTTAACGTGTATTATTTACATCTAGTAGCTACAACAACAGTGAGTGTTTTAACGCCTACGGATTGACCCTATTCAGTCATTCAACTGTAAAGGCCCATTCATACCAAGAACCGTAACGTTCTGTTTGTTAGATGTAGTATAACGCTTTATATGTTTAGTGTGATTCCGAGATATCGTTCCTCTGCATCGTTATCGTTATAACTGTGCTGTGGCTGCCCTATTCGTATGAAATTAGAACAATAGTTTAAAGTAGCCTACAGTTTTCGTTATTGCTGTGAACCGGACTCACTGGAACCCAGATTTAAGCTAGAAAACGAGGGACAGAAATCAGAAAACTAATTTCTATATTTTTCACATGCTGTCGATTAATTTTCCCTGAACCTGGAACACTTCATTTAGATTTAACTTAAATTGACAAGAGTTACGTTGACCTGTGGACAAAGTTGTAAATTTGGATATAATTTCACACAGAAAAGGTTAGAACTTTTTTCCCCTCTGAAGTCATGTTAACGTGTATTATTTACGTCTAGTAGCTACAACAACAGTGAGTGTTTTAACGCCTACGGATTGACCCTATTCAGTCATTCAACTGTAAAGGCCCATTCATACCAAGAACCGTAACGTTCTGTTTGTTAGATGTAGTATAACGCTTTATATGTTTAGTGTGATTCCGAGATATCGTTCCTCTGCATCGTTATCGTTATAACTGTGCTGTGGCTGCCATATTCGTATGAAATTAGAACAATAGTTTAAAGTAGCCTACAGTTTTCGTTATTGCTGTGAACCGGACTCACTGGAACCCAGATTTAAGCTAGAAAACGAGGGACAAGTAAATCAGAAAACTAATTTCTATATTTTTCACATGCTGTCGATTAATTTTCCCTGAACCTGGAACATTTCATTTAGATTTAACTTAAATTGACATTTAGTATGAATGGCTACTGAGTAGCCTATGTAAACTTTTATATACAACATGTTATATACAATGGTGTGAATCATGTTTAATAGTGCTTAATCTGCTGCTCTGTTTAATGAATGCCCTGCACCTCTGCTTATGTCAAATGAATGGACCAATGACAAAATCAACTTAACAAAACGGTCTGCGTTAAACAGATCAGGTTTATTTCTATTATGCTGAACTGCTTTCAATGACCTCTGACTAACATAAAATGGGGGAACAAAATTAATTGATCACAAAAAAAAAAGCAATCAAGTACATATACAGTATTATTGGCTATGCACAACTCGTCAGTTTTACATCCTGTCATATAACCCAAAACAAAAGAGAGAGAAAAACCCAACCCAGACCATAAACTAATGTTCTGTGTTATCAACTGGGATACTTGGCAAACTCTCCTGGAAAATTAAAGGAACTAAAGAATGACTACTAAAGGAAGAAGGTTAATAATATCAAACAAGAAAAGTGAGTGATTTGGAAAGAGGGAAGGTGTGGAATTCCTGCATTTCATGCAGAAGCCCCGTGACGTCTGTCTGATGGGACGAAAACGATATTCAATATCTGTACTTTCAGAAATTAAACTAAGCCAGGGTGTTAACCATGAAAATTCACTTTCAAATGACACAGGAAAATGTCAAAGGTGACTGTCAGCCCTGAAGCTTTCTGAAAGCTGTACCATGCAGGTATAACAATCACTCCTAGACATCAAGGAGCTGATTTACATGTACAAACATAAAAAAAACATGAGAAAAGATGCCCCAAAAGACAAGCACATCGATGTAAACGGTTGATTGAAAATCATCAATCGCTGTATTAAACATTACACCATTTGTGAGGTGCACAATATGTGGTGAGATGGACAAGCCCCTCCCTCCCCATTCACAGCTTCTTTTATAATACACAAACACTGAGCGTTCGGGAATTAAAACATATGGGTAAATTTCTCATACTATGTTCTACATTAAGAAATTGTACTCAATATGCGTTGCATAAAATTATGAAAGGCCCTGATATCTACATATGCACCAATCAAATATGGCCCTCTTTAATTGTCATATTTAATATCTAGCACCGATGAATAGGATTAAAATTATTTCTCTGTAAGGAGAGAGCACTTTATCAAGTAATCTAATGCGCTCAGACCACTACATTGATGTGATTAAGAGTTACTAATATCAAGCTTTCAAATTAAAGCCAATTTATACACCAAAAGAATGCTGGTTTTAAACTGCGCAAAAACCATCTGAACAAATCATTAAATAAAAGTCGACCCTTCTATTACAGAAAAGGTACAAGTTGAAAAGAAAAGGGCTTTAAAACTGTCTGGTTTTCTCTGGAGCGACATGCTATAGTGTTCACTGGCAGTTTACAAAGTTTTGTAGGAACTCTACAAATGCATACATTAGATAAATCTCTCATAATAAACTGCAACATTAGATATATTTCTGCAGTGTTAAAATATCTACGTGACGTTGGCTTGCATAAATGACGTTCATAATTTAGAAAAGGCCATGAGCATTGAAGTCATAACATGATTATCTTATCTTATCTTATCACTTCCTTCCAGAAGTTGTTTTAATTATTATTTTTCATAACCCTGAGAGTGAAACATTGCATTAATCATTTTCGGTTGGACCAGTCTTGCGTTTTGAGATGAAATCATTGCCTAGACAATTAAGAGGCAACCTAGCAAATCAAGATTTATATATATATTTTTTTCTGTTTAGCACAAACAATTATAGCAAATTTAAACTCCTGACGAACTGTATTCTCTTGAATGTACTCATGCAATCAATCACATTAGGATTTAGTTTACATCGATTTTTCAGAAAGGTTTCATAAAGCCTATCCGCACTGCAATGCATCCGTCCATCCAACATGCAGTTCTTAGTGTTCCTTTGGTTATTGTATAAAATCTATATGCATTTCATCTTTTACAAAAATAAAAGATTACATAGAAAATGACTGTTAAAAATGATCTGAAATAGCTTCTGCTCAGATAAAAAAAAAAGCTCATTAACCGCAAGTTTTCTTATTAGTCTGTTAATGATAACGCCCCAATCTAAATTAGAATTATAGTTGATATACCCAACTGTTTTTGTTCTTTTAATAACTTTTTTTTTTTTTTTTTTTAAATATGAGTAGTGCTATTTATGAAAAACTGAACAATGAGAAAATAGTTTTTCTTCTGTGCATCTGTGGACACAGTCAAACATGCCAGAGGAACCATAACATCTCATTATTGTAGCCATGTTTCTTCAAGATTCGCTTCAAACTCACATACAACTCCTAAAACCAACTTTCTCCTGCGCTTAATTGAAACGATTCAGCGTAACCTAGAATTCTGTTGTCAGTGTGTTGGAATCAAGTTTCGGGTGCATTAAACATATTTGCACGCACACAAATGTACACATATACCCTCCTGCACACACACACGCACACAAAATAAATCTTCAGATATTGCATTCTGCAAAAGGGCACCGAGTTTCCAACAATAACACTATACCATTTAACCTGTTGGCAGAATTAAAAATGCCCTGTGGAAAATCACATTTCTTCATACTGTTGTTATCACTAACAAACACTTAAGAGCAGACTGTTAAATCCTCATTCAGTTATCAGCCTCTTCAGCACATCACAAGAAAACACCTTTGTGAGAGCAGAGATCATAAAAGCCAAACTAACTGCACACTGAACACCACGGCGTCACCAAACCACCTTGAAACTTTGATGCTTCATACCACTGAGAGAGAGCGAGCACACCTTTAACAGTTCAGCCGTGCTCTGTGGTCAGTGAAACCGTCGCCACTCAACGTTGTTCTCAACTTAACATTCTTGTGGTGCCATGTTGTTTTCATGCTCAGAGGGGGTCAGGTCAGCTGTGAAAGCTACTCCATCGATCTCGGCTGCTCGGACTTTCTCCATTGCTGTTCAACAAACAAAAGTTCACATCAAGAAAAGCTGCAGAGTTTGATCTTCCTGGCCGAATGAGTTCCATTATCAGGTTGAAGAAGATCAAGGAGGAGTACCATCTCCATCTTACATTACGCATCATAGGCATAAATGTAATAAACATGATTAGCTGTGCTTCTTTAATCCAAGTTTGACCAAAACCTGCAACTTTCAAGAAAAAAATTATAATAATAATGTTGCACATATAAGACAAAAGAAAAGAGAAAATATGTTTCAAGACCATGATCTCGGTGTCCAACAGCACACTCTTCAGTTGACATTGGCACTTGACATGTATGAGGTTTGATTTCGTCGTCTAATTGAGAATTCTGACACGAGACTTAGTCAAGTGTGTGTTGTCCTTAGCCGAAGCAGTTTATGTATTTGAGGTACAATGGCAAATGTAGAGGCAAAAATTTGAGAATATGTTCAGGCAATGTGCCACATCTGTTTTTAAAAGTTGTCTTATGGATGGGGGACAATCCTGTAAAAAAATAATGAGAAAAAGGATTAACACATTGGAACAAAACAAGGAATAGTTTCACATAAAGAAAAATGTAAAACCATAATTGAAACTAAAAGAATATTTCATTAAAAAGAATCATTTACTCATCCGGTTTTTTTTTTTTTTTGCCCTTAAAATGAAAAAGTCAATGGGGTCCAAAACAACATTGGATCCCACTGACGTTCAATGTCAGTGCAAAGCATTTTCGTAAAGTCTTCTTTCGTGTTCACATGAAGTAAATAAGATGAGTTTAGAACATTATGAGGGTGGGTAAAACTTTTTGGGTGAACTGTCTTTTTAAAACAAACCAAAATTAAAATACCTGTTATCATTTTTAATAACGGATTTAGCTGGGCACCCAGTTCTGGGAGGAGCTCTGTGTGGTTGCTGGCCCAGTATAGCCCTGTCCACCCTGTATAATGGGGTCAAAGTTGAAGTCAACCAGGTCTCCATCCATAAGATCACTGTTGATAATATATTCCACATCACAGTCCAGGTTTTCAGTGAACATGTCGATATCCAAGTCTGTAGGCAGACGGTCCTGAGAGGGCATGAAGCAGGGCGGTGTTGCAAACTGGCCTAGACCTTGCAGGCCTCCGTTCCCACCAGGTGATGGGACAGCTCCGTGCTGCAGAAGCCCAGCGCCTGGCACCTGATGCTGGGTCTTTATAGCTGCGAGCTGAGGCGGTTCCTGGCTCATGCCCGAGTGAATCATTCCAAAGCCCATCTGTGAGTGCTGAAGTTGGGGTTGAGGCTGGAGGCTCATCTGCCCCACTGTGCTTGTGTCAATGCCTTTGCTCAGCAACATCTGACCTGCCTTAGCTTGGCTGCTGGACATAGATCCCCCGAGCCCCAAAAGCCTGCCACCTCCTTGGCTCGGCATGAGAGGATCCATCTGGGTCATCATAACATCGCTGGGTGGAGGCGAATCAGAGGTCAGGAGCACTTCGAGGCTGGAGGGCACGTGAGTGCTAAAACCACTGTGACCCGGACCGGGCAGAGGACTGAAGAGCGAGTTTCCGAAGCTTGATTGGCTTGTGCTGGATCCGGCGCTGCGTTGAACAGAGCTCTGCGACCCTGGTGGAGTGGATCCCTGTGTAACCTTCGATGGCTGCAGCTGCCGAAATGAAGGAAAGCTGGACCCTCGAGGGAGCAGAGTGGATGCCGAGGGCAAAGGCTGAGGTGGGGCAGGAGGAGCTGTGCTTGGGCTCGCACCACCTTGCGGACCTGTCATTAAAGTTAGCCCATCAATCAAATCCAACTCTTCCATTAGTGTCTCAGTTAGTGTTGGGGGAAGATTCCCTGCAGAATAGCCACCAAGAAGGCCGTCCTCAGGTAGGTCATCCTCGTCCTCCTGTGCCGTGGCAATGGGAGAAAGCCTCCCGCTCAGCGTGCTGGCATTGGAGCTTGTACGTGGCCTGAAACTCGTCCACATGTCCGGGTCGTCCAGGCTGCCGCGAGAGGAAGGGCTGCTGCTGTTCACTCCCCACTTTCCGAACTGACCTGGAGGCCCGGGACTGTCCGCACCGCCAGCGCCGGAGGCACCCTCACCCTGCAGGGCACCTCCAGAGCCTCCGATCCCAGCTGCTCCAGCCTGCTTTTTAGTCTGCTTTGCTCGTATATGGCTTTTAAGCAATTTGCTGCTGTTGTCCATCGAGGCAGCACGGCGGCGAGGGGCTTTGCCGGTTTTGCCCCCTTCAGGGTTGAGTATCCACCAAGAGCTCTTTCCAGTCGACTCATTGTGCACTCGCAGGAACTTGTTGTGGAGCGATAAATTGTGGCGAATGGAGTTCTAAATGGGATGACAAAAAATAAATCAAGTCTAAAAGTGATAAACAATGTCACTAACCTAACTGCACAAGATTGAAAATATTACTATCAGGGTTTGAAATGAACACCCGAAAATTAACAGTGTTAGTTCACCCAAAAATTTAAATTTAAATTACTCGCCCTCAAATCATTCTAGGTGTATATGACTTTCTTCTTTCAGACAAATCCAGTCGGAGTTATATTAAAAATGGTCTTTGATCTTTCAAGCTGTTTAATGCCACTCAGCGGGTGTTGCATGCATCCATCCAAAAGCAGTTAAATAAAATGCACCCATCCATAAAAAAAAAGTGTCTTGCACGGCTCCGGGGGTGAACAAAGGCCTTCTGTAGCAATCGATGCGTTTTTGTAAGAAAAATATCCATATTCAAAACGTAATAATCACTTTAATGTAGCTTGCACTCACTGTTGTACATGGAAGCAGCTCCGGGCGGATGACGTATGGAGGTCGGCTTTGAGCATGCGCCGCTCAGAAGTGACGCAGCGGAGAGATCAAAACAAAACAACGGTCACTAATTAGAAGTACAAAACGATGATTTGTAAAGAAGAATGTCGGAGGATTTCGATATAAGCCAAGAGGAGACTGGTTTTCCTTTGCTAAAGTAAGGAAACTTTGCTTCCTTTGCTCCTGTTAACAAGCGTTGGTTTTCACGAGACTCACTGGTGCATGCGCAACGCTGACCTCATACGTCATGCGTCAAGTTAGATTGAAGTGATTATTACGTTTTGAATATGGATATTTTTCTTACAAAAACGCATCGATTCGCTACAGAAGGATTTTGTTCACCCCCCGGAGCCGTGTGAGACACTTTTTTTAAAATTTTTTTATGGATGGGCACATTTTATTTAACTTCTTTTGGACTGATGCATGCAACACCCACTGAGTGGCATTAAACGGCTTGAAAGATCAAAGACAAATTTTTTATATAACTCTGACTGAATTCGTCTGAAAGAAGAATGTCAACTAGAATGACTTGAGGGTGTGTAACTTATGGGCTAATTAAAATTTTTGGGTGAACTAACCCTTTAATGCTGTGAACTTGCAAGTCAGTGTGTTGGTGTTGGTGGTGGCGGCGAGGGGGTTAAATTCTCATTTGATAAATGCTGCATATCCAAGACCTTCATGTGTCGCTATTCACGGTGTCTTGAAATTATATTTTGGGGCATGAATTATCATAAATTTTTTTTTATTTAATTTTTTTTAAATGGATGTCAATGGAGGAGAGGCTTCACAGTGTAAAAATATTTCAAACTGATAAACAATATATTATTAAGCCTTTATTTAACCAGGAAAGAACCTCACTGAGATTTTTACAGGAGTGTCCTGGCCAACATAGGCAGCCCAGTTATACAAATATATAGTAGTCAACATTTGAAGTGGATCAAAACCTTTCATCAAACTTGTTCTCCGTTCTTGTCTTGGGACAACTTTGCTGAACTTTTTTGATCCACTTCAAATGTTGACTACTGAATAAAAAAAGGTTCCGAGTTTGATAATGCGTTTTATTTGTGATAATTTTGTTTTGGCTAGTAGAAGTTCTGAATGGTCAGTAACTTGATTTTAGTAGGCAAATTCTAAATTTATTTTATTTTTATTTTTTTTCTGAATGGCCAGTAATTGAAAATTATAGTAGCCAAATTGGCAGGTGAGTGGAGAAGTTAATTTCAAACCCCGATTATAATTATTATTAATTCTTAATCTTGTTTAGACGTACCTTCCACCCAGCAGAACTGTTACTGTCTCCTTTGTCCTTAAAATACGGCACCGTTTTTACCATCCAATCGTAGATCTGCGCCAGAGTAAGTCGTTTTTCTGGCGAGTTTTCAATCGCCTGGCTGATCAGATCTGCGTAGGACTGATTACCCCAGGCATTACGCCTGGAAGAGCCTTTTCGAGGCGTGGCCCCGCCCACTCCAGCGATAACCCCGCCCTCCGAGACCGCGACTTTCTCAGGCTCGGATATGATTGGCTGAGGCTCATGTTTATCTTCCTCGGTGGGCGGAGTTCCAGCAGCAGAGTCTGAGCCGTCGGCCCCCCCGGCTTTGACAGCTGAGATGTCTGGTCTAGGCAGCGGCCATGTACATGACCTCGGTCTGCTCTGCGGCTCAAAATCTGGGTCAATCGGGGGTACGTTTTCTTCCTCCATTGTGCGATGCAATCCAGATAATTTCAGAGGAAGGCTGGATTTCAATGAACTAGTTTTGATGCTTAGTTTTTTTTTTAAAAAACACGATTCATTCAATGGGCGATGAAAAGTAAGAGTACGACTATTTATACCAAAAGTAAAATAATCTTGTTTAGAAACGATTTTTTCTTCTTAAATATATTAAACTACAGTATAAAATTATCCGGACTAAATTTAACCGCGACTGTCTGGAGCGTAACGGAGCACATTCGTAATAATCTGAACACACCAATATAGCATCAGTTAATCCTCAGGTTGGAGATTAAAGGGGCCAAATAATCTCCTTAATAGTAACTAACATAGACCTTCTGATTTACATAGAGCAAACGAGGATAGAAGGGGGTCTCTTTGTTTAATGGAGAAGGAACAAAGGAAATTCACTACACATCAAAACAGCTGGATTGTCAAGAGCAGCTGCTGAGATAAACCACGGGAAGAGAGGACGCGCTGGAGTGACAAGGGACGATCTATGAACTTTTGTAGATAATTAAACACTTTTACAAAAAAAAAAATCTAATTGAGACAGTTAAGTAGGTGAAATCGCAAAACCAATCATAACATGCGCTGTAATTGTTAAAATAACCACCTCCCACCGGTTCCTATTATAGCAGCGAATGGTTGATTGGCTTTCGCAATTAGACAATAGTTTAGACCAAGAAACTTTTTTACAAACTCTACAAAAAGAGCGATAAACCACCTTAATATGAGCGCATCAAGTCGTACACTAGTCTTTGTTGTAAACTGAGTGTATTTCTAAACTATGTAAGAATATTGTCCTTATAAACGAATTCAAGTGACTGGGAATTATTTGTTACAGCTGCCTGTCAAAGTCAAGAAAGCCATGTAATTGAATTAATCGGGATCCATTACGAAAATAAAAACATTGAAAAAAACATGGGTTTAAAACGAATTAAGTGCATCCCAACTCAAATGCGTTAAGCAAGATTGTTAAATCGCCAAAAGAAGCCGTACGTAAAACTTAACTCATAACGATCAAAATTGTACATTTTTTAAAAAAAGACCAAGACACTATCTTACAGGAGTGCTCGATCATAACGGGTAGCTTTACGGGGTTTACCGTACAATACAAATCTGTGTTATTGTCGTTCAAGTTTGCGCGGTCCTCCACGCTGTGTGCTGGCGCGTGTCACCATCTGCCATGTTCCTCGAGACGCAGCTACACACGATGCTCGCGCCGAACGAATCCGTCCCGTTGAAGGCTTCTCGTATCCCACTACGGTCGATGTGTTCTCCGAAAAGACCAAAAGCCGCCGCCTGTCCGCTTCTTGAACTCGACCGCCGGCCTCTGGGACAAAACTCGAAAGCGTAGTCTTACTACGGAGAGAGTAACTAGATGGCCACCTAGTTAGCCAACTCCAGTTTTTATGAGTTAATATCCCTCCGGTAAAAGTCGAAGAAACCCGCTTCTCTTCAATAACTTGGTGGTCTGTTGAAATTACCGCGAAATCGCTTCTCTTCTGCTGTTAATGGAGATAGACAAACAGCTATTCCTCGTAGATCTTTCTTGTTTTGTTTTGTTTTGACTCGAGGCGAAGACTCCCTTCTGACGTCTGTTTACCACCGCCAGACAACGCGGCGTGCGCATGCGTCGCGAGGACTGATGGGAATTGCAGTCAGTCATGTGATAGGTTCCCGGATAGGTTGTGCACCGTGAACACGACCGGAGATAACCGGGATCCCGAAAAAGACTTGAGCACGCAAAATGTTATGTAATAGTTTCTAAAGATGTGCGCGCGCGAGAGTGAGTGAGTCCTGGCTGGGGCAAAATGGTTTTGTCATCTTAGGATCTCTATGTTGTTATGAAGTGGGAGAAGATCCCTAATCCCTGAAGGATCTCCAATGAAGGAATGCTGTGCGAGATCCCCTGACCTCATGCTGCCCACACGCTTTCCCGATGAAATGGCAATCTCATTTTTTTTTAATTAAGATCAAGTGGATGAAAGCTATGTTTATGTTAGAAGATGTGTACGCCAGAGTGTCACTGTAATGAAGAGTCTTCATTATCTGAAATCGCAGCGTGGTTAGATTTCTTAGGTAGTTTTTAAATTAAAGTCTATACATTAAATGTGCATGCCACCTCGGTGGTGTTGTGTATCCTCATTTGAATTTAGTCATTTTAAAACTGAATTCTACTCGTAAATGCATTGTTGTTTCTAGGTCAGCTGTTGCTCATATTCAGGTTTTTAAATGCATGTATCAGTGTCTCGATACGGATCAGCCACGAGAACTACAATACCCACAGGACCTTCCAGGCATTAGCGGTGGGCGGTACAGAACACAGTATGATGCAACTCTTCAGCCTTCAGTGTTAGAAATGTGATTAAGCTGTTGTTGTCTGATTAAGTAGTTGTATTTATTTAGATATCATGTTTGCTTCCTTTGGCTAAATACACAATCCACGTTAGTATGTGTGTATTCAATAAAAACAGTTCTGTTAACCCTGTTAAATTGATTTCATACCTAATGCATAAAAATCAGTAGGCCTACTAAAAGCCATTACTGCAGAATAAACGTGAAATTAAATAATAGCAAATCATAATTTTGTGGTGGAAATCTAGAGAGAGAGCGGGATCAGTCACTATGTCGACATTAACATTTCTTCCCTAACTTGCCCTATGATGCCACATAAACATTAATCAGTCAAAGTGGAGTAAATTACTTCACAATTTTGCACTTTGTCATTTTTTTTTATTATTTTCAATGTATAAATGTTTCCTAAATAAAATTCTTATTGCTTAATTAATTTGATTGTCCGGTATTTAATTATTTTTATTAAATGTTTTTTATATGGTTTGTGTTGAATGTATTCGATATATGATATTTGCATAACTAAGTTAATAAATCACGATTTCACCGACTTGGCTACAGTTATTTGTGGGAGCATAAATATACATAAATATTCCACTTCTATCGCCGGTTTAAAATGTCCTCCCAGCCTCTTAATTTTCAAACGAAAGGAATATTTGGAGGAGATACAGTGGTACTGAGCAATGGGTTAAAAGAGACTACATTGATTAAACTACATAATATTGATATTTCATATCCTTTGTTTTTTATGGTGGTCTACAACAATTAAAGAGAATTTCATAATTAACTGACTAATTATTGGCAAAGTTATAGTATAAGAAATAATGAATAAAGAAATAAATAATACTGATGTGACTGTATACAGTGTGACTGCCAGCACTGGGGGGCGCTGTGATATTTCTGACGCCACACAGATCGGCGCTCTGATTGGTCGAGGACTAAGCGCCTCGTCCAATGACTAGAATGTCCCCGTTTTCAAATCGACGCGGAAATATCAAACACTCGGCCTGATTAGAGATCTGGTAAGATGATGATAATGCTTCCTAAAGATTATGATCTGTTTATTTTTTTTAGAATTTGTATTAAGTTTGTTTGTTCCTTTTCGGATGTTGCTTATTACTAATATTCCGTGTCAACGGTTATATTTGTGTTGCCATAGCAAAACGTTCCTTGCAGTTGTTAGTTACAAAGTGAGTTTCTTCTAGTATTTTTACTCTGTTATGTAATATCACTGATCCAGAACTATTATCAGACATATTTATATAACGTATCTGTATTGTTCTATGCTAAATGTGGTAGTTTAGTGTTTAAATTTAGACCAGTATTCAAGGAATTCAACCTAGTGCTTCCTTTTGTAACAAATGTGTCATCCTTTGTGAAATGTGTGATTGCCAGTAAGTAGGTTTCAGGAAGCTACATAATAAATCACAGACTTTTTATTCATTTCAGAGACCCGCCTGCTATTGAAATGGAGATCTTTCTAAGGCGGAAGCTTGCCCAGGCCGGTGGCAACATATTGAGCGGATCATCTCTTCAAAAACCTGTTTCCTCTTACCAGCCTATCAAATTGCCAGATCTGTGTTCTAGTTTCTATTCAATTGCAGATGAACCTTTTCCTCAAGTGTCTGGATTTCTTGATGACACCGTCGGCCCGTCCTTTCTTTCAAATGAAACAGGAACTGTGTTGAATTCCCCTGCTTGCACGCCATCAGAAAATCAAGCAAAAAATAAGGATGGAGGAGTTTTAGCACCAAGAAAAGAGGCTACCAATGACTCTGGCCTTAATTGCTCTCTTGGAGCGCACTGTCAGTCGGCAAATGGAAGCACGTCTACTAGATCGCCACAGAATGAGAAAAACATTACCAGTGCAACAGTGAGCAAAGCAGATGGCGACTGCAGTGATGCCACGGTATCCATTACATCTTTAGAGAAATCTGATTTAATTAGTGTAGAGTTGAAGAACAGCACTTTTGATGTCTCCCAAGACTCGAAAGAACGACCTGTCGCTGGTATTAATGCAACTGTTGATCTACACAACATCAGAGAGAAGAACAGCACTTTTGAGTCTCAAGAGCCAAAGGATGGGTCTGACCCTAGACTTAATTCAACATTGGATATTGATGTACCCAATACAAAGACTGAGTCAGGAAACACTACTGTTGAACTGGTCCAGTCACATGACCCTAAAGAGGGACCTGACACTGGGGTTAATGCAACTGTGGATATTCCTAATCTAGACAGCGCACAATCAAAAAATAATTCATGTGTTGATAACACTGTACCATTAAACACTACTACAGAACAGCCAAATGAAAATCTTGAAGGAACTATAGACATACAGCCACAAGAAAAACTGGATAGTAGTTTTAACTCTACTGAGGTTAATACAATAAAAAACACAGAGGAAGCTCATTTAAACGTCAATATAACTGTTGATATTGTGGAGCAAACAGCCAGTGCTCCTCTTCAACCCTCTGGTGAGGTTGAACAATCAAACTCCGTTCCTATAAAACCAGCTGAGACGATTAAACATAATACAACCACTGATCTTACCCCCCCAGAAGTTCTAGTTTTGAAGGACACCACTGTTGAAATTAAGCCCTCCAGTACAGAATTAGCTGACCAGGTTAATGGTGCTTCTAACTCTGTAGGTCTCACTAAACCAACCTCTAACAGCAGAGAAACAGAAGTTGAGATAAGCACCACAGCTTTTGTTTGCTCTGTCGACGCTCTCGATGATGCTCCTGAGCTTAAAGCGGAGGAGCATCACAAAAAAACATCAAGTCCTGGATTGGCGGACACTGAGTCTATTCCCTCTTCTGATATGGGAAATATCAGCAGAAACAGTATTTTTTGTTTAGATGACACATTGGACATGAAGACGAGCTTCCTGGTTACATCCACACCTATCGTTTTTGGCAAAGAATCCAGATTTGAGATCATGAGAGACGTGAAGCCCAGAAAGAGGCTGTCTGTGATCAACAGCATCGAGGCCCAGTCGAATGATGAGCTAGTTTGTGCAAGTAGTCATGATGGAACTGATGCTGTGCAGGCGACTGAGAGCTCGAGTCAGAGTCAGAAAGTCTCGGCAACATGCACTTTAAGTCCCAGTACATCAGAACCAGCAAACGAGAGCAAGCCGCCCACAAAACTTCCAATCAAAAGACAGCTTCCTCAGCTTTCCTCTAAGCTGAGTTATCCCAAATCCATTCTTCCTCCAAGGCCTCAGTTGTCAGTGAACTCCACGGTAGTGGTCAAACCAAAGACTCTCCTAGGGCCGCCGGCCCCGCGTCAGCCTGACACATCATCCACCAACCTGCTTGGCAACAGGAAGACGGTTCTGATGAACAAGGGCAAGAACATCGCTCCTGTCAAGAACATAGCATCAGCTAGCACTGTTAAGGTACGAAACTCAATGCTTTGTTGCTATGAATCAGTCAGCTGGTTACAAACATTGGTCTTGTGTATGGTTTAAATTAATTTTTTCTTTATTTAAAACAGACCTCTATGGTTTCTACTGTCGCTGGATATAACTTCACTGCTGGTGAGTGGCTTTTACACATTTGTACACATTTCATCCATGTACATAATTATATTATTGTTAAAATGTTTGAGGTCAGTTTTTTCACTGATTCATAAAGGATGCATTAATTAGTCAAAAGTGACAGTAAAGACATTTGTAATGTTACAAAAGATTTCCATTTCAAATAAATACTCTTCTTTTGAGCTTTCTATTCATTAAAAGAATTCTGATATTAAGTTTCCATCATAAATATTCCTCAGTCCTTAGCCATCTCCAAGAATCGGCTAAAAACACATCTCTTCCATCTTTTTTTGACCCTCTAACTGTAGCACTCTCTATACTAATTCCATTCTTTAAAAAAAAAACTTGCCCCATTTAGACTTACACTCTATTCATTTACTAACTGCTTGTTTTTCTTCTTTTTTTCTTCTGTTTTCTTTTTATTATACAATTAACAAAAAGCCAAAAAAAAGGCCTCTAACACTAGCTTGCTCTATTCTTTTTCTATTCTGTCGGTTTTCTTTTTATTTATTACATAATTAAAAAAAAAAAAAAACTTGCTACATGTACTGCGTTAAGCTAACTGAGACTTGTTGTAGCACTTATATATCATTGCTCTTTTGTTGATTTTGATTGCTTCCATTGTCTTCATTTGTAAGTCCATTTGGATAAAAGCATCTGCTAAATTACTAAATGTAATGTAAATATTAAGCAGCACAATTGTTTTTAAACATTAATAATCAGAAGAGATGTTTCTTGAGCACCAAATCAGCACATTAGAATGATTTCTGAAGGACCATGTGACACTGAAGTAATGGCTGCTGAAAATTCAGTGTTGCTGTCGCAGGAATAGATTACATGTTAAAGTATATTAAAAATGAAAAAGCTTACACTTTAAATTGAGATTTCACAATATTACTATAATTGTACAATATTACCCAAACTTTTGAACAGTAATGTACATAACTGTATGTTTGTTTGTTTTAATATTACTAATGTTGTATTATAAATATCAATTATGTATTCTGTAAGCTGTAATATGGTTGCAGTTGCAAAACCTTCAAGCTCTGGTATACAGCAAATGAAACCATCAGGACTACAGCTGCCAACCCGTAAAAGACTGGCTCTCAAGACACCTCAGACTACACGATCCTCTGTAGAAACCGTTCAGACTCAGCCTAGTAATAAATCGACAGGATTACCAGGTACTTTTCACTGATAGTTTTTCCTTGATGTGTATCTTCAAATTTAGTTAATATCAGGTTTGCTGGTTGCATATTTAATGCAACGTTTATACCTAGTAAATAAATACTTAAACAAAATGATTATGTAAATGAAGGGCTCTGATTTTATGTAATGCTTTGTCATTATTTCCTTTAATTTTATCTATGAAAGGTATGAGGACGAGGAGTTCACTGCTTCCCAGTGTGGGCCAAAAGCACTTGAACAATGATGGTTTGCCTTCGGCAAAGAGAAAAAGAATTGGTGCGATCATTTGTCCTTTTTTATTTACCTTTATCAATTACAGCGATGCTAACTGTACTAGTGAGACTTGATAAATAACAGAAATATATCTAATACTTTCAGAGGGTCTACAACACATTTTAACCACAACATCTTTAATAAAAACCAAACTCAAAGCCAAACAAGAATACTAATGTAATACTGATCTCTGGTGTATTTCCTCTTGTGGTGTAGGGTTACAAAATAATGCAGCATTAACTATTAACAGCAGTTAATGTATTTTGATGCAGACTAATTGTTAAAAAAATACCACTTAAAAGGTTTTCATTATACCTTTTTAAAACTATGATTTTTGTGAATGGCAATGTTTTATGTTTATTTCAAAATGAAAAGACAGGGTGTACAAAAACTTTGGGTGTATCAAAGCAACATTCAAAAACATAGTCTGTAAAATGGGGAAAATAGCCACCCGGCCTTTGCCTTAAGCCACATAGACAGATCTCAACAGGATATCTCCCAATATATCATTATTGCAAAGAAAATTCCATATTCTTGTCTGAAGCCATTGGGAAACTGGGCAAGAAAATTGAGTCATCAAACAGAGTTGTCTTGAACATTTCTTATTTGCACGATAGCTGCCTGACTACAGTAGCTGTAATCCAGACTGATTGATATCCTTGTGAAGTGCGCCGTAATTGCCTTGCTGAAAGGACTGGTGCATTTGGGAGCTTGTTGTCAAAGCCTTTTTAATTCATGCTTATAAAGCAGGGATGCTCCGATTGATCGGCTACCAATCACTATCGGCCGATAATCATGTTGGGATGATTGATCGGCGGTCTCTAAAAGTCAGATCTCAAAAAAACAATCTCAAACTGATGACACTGCCATGAGAGGTTTGGATTAACGGATTAAAGCGTTCACTGCACACGGTTGCGGTCCGGCAGTGCGTTCAGGAGCGGTGCGTCTGCAGCAGTGCAGAGATCGTTTCCGCACCAAGTCTATTTCTGCGCTGCAAGCACTGAATTAAAGTAACAGCGCATTGTTTGCAGTAAATATGAACATGACTTGACACGAAAATGTAGTAATTACACCATAAATGCATATTATTAAAGTCTACTGTGTTTCACAGTCAACACATGTGGCCTCATGCGTAGGAAAACAAAGTTCTTTATGAACCGCAGGATTGGTTGTAATAAAGATTTTAATTCAAAAGAAAGGCAGTAGAGCTGACTATTTCTGTCAATGGTAAATTTGTGATAACGTAAGAAAAGTAGTGTTAAATGTTTTGCCACTTGCTTGAGCAACTTAATATATAAATCTAGAAGTAAATGCAAAAGTAAAAAGCATTGAATAATGTGTTGCTTATATTTATTGTGCTTAAACATGTCTGTGAAAGATTGTATTACTGTACTGTGTAAAAAAAAAAAGTTGCAATGCTGAAAAATTATTTTCAGTGACAATGTTTGGATTTGAAATCAAAATAATGGGTAAATGTTGTGTTTGTGGTAAACAGCCACAGATCAGTAGCGGACTCCTCTGTGAAAGCTGCTTCTCCTTTCACAAGAGACACCTAAGAGGGGAATTCCCCCCCATTTTCAAAAATGAAATTCAGGCCCTGAATAAATGTCTAAAAATCCTGATTGGAGTATCGCTATAAATAGTTATAAATGATAAAAAGAAGGCTTTAAAAAGATCGGTATCGGTGATCGGCATCGGCAGATTCTGCTTTCTGTGATCAGCCTCACAGATCAGCACCCCTATTATAAAGTTGTGTGTGCATGTCTCCCCATTGAGTCTTTTCATTCGTTTTGAAATGGAGATTTATAGTGCTGTTCAAACTCAATTATAGGATGGTACATTGGAATCCATGCCACCATAAGAATGCATTGTATTAATTATAGATGCGAAAAAATGTATACAGCACAAAAATGCTCTTATGACATATAAATTGGTTGCATTAAACTGATCAAACATTATACGTTTAAGGAATTATAAAGTGTTGCAAAATACTATTTCTGTTTCAAATAAGGTCTGACTCTGTTATTCTGTTCATGAAAGGATCACATTTTTCACGGATCTTAGGAACAAACTGTTTTGACCATCTCAAATGTAGATTTATTAGTCATTTAATGAAGCTGCCAAATGAGGACCTTAGTGGAGTGCATTTCTCTAACTAGACCTTTGATGTACTCGTCCTCTTTTGTCCACTTCTCTCTATCTCTCCTCCATCCTGGTTTGGTCAAGTTTGCCAATTAAGAGCCACTTTCAACTGTGCTAACATAAGATGAAAGTTTTCTCTTGTACCACATGATTAGGTGACACACTGTTGACAATGGGCTTCATTAGTAAAGAGAAAGCCCTGTATGGTAAAAACTTGCAGCATTTGTAATGTTTAGACGTTTTTCCAGTAACAAAAATCTTGACTAGACAAGACCTTTTGTAGCAAATGCGTTTGAAATATTATGGCTTTTATTTTCGAATCTCCGATCTGATGTATTTCGTGTGTTTGTGTCTATAGCACCTGCTCTGTCTGCAGTAGAGAGCAATGCTGTGCATGCAGCTGAAGGAGCGCATAAACCAGGTGAATTTAGATGGTGGTTATCATAGTGATCATGCAGTACATTTTCAAATTCAGTGTCTTATATTTTTAAACCTATTAATCTCTTTAACCCCCCCCCCCCCC